>NC_072854.1:29315675-29632237 GCF_028858705.1 Grus americana
TAAGGTGCTGATGTGTCTAATTGCTAACTGTTAAGTCAGTATTAACAAAATGAATTCATTTGTAGGGATTAATTACACATAGAACTCAAACTTAACATTCCGTAATGCACTTGCTTCGATTTTGTATAAGAATTTGAACTGTGCGCCTAGTTTCTAGATGTGATTGACAATCTGCATTTTAAAAAGTGCAATTTATTACTTAACTAATGCTTTGCTGCCTGCCCTCCTCTTCTACCCCCATGATGAGTTTGTCTGATACCGTATTGAGTACTCCTAGTTGTGTACTAAGGGCAGCCTGCCTACCAGACTGGATGAATCCCGATTGCTTCTTAGCTCCTACCTGCCCTAGTATGGGGTCATGTTAAGTGCTTCCAATTACTTTACATTCTTTTCTCCCCCAAAATCTCCCTCTTGCAGATTAAAAGATCTTTTCTTTACCCTAGTGACCCCATTCTATCTTCTCGAGCTCACTTG
The DNA here is from genome assembly GCF_028858705.1 of Grus americana. Lineage (NCBI taxonomy): Eukaryota > Metazoa > Chordata > Aves > Gruiformes > Gruidae > Grus > Grus americana. The sequence continues at coordinate 29,316,150 of NC_072854.1, forward strand.
CATGCTTTTCTGTTTCTGACAGCCTCCACTCCCTCATCCTCTACCAGGGAAAAGGACCAGCTATGATTCCCCTTAGCAGTCTTAAGAAGAGATAAACATGAGATCTGCCAGTGCACGTGAAAAGCGGCACAAGACCTTGTGCTGCAGCTGTATCTGCTTAAAGCTGTCCTGTCCTTTTTTGCTGTTCTGCTTCTTAAACTAATTGAAAGTGACTTTAAATAAGCTATCTTCAGTTCTTTTTTTCAGTTGCTATTTTAGATGTTCCCTAGGTCTGGTCCTAGGAGTCTTTTTAATGCACATGTACGTCCTGCTAGGGCATGGTTGGTGTGTCAGATGACGATTTTTGGAGTTCTTCAGAGTCTGAATTCTCCTGGCTCATGTTACTCTGTTTGGCCTTTGACTTCAGAGGATCCTTCTTACTCCTTTTTCATGCCTGTTATTTTTAGAGTTCTCCCTGTCCCTCAAGTTATCACAAATAAAAACTGAAAAAGTTTTTTTGCCGAAGTAACTGGCAAACTTAATCCTACAGTCTTTACAGAAATGATGATGGTAGTATCTCTGGAGTGGCAGCAAGGTGCATGTGAAATTGTCCTATTAGTTTCTTTCTGCTAACTTATTTCTTGTATTTGTTAGCAATTTTGGGGTTGGGTTTTTTGTTTGGTTGGGTTTTTTTCTTTGCAAGCCATGCCTGTGATTAAAGTGCATCCTTAAAGTTTCTTACCAGGAAGCTGTCTGAAAATATGAAAAGGATGCCTGGAGGTGTTTGGTCTGCTTTTTGTAAAGGTCCTTTGCAACACTGTGTGCTGAAGCTCTACCCATCTGCTACAGTCCAATCTCTTAATGGTTTTTATCTTCTCTGTTGCTACTACTGTTACTGAACTTCCTCTTCTCTAAACTTATGAATGGAGCAAAGCCATGTCTACACCACAAAACATGGCTGCAGTTCTTTAAATTGTACTTCACTTTAAGAATTCCTGTATTGCTAAGATACCTAGATGACCTTTAAAGGTCCCTTCCAACCCAAACTATTCTATGATTCTATACCTCTTAGAGAACTGAACAATTACTAGACTATTGATCTGTTGTGACTTCTACTTAATACTGATTATTGTTGGATAGACTTACTGTAGTCTTATGGTGTACGATTTGGTGCAGGCTGTGGAGTCTTGGTCTCTCTGCAAATCCTAGATGGCAGTTAGTGACCATGATTCATTTGCATTTTCTTCCTGCCCTTTGGTAAAGTGTATTAAGACATTGGCTATTATCAGGACTTTATTGTACAGTTGTCTTTAGGACCTGATCTTTTGAATTTACTTTCTCATGGTTGGTAAGCTTTTCAGCACAGGCTGTTTCTTTCATGGTCCTTTGAATGCAAAGGGTTGAGTGCAGAGCACTGAAATACTGTCTCTTCTTATTTTCTCATGTACGTTTGCCCTAATTATATATGTGGATGGCTGCAAACAGCTGGATCTTTTGGGAAAGAAAACTTCTCTCTCTTTCCCTTCAGTTCCCTAGGCAGGTATCGTTAGCAGCACCGGTACTGTGGCCAGGCACAAAACTAACTCCTCTGCTGTAAGGTTCCACAGTGGATAAAAGCATACATTCTTGGTTCATTTGCATAGCAACATCTGCAAAGGAATACACAAATCGGAGCAGTTCACATCAGCTATCTACTTCCTGGTTGTGCATCTTGCAGTAATTTTATATGTAAATTTAACCATAGCAAAGTAGCACATCACTGGGCAGGAATAAACTGTTCTATAAACTTGCCTGCATGTGTTTTTAGCTAGACTATTACTGCTATTTTGGTATATTAATAAAGTCATGGTGTAAAAAGGCAGTTAAAAGCAGATGAAGGTTGCTACATGTCTTCAGCCTTTAGTACGTGAAATGTTCCTTAGTTAGAAACCTGTGTGCCTTGAAAGTCTCAAAATATGTTCAAAAGCTTGCATTGTTTTGTTAGGTCACAAAGACTTTGCATTTGCTTTCAAGGTCTCATGTTTGAGACAGGTGGATTTAGATGCCTTTTTTTACTGGCTGTTCTGTATGTGAATTAATGATGCTTATGTGCAAATTAAGTCTTTAGCCTTAGACAAGTGATTCTCCATCAATGTAGAGACGAGTAGTTTTGTTAAACACTAGAAATTGTCTGATGCTCAGCTTGAATATTCAAGGAATCTCATCCTTGCCTTTATGGGACTACTTAAGGTCAGTGTAACTTTAGTAGATGTTGTGATGCCTCTCAATTCAGAATGGAAAATACAGTTGTATGGGTATCCTGGAAAAGCTATGCTTTATATAAATATTGGGGTTCTTAAAACTTGTTCTCTTGGTGCTATGTTTAGCACATTTGAATTGTTATTTTTAAAACACTTCAGTTTTTGGTGTTGAAACAACCCTATATGGAAACTTTGCATTAAGTAAATGTATTTATTTCCAAGTAATCCTTATGAAGAAAGGTAACAGGATTCTTACACAAACCTAATTCTTGGATTAAAAAATAAACCTTGCTTTTTTTTTTCCATTTCATAATGCTTAGTGTCTTCAGAATAACCTTGTATCACCTGTGCTCATTACACCTCTCTTTTCCCCCCCCCCTCCCCACTCTCTTTTACAGCAGTTCTGTGGTGTTCTTGGTCACACATTTATGGAGTTTCTGAAGGGCAGTGGAGACTACTGCCAGGCACAGCACGACCTCTATGCAGACAAGTGAACTGTAGAAATTCATTACTACTCCACCAAGAAGCCCCCCTAAGAGTGGTTGACCAGGATAAGAAGTATTGAATTGAAATTGGCAGAGCATTTAACAACAGAATTCAGACCTGGATGGGGTAAACCTCAGTGCACTGCCTTTCTTTTGCCTCAGTATTACTGGATTGAAGAATTGCTGCTTCTTGTTAGGAGGTTCATTTCATTTCCCATTGCTCCCAACTTCATACTTCCAAGCACTGAGAATTTCACGTGGAGTATAGTGAAGTAGACTTCAGTTTCTCTACATCACTTCTATATTAGAATTTTTTTGAATCCTTTCATAATCTTGTTGCATGTTTAACTAAATCAATATGGCCCGAATGAACCGCCCAGCTCCTGTGGAAATCACCTACAAGAACATGAGATTCCTAATCACACACAATCCAACCAATGCAACCTTAAACAAATTTATAGAGGTAAGGCCAGGACAGAATTCTTACTGATGTATTTTTTTAATGCCTGAACAGCATGCTATATTAACAATTTCCTTCTTTACTAGTTGATAACAGCTGTGGAAGCCATATGAAGAGGTACTGAGACTGTTTGTTTGTATACTGATGCCATGCTTCACAGACTTACGGACAAAGCTATTCACATATACTTTAGCCTTCACAAAAACATACTTCTGAAAGTGAAGCAGAGAAATAATTATACTGTCTAGTACATTGTACATTAATTACGTTGTTTAGGTCTGAAAACAGGAATTATCTGGCAGAGTTACGTGTAGAACAATACCAAGATCTGCTAGTGGTAGGAACTTACATTTAGATTAATCTAAAGTGGTGTAACATTTCCTTGCACCTATTGCATAGCGATTAAAAAGAGGAGAATAATTCATTATACATTGTGGACCAGAACCTTAGGAACAAATAACAGGATTGCAATATGCTTTCACTGCCTATGTCCCTTCAGTATTAGCAGATCATGGTTTTAGTGTAGCTTAAGAGAATCCTACTTGAGTGAAATTTGTGGTGGTAGGTTTGCCCTGCATCCAGAGCTGCTGTGAAGCTATTTTAAGTGTTTTGGTACATGCTGAAATTGTTTACTTACTAAAGCCAGGTGGCTTGGCATATATTGCTAGTATCTGAATTTATAGCTCCAGCATGCTTAGATGCAAGGTTTAGATGATAAACTGCACAGTTAAAAGTGTATGCATGTGTGCTAACAATAGGTTCCTTCAAAGTTACCTCCTGGTAAGGTCTGAATTTGTAATGCAGTCCCTCATTAGCAAGATTTTAGGCAAATTATACCACTATTTTGCATTCAGTGTGGGATAATTTACAAGAAACTGTAAATTTTAAATTGTGAGATAACATTTGCTTACCTTTAAACTCTCACAACTAGATAAAGTATGCTTAGGCTATGCTTCAGTCATCACTGTGACAGCATCAATGACTGTTGCAGGGAGAATTCGGAGTGATTGCCTTTTTTTTAATGGAGAGTAAGAGCAAAATGGAAAGTTTAATTTTGTTCTTCTCTACTTATCATAACTCAGGAACTGGAATAATTTATTGTCTTGTGCGCAATTCTTAACAGTAAGAGCTCCTGCAAACCTGTTGTTTTAAGTAGAGGGAGAGAAGGGGAAGATCTAAACCTCACTCAGAATGCTTTTAGTGAAGTATGTAGCTTTGCAAGCCAGGAAGGTTCCTGTTCCTTTGAAAGGAATGATCTTGTGGAGATGGACTACTTATTTCATCAATATTTATCTGGATCTGATTTTTAAAAGGAAGTCTGATCCAACATAACAAAACTTAATCTTCAGATATGTTTGCGGAAGAGCTTAAAGGTATCTGGCATTAGAACACAGGTTTTCAGTTATTTCAGCTTTCTGTGTCCTTCACAAGGTAGCAAACATTTGCCTGAGTTTACTTACTGAAAATTTTGGAATGAGTTAGTAAGCTAACCTATTTGAGAAAATTAAATGGTAAGTGAAGTCAGTTAAAGCAGTCTTTTTTCACTCCCTAGGAACTTAAGAAATACGGCGTTACCACAGTGGTAAGAGTGTGTGAAGCTACTTATGACACTGCTCCGGTGGAAAAAGAAGGCATTCAGGTTTTGGTAAGTAGTGTAGAAGCAGAGTTTAAAACCAACTCATCCCCCAAAAAAAGAAATGTCCTTTTTACACCACCTTATTAACTCTACAAGTGTATTCCAGTGCCTGACAGAGGCAAAAGCTGCACAGACACACTCTTGTCAGGAAAAAAAAAAATCTGGCTTTGAGCAGAGTCATTTGCTCAATGAAAACTGATTGAAAGGAACATGTTCTTGATGTTGCTAAAGTTGTGCTATTAGAAAGCCATAAGCTTGAGTGGTTCCCTTAGCTGTCAGCTCTCTTGTCCATTGTGTCCCCTCTTTTTTTGTGTACGCATGTGCCATGCAAGCATGAAGACTTCTGTCTTTGTGTATTTATGTATGTCATGCTATATTCCAGGATTGGCCCTTTGATGACGGTGCGCCACCATCCAACCAGATTGTTGATGATTGGCTAAACCTCCTTAAAGTTAAATTTCGTGAAGAACCTGGTTGTTGTATCGCTGTACACTGTGTTGCTGGTCTTGGAAGGTGGGTAAAGTTGTAAAGATCTGTTGCATTGCCATCCCTGGTCAGCCTTGTTAATATCTAGTACAAAAATTTGAGGAAAATGTAAAATAATCACATATCCAGTATTGAAATGACCTTACACTTAAAAGTAGTTCAGATGGCAGGAAACTGTTGTATGTATGTATTACACTTAAAGGCTTTTTAGTCAACAGATGATGCTATTATCACAGTTCTCTCACAAAAACTACTAAATGAAGTAAACGAGTATATTCTTGTACCAAGCATATTGATGAGTGTCCCACTGATACTTTTTGTCTTGCTACATCGTCTTTTTTTGTAATGGATTTGTTTTTTAACTGTAAGCTTCCTTTTCATCCTCACTTCAGCAGTATTGCCAGTCTCCCTGTACCAAGGGTATTGTAACCACTAGCCACAAACAAGTGGGGTGTTCTGGCACACCAAGACCAACTTTCATACATCACCAGCTTGGGGGATGATGAATGTTCTCCAAAGTACCAAAGCTCTGTTTCTGTCTCATTTCTAACACTGAGCCTCAAAATTCTTACAGATAATGCTAAACATTCTCCTCTTAGCCCTGTTGCCTCTGTCTGCTGCCACTATCTTAAATACAGTTCCAGCAGTTATGAGAACATAATGGTTTTGATACTATTCTAGACTATCTGGGAACTAGATCTGTTCAAAAAGCAGTTGCCATATTCTAGCCATGGGTTTCAGCACGTACAATATAAAATGGAGGTTTCTGGTCTTGGAGTCCGTAAGCATGGCTTATCCACTATTTGCACTATGGCTTCACACGTAACAAAGTTGACTGTAGAGGTGAATGCTACCAAAACAAGTCCCCTTCAGCTGCTTACAATATCTGTTGATTTTTTTTTTTTCCTCAAAATAAGGCAGTTAACTAGTTGAAAAGAAGATCCTAGCTTTTTATCACGTAAGGTTTTTTTAAATCCCTGAACATATAAAATGGCTTAAGCTTGCTGCTAGATGCACAAGTCTGTTGCTAGTGTGTGGCGTGGGTCTTGGTGTTTTGTGTTGGTTTTTTTAGCCATGAATTGCTCATATATTTGGATTTGATTTGTGTCAAGCTTTCCTAACTGAAAACTGTATTCTGTCAGATGAAGAATACTGTGGCAAGCAAGGAAATCCTTGGGGGTGTGCAGCAGCTCGTGGATTGCGTCTGTTCCTAAAACTTTTGACGTTAGGTCTAGGACTTGTCAGTTCTTACTGAACCTGACCACTCTTCTAATTCCTGCTTTGGGGTCCTGACTGCTTCTAAGGATGCTTGTTTGTGGGAATAGAAACCCATATACAACTCTTCCCCAGAATCAATTGGCTTTGAAATAAATGGGTAAAGATTACTTGGATCTTATTCCTGCTACATCTCCTCTAGTATTCCTGCTAGTCCTATGTTATACCTAAAGTCAGATGAATGAAGCTAAGGTTGACCAGAATTAATTTAAACCCCTTTATTAATGAGGATGGTTAGCTCGAGAACAGATGGTATAATGGCTCACCTAATGTAGAAATGCCTTCTGCCTGTCTTTTTTTTTGCTTCCCCAGGGAAGCAGATACACAGAAGGACAGAAAAGAGAACTAGGGAGAGTAAACTTTTCTAAGTTATGCATTGGCAAATGTTAAACTGAATATATATTTATTTTTTTTAACCAGAGCTCCAGTCTTAGTTGCTCTTGCACTGATAGAATGTGGAATGAAGTATGAAGATGCAGTGCAGTTCATAAGACAGTAAGTATGAAGCTAATATCTTGCTGTTTCCAAGATTTAGTATGTTGATATATCCTTGGGCATTAAAGGAAATTCTGAATGCTGTTCTTTTAATCTTTTGTTTCGTAAGATATTTAGTACACCTGAACTTTTTAACACATATTCTGCATACAGTCAGTGTTTGTAGGACTTGGTCTGGAGGATGGGTATTTTCTCTTCCTGGGGAAGCCAGAATCAGTAATTAATTATTTGAGCAAGTTTAAAACAAAACAACACAAACACACACACACCCCTCCCCCCAAAAAAAAACCCCACAAAAACCCCTTCTGTCTTTCAGTTAGATCTGCAAGGTTGTCTTTATTTTGTACATATGAGAGGCAGAATACCTTGAATAGGAAGCCTTGTACATATTATCTTAATGTACCATCTTTGGCTTGTCTATATCAAAGGCTAAAGCACTGTCTAAAATACTATGTTCTCCTTTGAGCATGTGGTCCAATGAGGTATTTGTGAAAGGAAGCTACCACCATCTTGCCTGGCGCTTCTTTTAATTATGCTTATTTTGGTTACAGTCTTGACTTCATGGTGGTGGCTTTTAAGTGACCTAAAAATATTTTTCTCTGGCTAGTGATAGTATTTCACTGGGCAGTAGATTCATGTTCTGTTTAAAATATTTTTTTTTTCTCCATCTAGGAAGCGGCGTGGAGCTTTTAACAGCAAGCAACTTCTGTACTTGGAGAAATACCGCCCCAAGATGCGTCTGCGCTTTAAAGACTCCAATGGTCACCGAAATAATTGTTGTATTCAGTAAAGCTCAATAGCCTATAGTACTTCTTTGGAAATAAAGGATGGAAACTAGAATTAAGCAGGCTGCATGCCAAAGACATCAGTCTGATATTGTTTTTTTAGTAGTAAAGGAGGCTTCCTTAGGAGTATTTAATAGGCTAAAGGCTTGGTAGAAATGCAACTTCTATGTTTAGATAAATATCCATCTGTTTGGAGACCCAGTAAATGTTTTTGCTGTACCCTGTTTCTGAGCTGTCTCCTTGTTCATTAATTACCAGTTCAAATATCCTTTAATCATGCCATTTGAGTCTTACCCACCTAGTTTCAACTACTAAAAATTGGGGTACTAAAATAAATCAATCTGTAGAGAGATTAGGTGCCAAAATACCCAGCATATCAGCTACATGGTTTTCTTTATAAATGAGCGTAGTTCTGATGATGTGAGAACTACCAGCTTATCTGGACCTTACTATCTTTTTTTCTACAGTCATTTCAATATTGAAGAATATGGCCTCTAAGGTAGTCTTGCCTGCTCACTGTATGTTTTGTCTCCCACAATCGCACTAGAATTACCAGGATTTGCACAGTCTGTCTTTTTAATACTATGAATTACAGCAACTTTTTACCCTAGCGTCTGTGCTCTTCTGTTATCTGAACCTCTCCATTTTACAAATCATTACTCTCTTGTTACTCATGTAGAAAATCTTTTAAATTGTACAGAAGCACACAAGTCTTTAATGTCTCCAGACAAAAAGCCTTACAGTAAAATTAATGTTGGCACTTCATGTGCAACTTAAGAGGGCCTGAAAAGGTTGGGAGGGGCTATTTAATATTTCTAGTAAAATGTTGCCTTTGTCTTGTGCAGGAAGTATAGAATATGCCCTTTACTTTAGTAAATATTTTTTTAAAATGTAGAAATGCTTTGTTATCGTAGCTAAAAATTCTTAATCAGAAAATTTCTGAAAAAATCTTGTAGTTTCTTTTACTGTACCTATTGAAAGTTGTTTACCAACTATTGCTTTGTTGAAAGTGTGATTTATTTTTTTCTTTTTGTTTTTCCTCCTTGAGTTTCTGCTATGACTTGGGCAGACCTCTGTAATATTTTGTATGCCTTTCAAGCTGCGTAACTTAATATTTGGATACTTGATAATTTGTTTTATTATGTAATTGATAAAATGGTGATGTGTATTAATGTTAGTTCAACCATATATTTATACTGTCTTGGGAATGTGTGGTTATAGTTCTGTGGGAGAAATAATTTTGCCAGTGTTCACCAGCTTGTAAAATCTAGTGCGAGAGCTTAAAACATCTAAATAAATACTGAAATGCACTTACAAAGTTTGCTGAAATGGTCGTGACTTTCACTTATTTTTGTGTACTTTGTCAGATATCTTGAGGTGCCTAAGTTCAGAATCTATCCAGGCATCTGCTTTCTTTTTTTTTTTTTTTTTAAATCTGGGCCTGAATGTCCCCTTTGCTGTGATGTTTGCTGTTTGTTTTACTCATAAATAAATGTGGACAAAAATGAATAGTAGGAAGTACGGTATTTCTTTATGTAGCTTACTTGTGACTTCCCTTCCCCAGTACTAAAATAGGTTACTAGCTTAGTCTTCTTGAAACTGTCTTTGCGGTAATTGCAGAAGAGTATATGCATCTATAAAGCTTGGAGAACACTTCTATCAGTAGCATTAGAATTTAATTATGAAATAGTATGATACAATGCTTCGTTGTCAAGACTGAACCTACATCCAAGCAGAAGATACTCCAAAAATTGCATGAGCTAAGACCTGTGCAAATTGGAGTTTCCAGAGTGATGGCCAAACTTCCTGATGAGAACTGGAAGATGCTCTTAGTAGCCAGTTGAGGTGCTGTTCTTACTGGTGATCATAAGCCTGGGCCCATGTCTGCTTGAAATGAAGCTATGGTTAAATGTATCTTGCCTTTGTGAATGGTGAGGTGGGATGCTATGTACAGCATCAGCTTCAATGAGACTTCTGAAGGATTGCTTTTGGAGAGGTAGGTATAGTCTCATCATAAAGAACACTTTGAAATTCTGCATGATTTAAAAATGCCCAAAACTGAATAGAATTTAGCTTAGTCTGTAAAGCAGTAAAACTCTTAACTTCCGAAGGAAAGCTGAACTAGTTAAACTTTGTTTAAAGGGTATTTTGATTAAAGGGATGCAGCTTCATTTGGCTGAGGAAATAATGCCTTTTCTTTTGGAATAACATTTAAAGGCTTCAATGTTTCTATTGTGAAGATGGACTAGACTTTTGGAATGGTTGCGAACACAAAACCTACAAAGAAATACCTAACTTGGCAGTTCAGCATGCTGATGTAAGTCTACTGGTTTAACGCAGATTAATATCCAAATAGAGTTAAAAATATTAATTTGGTCACTCATAGAACTGGGAGGAGTCTGTAAAATGACTACCAGTAAACTGCTTGGGAATTTATTTAAAATTATTAGTGCAATTGTTGTACATAAATCAGATTTTGCTGTGTCTCCACAGGATTTACACATGTAAGGAGAGCTGCATTTAGGTTAAAGCTCTGACATGTTCGTGATGGGAGCTTGGTGCTTCGAACTCTTTAAACTTGAGACTGGGCCTGACTTTAGTTGATTTCAGTAAACAGATTTCTAAAGAGGAAAGACTTTTGCATAATAAGTGTGTGTTCAAAGATCAAGTCAACTTCTGAACTGTTTCTGCATTTAGACGTGAATCCCTAAAGAACAGAAAACGTGTGGTGTTCTTTTTTTGTAGGTAGGTTCTAGGGACCAAAATGTTGACTGTACTCAAAACATGAAGATAAGATAGATGGAAGTACATAAAGCAAGTTAAATAAAGTTCTACGTAATTTATATGAATTTACAAATGAAAAGCTTAAATGGAATTACTGTATCTTCAGTTCAGGCTAAAGCCTGGCGTAGAGGAGAGGCTCTAATGTTACATCCAATTTTGATGCTTAGAATGACTATGTAACTGTTTTGTCCTTTCCTCAAGAGTTACGTTGTGGCAGTACTTAATTACATAGTAGCACATCCTTGTCTACTAGACTATGTGCTGTGAACTTAATGGCTTGGGTGAGTATGGTTTGTAAATGGTGGTTGTATTTATAAGATTCCTTAGCATGTAGCAGAAGTTAAATATTTATGGGAAATAATGGGAGGGGGAGAGCATGATCTTTCAATTATTGCAGCAGAAACCTGGTGGGTTCTCTATATTGTTCTGTCATGTAGTCCCTAAATAATGCTGAGGAAAGATAGTCAAGATATTCTGTTACTGGATATCTAAAATCAGGTATAAAGTTAAGTGTGATTTTTCTTGAATCTGATTCTCGGAAGTGCTGAGCAGTCAGTTTCAAGTGAAGTCTGTAAATACTGTACTTCTATATGAAATTAGGTACTACCACATATTTCTGAACAGTCCTGAAGCATTTCAGACTGAGTACTCAAAACTAGTTAGTAGTTCTAATTGTTAATCTCCCTGGTCTTCAGTTCCCCATTCATTCCAGTGCTCACATGAGGAGGACAGTTGTGGAGATAAGCAGTAATTTCTGAAGTAATCAGACGCTTCCATACTACTGCAGAAGAAACAGTAGGAAAATGTGTAATTCTGTATCGAGTACAAACTCTAGGTTAGACTTAAGATCTTTGGCCACAAGAATAGTAGTAAAGCACTACTCATTCATGTGAGCATCGTTCATCCTTACAAGTGAGATGGGAGGGGAAAAAAATCTTGTGTAATTAGATATTTGCATTTGAGGGCCAGACTAAGGTTTCATAGATGACCTTACCTGTATCATTTTTAAGTTTCTGAGTGCTTGACTGTGCAGCATTAACAACACTGGGGTTTTTTCAATTTTGTTTTAATATGTGCAACATAATTTAAATAGTTAAAGAGGTGGTATTCAAAAATAATATTTCAGATTTGTTGGGATTTTGCTGTATCATTAAGCAAGTATTTTCTGTAGGTATGGGAGAGGTTGTCAAACTGGAGATCATAGTAATCAAGTTGGGACAATATTATCTTTTTGTACATGTTCGTGTAATCCCTACTGAGGTTATCACCACTAATAAAAAGAATAGTTATACTTCGCAAGTTAAATTCACATCTTAAAATCAAGCTGAAATGTGGTGGGGTTTTTTAATAGCTGGGACTCATCTAAAATACAGACTTCTAAGTGTGAGTAGAGGATTCCCTTACACTCAGTGAAAGGGATTTTGCACTTTTTGGGCAACTAATCATATGCTGAGAGATACACCTAAAACAGGTTAGATGAAGAGCTCTCTAAAGGGGAGAGCATAGTCTGTAAAGGGAGCATGGGACAGCACATTGTTTGCAGTGTTAGCATCTACAGGTAGGTTAAATAAATCTCACCTAACTTGTCCAAGTACAATAGTTCAAAGTATCAGGTAAAGTATTGGGTATTTTTCTCAACATACCCTGCTCTTAATGTATAATAAGGATTGACAATTATAACCTGATGCGATTTTTATTGAAACAGATTTATGCTACAGGTAACCACAGCAAGACTTATTTGGCATTATTTTCCTCTTGATGATCGCCTGCATGAATGCTGTTGATTTTGATAGATATTGATCTAATGTGTTCTGTCCTTGATGCATTGATAATTAATTATCTCAATAACAACACAAGTTACTTATCAATGGAAAACATCTTTGTGAGGTAATAGTGGTTAAATAGTGCTCTGACAAGAAACGATAAGGACAGTGCCAGAAGATCAAGTTGCCTGCTTCGATTTCTGATTCAAATGAGAACTCTTTCAAAGCGTAGCTGAAGAAAACCAGATACCACAGTGTTTGGATACATGGGAATGCTCAACATAAAAATATTCAAATAGTAGAAGACATTCAGTCTCAACATTACACGTAACCTGTGTCGGTGTAACAAAATCTAAATAAGTATATGGAAAAGGTATTTTCCAGTGGGCTGGAGTCTTAATTCCACTTTATTGGTGGAGCAACAGCAGTAGCAGATCCTTATCCTTCATATAAATTTGCACATGACTACTTTGTCAGTGAGTTTCACAGATGCTTGTTCTGAAGAAGACAGAACTTGAATTACATTTGGGCTCTGGAGGAGAAATAATTGAAGGCAAATTCTTCTTCCTAATCCATAGGGCCATAGTTATGATACTGATCTGAACAGGACGTCCAGTGCTCCTTCAGCATTGTCACATGCTCCATTGGCTGGTACTAACAGAAGGCTACACACTTCTTAGTTTGCTGCCTTGAATTCCCTGGTAAATCTGTGTGTCACAAGGTAGGGCATGCAAACCCTAAACTTACCTTTAACATTCCAATTCAACTCTACAACAGCTTTCATTTTTTCCTAATAAAAGCACATAACGGCAGTGGGGGCACAGCAGATTTGCAAAACCATGAAGGGGTTCCCTTCTACTGCAAGTACAATCATCCCTTCAGGTCTGATACTGTAGAAACCCTTGTGTAACACATCCCCCCAGTCCCCAGGGATGGGTAGCCTACTCTCTTCTCCACCATTTGGTATGGTGGGATTCTTACTTCTGCTTCCCTTCGAACAGGGTGTTCCTTGTAGGATGCTACGCAGGATGGGTACCTGGCAGGAGCTGCGCAGCCTTTCGTGCTCTTGCGCGCTGCCTCAGGTCTCCCCAGATGGAGTATCTCTGCACTGTGGCTTTATCTAGTCAGGATTAATTTGGCTAATGGACAGGCTTTTTTTCTGGGCAGATACTTGGTGGCTGTTTCCATTTTAATCTAAGCAGTCAGAAAATTTTATAAAATCCAATCATGTTGTGCTATTAAGGAGGCTATCCTAATGGAGAGCAGGCAAACTTCCCCACATTTGTGTTTAATCACATACCTGACTTGACCTTTTTTACTTCTCCCATTCTCAGACTTCATTCAGATGCCTGATCTCAGTTAGCGCTTTGCTTCTTAAGGCTTGTTTCATACCTTGACAGTTTTGACCTCCCAAGTTCTTGACTTCCTTATTTTGTTCCTACTTTCCCTGAACCAGAAATTCTTGGTTGTTTCTATTTCACTTGTCTGCTACATTATTTTCACTTGTCTACCTCAAAACTCCCTTCTGGACTTCCTTAATTAGTACCTAGTTTTCTTCACTGGAAAAAATTAAGAAGTACTATTCAACAGCCCTTGACGCTTACATTCCTGTCCAAGCTGTATTCCAGCACCACCAACTATTTATGCTACTTTAAACTTAGGTCTCTGTAAGTTCTATTAAATAGCAAGGCCTTCACCCTTGGAAGTGTAAAAGGAGAAAATTGGGAGGTTCTGAGTCAAATCCAGGGAGGGAATTAGAATTGTCATATATTCTTGGGTTGAAGCAGTAGGATCTTTTTGAGGGAAAGCTCCTAATGGTCCCATTTAGAGACACAGAGTAATTTAGATTGGACAAAATATTGGGAGGTGACCTAGTCCAACCCCATGCTGAAAGCAGGGCTAACTTCACAATTAGATCAGGTTATTCAGGAGCCTGTCTAGCCAAGTTTTGAATATCTCTAAGGGTGGAGATAACTCAGCGCCTTCCAGACCTCTGTTCCAGGGTTTGACTGCCTTCCCAGTGAATCCCCTTCCCTTAGCAGCTAGTCAGAATTTTCCTGGTTGTAATTTGCCTATTTCTCCTATTTTTTCACCTCCGAGAGAGTCTGCCTCTTCCTCTCTACATCCTCCTGCTAGGTAGCTGAGACAGCAGTAAAATTCCCTCCTCAGCCTCACGTTAAGGGTGAAGAAACACAGATGTCTCAATATGCCATATGCTCCAAGCCTCTAATCATCTCGGTGACCATCCACCAAGGTTCGCTCCAGTTTGTCAATATTTTTCTTGTACTAGGGAGCTTAAAACTGGACACAGTACTCCAGACGTGGTCTATAATCACTTCCCTTGACCTGCTGCCTGCTCTCTTTCTGATGCAATCTTTCTATTCAATTCGTCCACTAGGTCCTTTCCACAAAGCTGCCTTCTTGCCAATTGACCCTCGGCCTGTACCGGTGCATGGGCTGTGACATCACAGATGCAGGACTAAGCAACAAAAATGACACCTGTTGCTCTCCTTTCACCCACTGAAACAAACATCTCATCATATGCTATCAAAGTGGTCAGACATAGCTTGACCTTGGTAAATCCAAATTGGTTTATACACAATCCCTTCTTTTTTACATGTTTAGAAATGGCTTCCAAGAGGATGTGCTCCATAACCTTCCTGGGAAAGGAATTGAGGCTGATGGGTCTGTTTTTCCCTGGATACTTTCTTGCTTTTCTTGAAGGTGTGCATGAGGTTTTCCTTCCTCCAGTCATCAGAAACCTGTCCAATCACCATGACCTTTCAAAGATTACAGCAGTCTCACAACAACTTCAGCCAGCTGCAACAGTACCCTTGCGTGCATCCCACATGGTCCAGTTAGATTAATTGCTCCTAAACTCCATCTTTCTCCACTGTGCCTCAGTGTTGAATAAGAATACAAAGGCTACAAAGTTCATGGAAATAATGATGTAGAATGAGAATACTTCACATGGAAGCAATTCTAAGGAGCTTCATATTCTCTAGTTGGAGAGACTGGAAAATGTCAATGTCCAAATTCGAAAACAACTGACTCTTCACGTTTCAAGTTCAGAGGCAAGAGGTGCTGAGCTCTTCTCCCTGGTATCCAGTGATAGGACATGTTGGAATGGTTCAAAGCTGCCCCAGGGGAGGTTTAGACCAGACACGAGGAAGCATTTCTTTACCGAGAGGGTGGTCAGACACTGGAACAGGCTTCCTAGAGAGGTGGTCGATGCCCCAAGTCTGTCAGTGTTTAAAAGGCATTTGGACAATGCCCTTAACAACATGTTTTAACCTCAAGTGGTCGGGCAGTTGGACTGGATGATCACTGTAGGCTCCTTCCAACTGAAATTCTTCTTCTCTCTTCTCTTCTCTTCTCTTCTCTCTTCTCTCTTCTCTTCTCTCTTCTCTTCTCTCTTCTCTCTTCTCTTCTCTTCTACTCCACTCTTATTTGTGTACCGTCCCAAAGTCAGAGGCAGCAACGCTACTAGCCTCTACATCATATAATGTTTGTGATGCATAGCTGTGGAGTTTCCCATGCATTCAGACTGCAAACATAGTACTGTATAGCTGGAGGTTAGCAAGTTCAGTATCTATACATAAGAATGGGGAAAAAATTAGTTAGGGCAGTTTTGGGCCTGTGACAGTGATCACAGATCTGAGGGGAAAAAATAGGTAGAATATAATGCAGAATGGATTTTCCAGGTGTTATTATGTCACACTAGAAATTATTATTTAAACTGGAGAAGGAGATTTAGTAGAACAGTTTTAAGGTAGAAAAAGTAGAAGACAATAACAGATAATAACAGAAGGCTGGAGAGAGGGTGAGTGGAATTTCTCAACAATTGATTTGGGAACTCCACTTTTGTTATGTGTATATATGATTATAATAAATATATAATAAATAATACATTGCCATACATAAAACCAAATAATACATAATATCTATATAGATATAATAATTAATTGAATTTTCATAAAACCTAGAATATGACCAAGAATTTTGCTGACTGAGGAAGATCACAATCTCATGCATAGTCCTTGTTATGTTTGTCCAAGATAGATGAATTCAAATTAAGGCATGTGTGCTTAATAAGATTTCTTCTCCAATGGCCTGGAAGACTTTTAGCAATATCAAATTCAAACGGTGAATCTTTTAAGGTCTTTGATTTGATTTTACCTTTCCAGAGTCATGTATCATATATACTTCCTTCATAAACTAATTTTATTTTATCACATTTTTCCTTCTTCTTTACTTAAATTTTTCTTTATTTTGGAATCATGTGGTTAAGAAACAATTTGCTTATTTCTGTACAGTGGTCACCTTAAGATCTGTTGGTTCTGTGCTCCGATATTCAACAGTACAGCCCCAAAATCCAGCAATCCCAGAAAAAAGGCATACTGACAGTCTCTACTTCTAGCACCATGCCTGCGCCCTTGCTACTTGATGCAATATCACACTTGGTGGCAGGAAGAACACTTAAGACAGCTGGTTGTTGAGCAGGCATAGAGTGTAGAGAAGAATTGAGAACATGTGTGCAAAGGAAATACAATGCTCAACCTTATTGGAAAAACAGAAAGGAAATCTCACAAGTTAGAAACCAGCCTTACAGGAAACTTGTAGAGATTTTTAATGCAAGATACATCATGTACACACTACAATGTATATGAATAAAGCTATAGGAATATATATAGAAAATTACTTATATAAATAACATTTTTCTTAAAATAATTGATGCTCTCTCAGATCTGTCCTTATGCAGGGAAAAAAACCCTGATAAATTGTCAAATGAGCATTTATTAAAAATAATTTTTTTTTTACAATCATTTACTACCATATGATTGTCTCCACAGAACACAAAAATTAAGGTAAACAGTACTGGAGTGAAATTTCCAGTGTTCAGAGGATTAGTAACTCTAGCAGCAGTTCCATGAGCAACTGCTCAAACTAGTTTGGGTGGTAAGTCTCAAAGGCCTGTTTTGTGCTAAATATCATAGTTTGTTTTCCTCTAGCACTCCAAAACTTTATTTAAGGATCTTTTCTCCTGGTTTACACAAATCTCTGCAAATAATTGCAACCCCGTCTTGTCTTCTGGGATAAAATGGGTTTTTTTCAGTCTTGAATCTGTGTATTCCATTGGATAATTCTTAATAAATAGCTTTTAGCTTCTGTACGTTTCATCTCTCTACTAAAATCTACCCTTAGGCATGTAATCAATGGCTAAACATCCTTTGTCTTCAGAACCTCGCCTTTGTTCACCAAGCTCTATTGTAAATTTTAAAAGCTGCAGTCCCTTTCACCTGTGGACCTGAATGGTTTTCTGCTGCTTTCTAAAGTATGACATGCAACTGCTGTTTAATCCAACGACTGGCAGCTGCTAATGAGTTGTCATGTGGGGAAAGAGAATGATCTTACCTTAAACTTGGTGGAAAGTGGGTAAAGTGGAACATGTTACAGTTCCTGTACTAACTAAAGCAAGGAACGCTGGGCAATGAAAGGAAAAAATAGTGTCATATTCTGATATTCTTAATAAAAAGATGTGCACTTTCACTATGGGACTAGAAAATTTTAGATTATTTGCTGTTATTGTTCTTCATTTGAAAGAGGCAAAGAATTCTTACTACAACAAGAAATAGAGAAGATCTGAAGAACAAACAGTTTTAAATTTTGTTAAGGATACTAGTTCACAATAATTTACATCCAATAGGCTTCAAATGAGTTAACTATGGAGCTTCCTGAACTATTGATACTGGCAAATCCTAGATACAGTGAACAGGCAGTCTGCAGCTCACCTTGGGAAAAATCACAGCAAATGTGGTATGACAGGCAGTTATCTAATTATTAAGAGGTGCAAATATAATATTTATGACTTTTCAGAAAACAGCAGAAAAAAATAAGCTTGTTCAGTGTTGTAAATTTGGCAAAATGCAACTGCTGCTGTAGTATATACACTTTATTTCAGAGGTCTAATTCTGCTTTGTATGACATTCTAAGAAGTTATGTAATGTACAAGATAAATGCAACACTTGGGTTTTAAAATCATTTAAATCAAGTATCTTGAGAAAATTCAGACATACCCAGCCAAAAAAAAAAGACGTTCCTGTGAGACTTTGCTTGAATATTGCTTGAATATTGCTCAAATATCGGCCCACTGCTATAACATATCTCAGCTTTTGACAGTGGCAAATACTACCCTGCAGCATGGAAGAAAACCTGTTAGTCTGCTATGATACCCAATAACTGCTTTATCCAGTTAAGCGTATGGAGCAATCTAAATCCTTTCTACATTTTGACAATTGCAGGACTAGTAATTAAGACTCAAAAGTGAGCCACATTTAAGACCAGTGCGATATCTGACTGTGCACAGCATAATTTAAAAAATACTGTTTAGAAAAAAACATGGAAGGGTTGTAAGGAAAATCATTCAGGAACCTCCTGGAAAGAGTTGTGGCTGAAAAGAGTCTTGGAACTCTAAGCAAAGAAACTGCCTTCTGCTGCTGCTGCTGCTTTCTCTTGTGTTCAGGGCACTAGTAGATTGTTTCCTGAAAATAAATAGGTTGTTTTCCAATAGAAACAACTTGCAAGATCTGGACTATTACCAAGTAGCTCATGTGCAAAGGGATGGCATGATAAATCATTGCTAGGAAAGATAGCAGATGGTGCAGTTGTAATTGTGAATAGCTGATCTGTCATTGTATGCAAAGATCTCTGTAACACCTATTAAATTATCCTTTGCAGTGTTTTTTCTTTTTTTTTAATGTTAAATTAAACTACAACATAGGTGCTCCAGGTGGGCAAGTTCACTATATTTGTGACAGGCCATTGTGACTATAAAGGGACTGGCACAGCCTGGGTCATGGCAAAAGAGAAGTATACAAACTCTGTTAAACTGAGTTGGGTCACTGCAGTTATGTGACTTTTGAAAGCGTAAAGAAAGAACTGAATAGAGCAATGAACAATGATCAGATTAGTAGCTGTGCTTTGTCTGGTGCTTGTGTCAAAAGCAATGAGATCAAAAGTGTTGAATGCCAGAAAATTTGTGCGATGCAGTGGGATGCGAATGCGTTTAACTGAATTTCACTTCAGACAATAATTCCATTTTTTAGTATAATCTCGACAATATATCAGAGGTTTAGTGCCTTGTCGAAAGACTGTGCCCAAAAAGCTTTTGAAGAAATTAGTGCCATCAACCCAGTTCTGTGCCATCGTAAGAAGGCAGTATTTTTTTAAAGATGCTTGCCTTCGAAAGGAGAGAGAATTTCTAAAACTGGGAAAGCACAGAAAGAAAAATGGAAAAAAGCACTTGTGGTGATTTGCATAACGGTGTTTTAAGAAGGACAGAAAAAAAATTTTGAGTGGGTTAAAACTGCTCTGCTTCAAAGGTGTTACTACCTTGCTGCAACTACCCTGTGCAGTGGCTGAAAATGTCACTGTGTTACCATGCCTTCAGTTTAAAGTCTCCTTCCTTACTGTGACAGCAGCAAGAGAAATATTTAATGTATTTCAGCCTTTATGGCACCACAGAAGGCCCTAAAGAATATGCATCTCAAAGACTCAAAACTGAATTGAAAAAAAAAGAAACAAAAGGAAAACCAATCAATTTTATCTTCATCTTTTTGTTATTTTTTGTCCTGACATCATAAAATGCTTACATTTTGTTACGTAACACAAGGAATACGTAAAGGCAGTGTTAATATGCAGTCATTCAGAAGATAATACTAAACTGGACTTTTAGAAATAATGTTCAAAATCTGTTTCTCTTTTGGAGGTGTATTCAATGTGAAATTTGGTAAATGCAATAAGCCCCCAGTACTGCACTTTATACTAGCCATCAGTCTGAAAGCAGCATAACGTATGTTGCATTTAACTAATGCTGTAACGCAAAACAGAGAGTCCTTTTCTTAGATAACATTATGTTGAGACTAAATTACTTCAGGTTCTGATGACCTGACAAACTCACACCCTAAAAGCCCCTTCGGTGGGGATTCGTGTGACCGCGTGCCACAGGTACCCGTAGTGCACACGGAGAACTTATCACCAGGAAAAGAGAAGGCCAAGGAGATGAAACGCACGTGCGGAGGGGCAGCACGACACACGTCTCCCCGCGACTGACAGGCTCTGGAGATTTCTCTTGTTCGACCGGTAGTTAACCGATGAACCTGGCACACGGAGGGTTGAAGGAACCTGCCCAAGGCCGCCGGCGCACACGAAGCACGGAGAAGCAGCAGGTTGTGTAACACGCACCGCACCGAGGAGGAGGGCGGCAGCTGCCATTTGCAGAGGAAGACCACAGAATTATACAGGCACTCGTCGGAGCGGTGCCGGGCCGGCCAGCCTCACTCAGCCTGCGCCCCGCTGTGCTCCGTGCCGCGGGCTTAACGGGAAAACCGGCCGGCCCTGCGGCCACGCTCCCCGGCCCCGCGGGCCGAGGCCTGGCAGACGCACGGCCCAGCCCGCGCAGCTGCTGCCGCGGGGCCGCCACCCGGGCGCTTCTCGCTGTTTCGGCCCCCAACCCCCGCGAGGGTGCCCGGGACCACCCCGGGTGAGCCATGGAGGCCGGCTCCGGTGACTGGGCCTTCTGCGGGGCCTGGCGCGACAGGGCGCCGTAGGCGCAGTTATGTCACGGAACGGCAGGTCTCGCTGGGAGGAGGCCGCAGGCGGCCCGGCACACCCCCGAGCCCCGCACCCCGCGGCACCTGGAACTCGCTCCCGGCCGCCCCCAGCCCAACCCGGCCTGGCGCCTGCGCAGCGCAGCGGCGCGCCCGGCCTCCCCACCCCCTCACCCCGTAAACAGCGCCGTCACGTGAGCGGCCGGGCCCGGCGCGGCGCCGCTCGCCTGACGCCGCGGGGGCGCGCCTACGGGGCAGCGGGCACGCGGCCGGCACCGCGAGCCGAGGCAGGCCGGGCCGGGCGGGACCACCTGGGCCGGGGCAGGGGAAGCCCGCGCGCACCCCCGCTCCCACAGGCCGCGGGGCTGCGCGCGCCGCCCTCTCTCTCTTCGGCGCGGCCGTCGCGTCCTTCCTCCGCGGCTCCGGGGCAGCGCTGGGCGGCGGAGCAGGGTGAGTTACCACCGCCGGGCCGCGCCACGGTCTGCGGCAGGTAAAGGGGGAAGGGGGAGGGAGAAGAAGAAGGAGCCCGCCGCGTTGCGCGGCCTCGCCCTGCCTTCGCCGGGGCGCGGCGGGCGGCCGGGCTGGGCTGGGCCTGCCGCGTCGGCGGCGGGGCCGCGGCCTGGCTTGGCCTGGTCTGGCGTGGCCTGGCGGTGGGGCCCAGCGCGGCGGGTCGGCCCGGGTGGGACGCGGCCTGCTTCCGCCGCGGCGCCGCTGGCACGGGCTGGGCGCGGAGGCGGCGCTGCCGCCGGCCCTTGTGCAGAAGCGGCCCGCGGTCCGGCGGCGGGCCGGGGGGGCGCTCCCCGGCCGAGCCCTGGCTGCCCCGCTCCAGCCGAGCGCGGCCCCGCGGCGCCGGCGCTGACCTTGCGGAGGCTGCGCCTCGGGGGCCCCGGGACGGCCGGCTCCTGGGCTCCTCGCCTTGCCACCTGACATGGCGCTCTGGCCCCGGCCTCGCTGCCTGCGGCGGCCTCTCTCGTCCCCGCCCGCCCCGGCGTCCGTGCGGGAATCTGCCGCAGGCTCCCTGCCCGCAGCCGTGCTGCTGCTGCTGGCTTTCCCGCACCGCCTTCCCTGCCCCGCGTTTACTAGGTCTTGTCCCTTCTTGGCACTGCTTGTCTCTTCCTGCCTCTTTAGCCGCTGATGCCTTCTTGCCCCATACAAACCTGAGGAACAAACACCAATTTAGACCCTGCTGTTCTTCCTTCTATTGGTCTGACCTATTCCGGGCTCCTCCTCCTGTCTCTCAAACTTAGCATCATCAACAATTTCTGTGTTTAACTCTTGTGTATAGTACCCACTGTAGGAAACGCAGGAGAAAATGTGGTCATCGGTGCTACCAGGGGGATTTAGTGGCCTGGTGGTATTTCCAGATTCTGTTTTTGGATGAGATGCTCTTTCTGAGGCAATGTGTCCACGCTTCTTGCTTGCTACTGGAATGAAAGTAATTAATATCTATACAGCTTTAGAGGAGCTATTGCGAGTGTGATTGCAAGCCTGCTTTCTGTATGGGCTGCACAATGGAGACCTGTTCTAGCCATGAGGTGAGGGCTTGGAAGAGGAGCACTCTGTGCAGTAGGTTGAGTTAGTAGTAGTAGCCTGCAGAATGAGCTATAAAAGCGAGGAAGAGAAGACAGGAACACGGGGTGACAACAGCTGCACCATACTAATTGTAGTTGTGATGTTGTCTTTTATGTGGCTGTTAATGAATTATGTAATTTCTATACATTTGTGTTTATAAAAATGGATGCTAATGTTGCTAAACAGTGGAAATACTATAGGATTAAATGTAAAGATTGTAAACATGTCATCTCTTTAACACCACTAATTCATGGTTTGTTTTACTTAATAAATTAATCAACTGAGGTTTGGGACATACTGTAAGGAAGATCTTGAAAACCTGGATTTTCTATTTCTTGGAATAATTTAACTTTGAATGGTCTTTGCACTTAGCGAGTAGCCCACAATGAAACTGCTACTCAGCTCTCTTTGCTTTACCAAGTAGCTTCTACTTTTAATTTCTGTAGTTAGCTTTCAAGATTATACATATAAATATGGAGTCCTGAACACCTAGATTTTTTTCAGCTGTCATTGCCTGTTACTCATTCAGTTTTTGTGTGCGTTTTACATTTGCAAACCTTCATGAATTTCAAGCAACTGAAAGGGCACCTAACTACAAGCCATGTTGGCTAGACCTAATTCAATATAGTTAACTGAAGTAATTCAACACAGTGGTAAGCAAAAAGAGAGGTTTCTGAGAAAGCAAAAGCTCTAAAAAGTCTGTAATTGTTATCTGCCATACTTCTGTGACCTCCTCTTTTTACAAGTCTTAGCTCTACCTTATGGAGTAAATACTACTCATGTTGTGCAAAGAGTTGAGCTGTTTGCTGTATGAAATGTTTTTAGCTGTTATTTTAATGGAAGTTTGTATTTTTAAATAATTAATTTTCCCTACTCAAATTAAGGCTTAAAAATACTAGAAGGAGATAAATTATTTGTAGGAAATAACAAACTGTCATTGTTTTATTGTATTATTTTGGCATATTATGTCAGAAACTATTTTATGGGAAGGAAATATTTTTGAAAGGTAATATTATGAAGTAGCAATGACAAAGTCCACTAAATTGGGATATAAGTGTTCATTATATAGCAGCAAAAAGTGAAAAAAATGGACAGCTTGTGAAATTCACCTGCATGGTGTCTGACTGACAGATAATCAGTGTAACCTGTTACACAGCTTAACATTTATACTATGTTTAAGCTGAAAATACTTGAAACAATTCTTGAGGAACTTGAGGGTGGAAAATAGAGAACATAGCGGTAGTGATGGAAATATAATCTGTCCTTGTCTTTTTCTTTTCAGGGAAATGTCTCGGTAGTGAGCCTTAGAAATTCTAGGGATATGTGTAGTGCGAGAGATGAATAAAATGACATATAATCTTTGATTATGCCTAATTTTTGTGGGATTCAAGAGTGTTCATTGATGGGACAGTCCATCAAAAGACAACAGTCTACCTTATAAAATACATTTGAAAGATTTCACAATGTACAGACATTTTTGTGGCAAAACACAACTTCTAGTGCAACATTTTGTGCCTCTTCTAGCTCTAAAGTGAGGGTGAGGTATGTATTATTTTTGAGAGGTTGGTCACTCTGTTCAAAAGAGAACTGTTAAGTTGATTTTCTGTGATATAATAATTTGATCTTTTATGATTAAGAAAAGGTTTCTCTATACTTTTTCTACATTTCTTTGTCTTCTAATTAAATTCTTTGTTTGAAATTTACTTTTTCTTCTGCTCACTGAAATGAGGTACAGTTCTAGCTGGTGAATGTAATTCTTTTGGATAGTGAAAGTTTAATAAAGAAAATACTTTGAGCTGTGTACCCTTACTACTTGCTGTCAGAGTAATTGAAAGGGATCTGCTGTGTCAGTGAGGGGAGCAGCATATACCTTCAGTTTATAGATAGATTTTGAGATGTGGTTATTTGACATGTCAGACTATTGAAATTTCAGTAGCAGAGTGATAAGATTTGGGTCAGTTGGTGTCTGAAGACTTTAGGGTGAGTGGAGCACAAAAATAGTATAGAAGAGCTGGTTAAGAATGAATAAAATGCTCAGATTTACATTTCTTGTTCTTTGATCTGTGACAGGGCTTTGGTTTTGGTGCCACTAAAAGCCAGATCTTTAATTTTAAATGAGGGATTAAAATAATAAGTAGGGGATTTAAATAAGGGAACAGGTGGCATATGTATACTTACGGGTTGATGTTTCTGACATATAGCTTTTCCAGTGTACCTGGGCCTTCTTTGCAGCAATACACCTGCTGAGTACATGGTGCTGTCAGGCAGGTGTTTGACAGTGTGCTGTTTGATGGGAGAACAAGAAAGGTCAAATTTGATTATGCTCAAAGGCCAAAGCTCAGCAAACCATGTTCCATTCAAGTGTTATATCCTTTTTTTGAGATCTTTTTTCTTTAACAGTTCCGAACACATTTTTGTGGCTGTATTGCAATTTGTATGCTCGTAAATCAAATTGCTTGTCCTGTCAAAAATGTTTTGTCAGTTAATTTAATTCTTGAAGACTGCCCTAGATGATGGGATTTGAGCCAACGTGAACCAGAGCAGAAAGTGCATTAGTGTGAGAGTTGTAAAGTTGAGGTTTTCTTACCGGCTGTGCTGCTGATGTACTGTCTGGTATTGATTTCCTTCTTTATCTCATGATGTGTTTAGACTGTGAGCTCAGACAAAATCTGGTACTACAGAGGACCTGGGTCTTGGTTGTGGCTTTTGGTGCTGTAATATCCATAAACATTGTAAGAATGAATGCATCTTCTAGTGCTTAAGACATGACATGTGGCAACTTCGCATTAATATTCAGTTAGATGCCTGTGACCTTAAACTCCAAGGCTTTATATACAAGGAAGGGGCAGGATGATAGTAAAACTTCCCCGTGCTCAGCATCAGCACTTTGAAGTGACATTGATTGGTAGGAGGGTTGTAAGTGTCAAGGTATCAGTGAGCACATGGAGTGGTCTGACATCACAGCTCCACTGAATGAAGATAGACAATTGATACCCTGAATGCTCTTTTTAGATACAGTAATTACCAAAAGATGCAGGCGAGGGGATTTTTTTTTTTAAACTGCTCGTGTTGTTAGCTAATTTCATGTCAATTAAGGTGCAATTTCCCTCTTTTGCTAAAAAGTTTTTGTTAGTTATTGTTACTTACTATTTGATTCCTCTGTGACATTGCTGGATCAGCTTTTCCCATTTGTTTTGACATCTAAGGTGCTATACATCCAAATAGCTGTGTTCTTTTTGTATACTTTTCTGGCCAGTGTTTATTACTACTGTTTGTAGAAATAAATGGGATAGAGATTTTTTGGTGGAGTCTATCACTGCTGTTATAACTAGTCCTTGCCCTCAGTCATTTGGCGTGGGTAAGCTGAAGGAAGGTGTTTACAGGACAACAGACCAAGTCTTATATTTTGAGTGTTGCAATGTTTCCAACATGAGTCCAGTCAATAACTGGATTTACAAAAGCTTTAAAAAGCACTAGCCAGACTCAGTGAATTGGAAGCACTGTTCCAGAAGGTATGTACAT
Organism: Grus americana; assembly: GCF_028858705.1. Classification (NCBI taxonomy): domain Eukaryota; kingdom Metazoa; phylum Chordata; class Aves; order Gruiformes; family Gruidae; genus Grus; species Grus americana. Next base: position 29,342,241 of record NC_072854.1, read on the forward strand.
GAAATGGAAGGAATGGTAGCTTTATTATGCTGTCTTCAGCAGCTTCAGACTCACTGATTCAGGGACATCAATAAAGTAGATAGGATCTTCAACATCTAGGATTTTGAGTATCCTAAATTAGCAGTGTGAGCTTTTTTCCTTTCTTTGGTTAGATTCCTTCAGATTTTTCCTCTCCTTGTTCTCAATTTAGGCAATTTTTTTGTTAAATTTCTTTGTAGAAATACTTTATTTTTCTGAAGTTTGAATTCTGAGGACTTTCATAAACCAGATTTCTTTTGAAATTGACAGTCATTAAAAATACAGGAACTTCTATTTTATATTCTTAAGTTTAAAATAGAAGCTAATATATGAAAGTCAAGTTTAAAATGTAAACTAATATATGAAAGTTGCTCCTGGGTGGAGAGGGGAGGAGAGAAAGTAATTACAGTGAATATTATTTAAAAGCCTGAAACCTAACTTTTGCTTAGTAAAATAAATGGTGTGGGAATACTATTAAAACTGAATAAAACCTCTGTAAAGGAAAATAATAAAATATCAAGATAATATATCTAATGGAAATCTAAATATATAGTTGGAAAATTAAACACTTGCACATACCTTGTGTTTAAGGGAGGCTTAATTTAAAATGCAGTCAAAGATAGAATATGGTTGGCCTGTACATCAGCTAAGAAACACTCAGAATTTCTAGAGGTATGTACAATTTGTGATCGCCTCTGCTTGAAATGTATTTTAGATAAGATGGTAGAGGCATGCTGATGCAGTTGGATGTCTTCACTAGACTGTTTTGCTCTGTTCCAATGAGAAAATATTACAACAGGAACTGAAGTGATTTTTTTGCTTCCTTCACAGACAAAATAAACAGTGAGAAACCTTAAAGAGGTACAGTATCTTTTGTCCAGATATTATTTTTCTTTCCCCTCTAAGATTAGTTTGAAAGGATATGCTTGTTTGAGATCTCAGTTTCTTTCCTTAGCAGGCGATCATTCTTTTAATTTTGGAAAGTCATTTAGAGCTGCTAGAGATGTAATGAAAAAGTAGTAAATGGGGACAAGATAAAAGTCTGCCATATCAGATCCTACAGCATGTTTATTTCATACCAATATTTGTTGAGATTTGAGGCAATATTGTGACATACCTAACTTAAACTAATTCAACAACTGAAGAAATGACTTTTATAAGGTGGAAGACTCAGACTGAAAAAGAAAATTATGTTGAGAGCATGAAGAGATTTTTATGGTAAACATAATGTGGAAGAAATTCTGGAAGTCAGTTTTAATTGACATATTTTTTCTCTTTAACAGAGAGTTAACAGTTGTTTTTAATGATGGATCACTTAATAATGAAAGTGGGTTGGTGGGTTACTTCTGTGAGTACCTGTTGTGGCCGTGGGAGGCTGCTTGAACGAATTGAGGAGATGTTCTCTGTACCTTTAGCTTTTCCTGATGGTCAGATGTCATTGCACCCATGCTCCTGTATCTTGCTGTGCTGTAGCAGTCTCAGTACATGCCCTGATGTTCCAGGAGCCAGTGGGTGGGAGAAGTTTCATGACTGTCCACGCTGAACCTGGCTGGGACTTCCTCCTCTGTCATTTACTCCTTTGCCTTGTTCATGAATGCTCCTCTTCTCACTGGTTCTTCATACACGAGACTTTTCATATTCTGTTGCTTCTGATTAACTACCCGGTCGGAAGGCACTTTTGAATTACTGCGTGATGGGAGTACACTTGATGTGTGCAATTTTGCTGTGATACAAAGCCACTGCCCTGTAGAGTTCAAGTGGAGGACACAGCTGTGTTCAGGGGAACAATACATTCCTCCTGCAAGCGGTTAGAGTTATCTTTGGAAATAAGTGACCATGAAGAACTTAACTGTGTTTTTACCTATATCTCTGGCTGTTTTTTCTGGTGTTCAAAGTGTTTCAAATGCAAAATAAAGCATTCAAAATAAATGCATTTTAGGTATTGTGTAAGGGAAGAATTACAGGTTTTTTTTAGCAACTGTTTCTAGCAGTTGGCTGTCTAGCAACAAGTGTATCTTTTGTTGTTGGTCCCCACAGATTCTACACTTCATGTGATAGTTAATCTAATGATGCTAGCAATACTTTTCTAAACTCGATACTGTATAAGTTACGCAAAGAATTGAACAGTATTTTCTTGAACTAGGTAGAGCAAAATTTTGATTCCTTGTACTTTACTGGGATAATCTCTCTAAAGAATTTATGTTCTACAATTTTTTAATCTTAGATTTTGTGATGGTAGGATTTTTCTACAAAACCACTTTGTTTATATCCTTACAATGACTTTTTGATGCAAAATTTTTATAGGGCTTATACTTGATCATAGACTCATGCTCCAGAAATAAAGCTTTAAATAAAATTCCTCTAGAATTTCCTCTAATAGCTGGTTAGGTGTCATTGGAGGTGGCTGTGGCCACTGCGTATATAGTTGCTTTGACAGTTATTTTGCAGTACTTTTAGCATTCTGAATGGTTGCATGGTAGTCTTGCAAAACTGTAGGTATTCTTTTTTCATCACATTGCTGAAGACAGAGGTTAATTTCTGTCAGCAGTGATTTTTCAGCAGTGATTTTTCTAGCAAGGGCTAGCATACTGCTTGAGCTTTGCTATTTAACACTGCTCTTAACCAAGTGGTCAGCACTGCTTTGGTAACAGCAGTGTTTGAGTAACAATTGTATAAATGTTTACCTCACCTCCTATCCAGAAAAAAACTTGAGATATATTGTTGTAAAATGTGATCAAAGCCCCTGCTGCTCTTTCGTAGTTAATGTTGGGTACAAAAGATTTGTTACAGTAACTTACGGGTGTTCTGTTGTAGTGTCATTGGCACTTGTTAGCATCCGGGTTCACCATCATTTTATCCTGTGTCTGTTACTCTTGTGTTCATGTGATGCTAATATGAAAAAAATCTGTCATTACAGGAGGGTGTTTTAAACTACTGGATTGGGGCATTTATAATTATTTTCTTTCTTTGAGTCACTGCAACTCTTGTAGTTTATCCTGTATTGTATCAGATTGTTGTAACTACATGGCATAAGAACAGATGATACAGTGCAGCATAACACTTCCTCCATTAGTTTGTTTGCTTTATTTGTTGCCAAATTTGGAAATTATTTTGACAAATGTGAAAAGAATGTGGGCTAGTATAGTTGCTAGTTGGCATGGTGTGTATGTAGATGCTCTGCATTGCTTGATCAAAACAGTCCATTTTTTGATGTTGAGAGCTTTCAAATTATAACACACTTGCTGCTGTTAATACTGTTACCTACTCACTAAATGCACCTGATTTGGCCTGACTTTCCTTCTTGCTGGCTGTTTGGTCAGTAGGACATTCTGTATTAGACTGTTTTGTCATGGTTAGTGTGTAGATACTGTAAAGACGCCGTGCTCTGGAAAGACATAGTGCCGTACCTGACCATTGTTTTCTTCTGAGCTGCCTTGTGGGAGAAGGAAGAAAGACTGTCATGTTTCTTCAACAAAACAAAAAAAAAAGGGGGGGGGGGGCGCAACCCAAAATGAAACATTTTTCATGCTCACCTGTAGTTTTTATAAATTTGTGAAATTAAATAAATTGCAATGGGTTGAAATTGTAGCAGAGCTCTTACATGTGTATGGCTAGGATTTTCCCTGTTGATTGCTAAAACAGAAATGTCCCATTAATGTGTATGAGGAAGCATACTTACTGTTCTAGTAAGCACGAGTAGGTATGTACTGGATTTATGTAGTGGCAGGTGGCTGGAATACAGATCTAGAAAGTAATTCAAGCACTACAAACTCTAAATATCCCTTCTCCTTTTCATTAATTAATGCATTCATTCAAAAAAAAAATCCTGTCTAGTGTGTAGGAGGATGATGATGAAGGAAGGAGTGGGAGAGAATGTATGTCCTTTTTCTGTTTCCAAAAGCTTGAATAGCTTTGTGTGTGCCAAAACTGGTCTCCCAGACTTTCCTATATGCCAAATTAAGCCAGGCACTACTGCACTACTCCATTTTCCTTGCTTCCATGACCATATTTATTATAATTATCTCTCTCTACCTTTAAGTATATGCTTATGCTAAACTTCTGAAGAAACATTTTGCTGACTTTTTTGTTTTCATTCTGTTGTGTAGTTATACATTCTTATTAGTTGAATCTCTGCTGCAATAGTTGCATTTCTGCTATATCACAAAGAAGTGATCTAGAAAATAGAGAATCCCTTCTTATAAAATGTAGGTGCCATCTTTGAATACAGTTCCTTAAGTTTTACCTAAACTTCTTCAGAATTGAAGTTTTTAAAATGCTCCTGGCCCTTTTGAAGCCAGCTCAGAAATCTCATATACCTGACTGAGGTCAGATTTTCGTATAAAATTTCTATAATTTTATTGAATGTAATGGTAGGTGAAAAATAATAGAGATAAGATCTTGCTGCTTAAAAATAGTTACTCACTATGAAGTATTTGGTAGTTCCACCTCAGTTTTGGGCCTAGTATGGCAGGCTCCTGAGCTTTCTCAGCTCCATTCATGTTAGTGGAAGCTGACCTCGCTTTTTTACATTTAAAAGTAAAGAAAGATGTGCACTCACAGTACTGCTGTCCAGGTTCGCTTGTTCTTGATTTCCCCCTTCCTCTGGTGTCCCACCCCCTTGGGTTGGTTAAGATTTAAACAAATTTTAGAAAGGAGGTGTTTTAGTTAACCCTTGTCTGTAGAAGTGGCAGCACTCTGATGCTGATAGTGGAGTTTATATAAACTTAGCATGGGATTTCTTGTAAAAATAATCAGTTAGAGAATGGATTTTTTTTTTTAGATATGCAATGGGCCATACTAAGCCATAAGCAGATTTTTTTTTTATGTTGTTGTTACAATTCTAAAATACCTTAAGCTTTCCTTATAAAACACAACAGCCAAAACAATTTGCTGGTTTCTTAGGTGTTTTACAATTTGTAGCTTATTTTCTTATGGTATTTTTCTTGTCTTTCTATAGGGCTGAAAGACACACAGGAGTCTTCATGGATATAGTTGATACATTTAACCATTTAATTCCTACTGAACACTTAGATGATGCCCTATTTCTAGGATCCAACCTGGAGAATGAAGTCTGTGAGGATTTTAGTACAAGTCAAAATGTCTTAGAGGATTCGCTGAAGAACATGCTCAGCGATAAGGATCCTATGCTAGGATCTGCAAGTGCCCAGTTCTGTTTGCCCGTTTTGGATAGCAATGATCCCAATTTCCAGATGCCTTGTTCAACAGGTAAATGTTACAATTTTTTAAGATTACAGTTATACTTTAGTACCAACCCATTTTTGTAATGTAGAAGTACTAATTTGGGATATCTGTCTCCTTCTTGCCCTTTTTGTTGCACTGCTTACATGCCTGGCATGTAAACCATTTGCAGTTCTTTTTAACTTTATGTAACAATGGAGGAAGGCTCCTAATCTGGATCAGAAATAATTTAGGTTGTGTCTTGAGTATGTGTACATTATTTCCCATTAAAATTGTGATTTGTTTAGTGTAAGTACTGTACCTGATCAGTGAAGTTGCTAGTTGTCTTCAAAAAATGTAGTAATTCCGGGTTAGCAGTAGGAGTGTATGAGTTGTACAAATTACTGCTCTGACCTCTGGGCTGTTATCAGATTCTCGGTGTTTTGCTTTGGTTGGCTTCAAACAAAACCCTGGAATGATAATACAATCCTTTTTTTTTTTTTTTTTTTTTGATATATTTGGAAATACCTGATTTGGAACAAATTTAGAGCAAAGTTTTAAATAGTAATTTCAGGAGTTGTGGCATAGTTTTGGAAGATCAAAAAAAAAAAGGGGGGGGGCAGAGTGTGTGATCCAGTCCCTAAAATTATTTATATTGATGAATAGTTGGAATAATCACACTGAATTTAGTGTAAGAGACAAAAATATATTCTATGCTTAATAGTTTTTTTTAAATTTGACTGGAAGTTTAAAAAGAAGCAATTTAGGTTCATTACTGCACAGTGTGGTAGAACAATGCAGATAGCTTTGGTTATATCAGCACTTAATTTTTTTTCTAGTAACTTTTATGAACTGTTTCTGAAAATCTTGATAATTTCCTGATACATGTATTTGGTTTCTACTAACAGACTAAATTCTCACCTTCACTAAATTAAGTGGTATTACAATATGGAAAACTGTAAATCAAAGATGATACTGACTGAGGGAATGAAAAAGTGAACTACAAAGCCAAACAAGATATTTAATCTTCTTACTACTTTAGTAGAATATTATTTGAGGCCATCTTTAATGTTTTGGTTTATTCTTGCCATTGTCTGTATCCTTACATGTTTTTGTCTGTAACCCGCCAAACAAAATTGTATCACACTCAATGTGCATAAGACTGTACAATGTATACAACTAAACCAAATTCCTCCTCTCTAAATTTTTTTATTTCCTTCCAATAAAACAGTGATGCAGATTCTTGTGTCGCCCTGCATCCTGTGCATCCTCCAGTAAACCTATACTGCATTTGAAATTTTTGAATTAACTCATAGAGTACAGCTGGATATCTTGGAAGTTATGGGGAGACTTTTGGGAGCTTTTTGGCACGCATTTCTCCTAAAAGTGATCAGCAGTGCAATAATTAATACTATCGATACTTACATAATCACAGTTCATTTTTAAGTTTGCTGTCTGTTAAAATAAGTGAGCTAACTAATTTACTTGGGGGCTACTCTTTCAGGCTGTCTGCAGACTAAGGGAATCAAAACTGATTTGATTTATGCTGAGTTCGTTAATTTAATGTGAGTGGGTTTTTTTTATTTGAAACCCAGAGCAGAGCCACATTTCAGTAAGTAAATTAAAACATGCAATTTGGAATTAATGTAGTAAGTATCCAAAAGGACATGAAGTGTTCTTCCTGTTGCTTGTTCTTTGTAGGTCTTGGTAAGAACTGTCCTTATTCTGAGGTGGTAGGACTGCAGTATGTATTTACAGGTTTTTTTAGTTGAGAACGATTATCAGTTTGAAGCAAAGTTTCTTTGCTTGTCTTTCTTCCTTAAGTATTCGTATAGCTCGTGATTTATTTGATTTGTCTGAAACTGTTGGTCATCTGACACAGCTTACATGGCCTACTGGTAAGAATGCAGTTGTGTGTGATGATAGTATCCTTGATAAGAGTTACCCATACAAAGGCTGTTTTTCCAGACAGTATGAGTGAAAGCTTATCTCACTAGCATGATTTTGTCTAAAAAAGAATAACTTCCCCACAAAACTTGCCTTACTTACATCTCTAGAGTTACAATACCACTGGTGTGTCATACTGTACATACATAGTTTGCTGTATTCTGATCCTTCCAGTTCTTTTTTTTTTCCTCCTCTGTGTAGGATTTCACTATGACTTCATTCTGTAGTGCATTAAGCAGTATGGTAACAGAATGGTTGGTTGGCGGCTCTTCCCTTAACCTTTCACTAGGGTTAGAAGTATACCTAGAAAAATGTATTTTCAGTAAGGATTTCCTAAGTTTAGGTACATTTGCTATCTATCTATGTTAAGTAAGGCAAGACCCAGGAAATACTGAAGTGGTAGATGGTGGTGTTTCTTAGACTCCTGACTTTATTTCTGAAGAGTTAATTTTTTCCAGAGGCACAAATTTATTTATCACAAATTGTTTTAGACCTTTAAACAGTAGTTTGCATAACCCATGCCTGGACCATGGAACAGTTTAAGACAAGGAGCAAAATGCTCATGGAAATTAGTTCAGAGGGCCAGCAAAGGACAGATTTATCATGCTTGCTGCTCCATGAATAACTGGAATGTACTCTGTTCTGTCCAGTTTTTAAAGTAGTGAAGATTTCATGCTACAGCTTATTTGATTGCTGTGAGCAAGCTGAAGAGATAAAGGTAAAAATAGCTGGACTGAGGAGGTGGTTTGGCTACAATGATATTTGGTCTCAGATGAAATGGAGGAGCAGAGGGCATGGCTCACTAATACTTATTTGAAAGCCTGATTTGAGCAGAGCTTGAGAGTATTTATAAACCTATGCACAAAACAAGGTACAGTCTTTATGTTCTAAATATGGACCCACTGGAAGCAGGGTCAGGCAATGAGAGAGGACTACAAGGATGCTGCTCACCTTTGTAGAGAGAAAATTTGTGCGGCCAAAGCTCAGTTAGAGTTGAAACTGGCCGGTACTGTGGGCAACAATAAAAAGGGTTTTTTTTAAGTACGTTAATAACAAAAGGAGCACCAGAGACAATATTGGCTCGTTACTCGACGAGAATGGTCACCTTACAAACAGGGACATAGATAAAGCAGAGACGTTTAATGCCTTCCTTGCCTCTGTCTTCAACATTGATGATGGGCTCTGGGACCCCAGTTGCCCTGAGTTGGAGTACTGTGACTGCGGTTGAGTTGGAGTACTGTGACTGCGGTAACGATAAACTCCCAGCTGACCCCGAAATTGTGCGGGACTTGCTGCTCCACCTGGATGCATACAAGTCCACGGGACCAGATGGGATTCATCCCAGGGTGCTCAGAGAGCTGGCTGATGTCATTGCGAGACCTCTCTCAATTGTTTTTCAATGGTCTTGGGAATCTGGAGAGGTCCCAGTTGACTGGAAGCTGGTAAACATTGTTCCAATCTTCAAGAAGGGCAAGAAGGAAGACCCTGGTAATTACAGGCCTGTCAGTCTCACTTCAGTGCGTGGTAAAATTATGGAGAAAATTATGCTGGGAGTTATCAAAAAACACCTGGAGGACAACGCAGTCATTGGTCACAGCCAACACGGGTTCGTGAGAGGAAAGGCCTGTTTAACAAACTTAGTTTCCTTTTACGCCAAGGTCACCCATCTAGTTGACCAAGGGAAGCCAGTTGATGTCATTTTTTTTAGATTTCAGTAAAGCTTTCGATACTGCCTCTCACAGTATCCTTCTGGACAAAATGTCCAGCATACAGTTTGACAAAAACATAGTGCAATAGGTGAGCAACTGGCTGATGGGTCGGGCCCAAAGAGTTACGGTAAGTGGGGTTACCTCAGGCTGGCGGCCAGTCACTAGTGGGGTTCCCAGGGCTCAATTTTAGGGCCAGTTCTTTTTAAACAACTTTGATGTAGGACTAGAAGGTGTTGTGAGCAAGTTTGCGGATGACACCGAATTGGGAGGAGCTGTTGATTCCGTCAAGGGTGGAGAGGCCTTGCAGAGAGATCTGGACAGATTGGAGAACTGAGCAATCGCCAACCGCATGAGGTTTAACAAGGGCAGGTGCTGGATTCTGCACCTGGGAAGGGGCAACCCTGGCTATACATACAGACTGGGCAATGAGACACTGGAGACCAGCCATGCTGAAAGGGACTTGGGAGTCTTGGTCGACAGCAAGTTGAACATGAGTCAACAGCGTGCCCAGGCTGCCAGGAAGGCCAACCGTATCCTGGGGTGCATCAAGCGTGTCATTGCTAGCCGGTCTAGGGAAGTGATTGTCCCACTCTACACTGCGCTGGTGCAGCCTCACCTCAAGTACTGTGTGCAGTTTTGGGCACCACAGTACACAAAGGACATAAAACTATTGGAAGGTGTCCAAAGGAGGGCAACGAAGATGGTGAAGGGTCTAGAGGGGAAGACATACGAGGAGAGGCTGAAGTCCCTTGGTGTGTTCAGCCTAGAGAAGAGGAGACTGAGGGGAGACCTCACTGTGGCCTACAACTTCCTCACGAGGGGGAGCGAAGGGGCAGGTGCTGATCTCCTCCCTGTGGTGACCAGTGATAGAACTGGTGGGAATGGAATGAAGCTGCAACGGGGGAGGTTTAGGTTGGATATCAGGAAAAGGTTCTTCATTGAGAAGGTGGTTGGACAGTGGAACAGGCTGCCCAGGGAAGTGGTCACAGCACTGAGCTTGACTGAGTTCAAGAAGCGTCTGGATAACGCTCTCAGTCATATGCTCTGATTCAGCTGGTCCCGTGTGGAGCCAGGAGTTGGACTCGATGATCCTTATGGGTCCCTTCCAACTCAGGATATCCTATGATCCTAAATATGAAATTTCTTATGTGAACATGAGTATGTGTGAGTGGCAGAAGCTTTGAGAGAGGCTTGTTTCAGACCTGCTTACCCACATGCCAAATTTCTCAGGATTGTGACAACATTTTTTCATCTTTACTTCAGAGATCAGGTCTTTTCTTCTAAGAACCCTTTCTCTCTTGTTCCTAAGTTGGGTTTTGGTATGGGTTTGTTTTCTGCTTTTTTTCTTACTGCTGCATTAACATTAGTTCTTGTTGGGTGTTATTTACAGGACTGATATAAAGTTATTACTCATCAACATTGCATGTGTCTTGCTCAGCTTTAGGGTTTATATTCCACATCATTCACCATGAACTAAGCTTTTTGTTAATACTAAGCTCTTTTTATGGTGAGTTATCAGTTATCTGACTGTATGTGATGGATACTGGTAGCAATTGGTTGTATGTCCTTGAAACAGTTCAGGTACTTGTCTATAAGGCAGAAACACATAGATTATTGTGAGTTGAAGTTTGATTTCAAATCACTGCTTGTTGGAGGCATCTACCCAGAAAATGCAACTTTTGTAAGTTGGATTATAAATGCTTCCCTTGGGGAGGATGGTAGCATAGAATCATAGAAAGGTTTGGGTTGGAAGGGACCTTTAAAGGTCACCTAGTCCAACCCCCCTGCAATGAGCAGGGACATCTTCAACTAGATCAAGTTACTCAAAGCCCCATCCTACCTGACCTTGAATGTTTCCAGGGATGGGGCATCTACCACCCCTCTGGGCAACCTGTTCTTCCTTATATCTATTCTGAATCTACCCTCTTTTAGTTTAAAACCATTACCCCTTTTCCTATCACTACAGGCTCTACTAAAAAGTCTATCTCCATCTTTCTTATAAGTTCCCTTTAAGGTCACAATAAGGTCTCCTTGGAGCCTTCTATTCTCCAGGCTAAACAACTCCAACTCTCTCAGCCTTTTTGCATAGGAGAGGTGCTCCAGCCCTCTGACCATTTTTGTGGCCGTCCTGGACCTGCTCCAACAGATCCGTGTCTTTCTTGTACTGAGCATCTCATAGTCAGCAGTACTGGTGTATGACAAATAGCAAGGAGCATGAGAATGGATGTCTGTTGCCTATCTATTGATATCGGTACTATATCAGTACCAGTAAAGCAGTCTTGTGTTCGTGTCTTGGCCTGAGTCCAGTTTGTGCTGGATCTAAGTGGTTTCTTCAGTTAGATGACATTGTTGGTCTTTACTCGGTGAGCTTGCTCTTTAATTGCCACTGCATAATAGAATGGTGTTGTCTTGTTCAGCTTTGATTAAACAGTTACATGTTTGGAGAAGACAAGAATCTTCCTTTCCAGGTGATCCTGGTAATGGCTTTGAGCAGAGGTAGGAGTAACTCTGACTCTCACAAGCTGGAAAGGCTATGGGTCAAACTAACAGATGTTATGCTGAAATCCTTGTAGGATGCGTTTGTGGGGTGACTTCTAAACTGTAAAGAAGTAGTTGGGTTGCTGGTTTATGGGGTTAGACTGAGCAGATTGTTGCTCTTACAGCAGAATTAGGAAGATTTCTGTTAGTGAATCAAGGTACAGGCTATTCACAGATCTTATTATTCACTGCAGCTCATAGGAGCTTAGCAGTAATGGAGGCCATTTACTGTCCTCAAGTAGGTATTAGCAGAAAGACGTAGTGTCAATAGTGGAAGTTGATGTAACTGTTCTCTTAAGAACTTGGGTTTCATTTAATTCTCAAAACAATCAGAAGTGACCCTGATCAAGTTTTAGGTGTGTCTCTGCTTCTTGTTCATCAGTGTAGTCAGGTTCTTCCTAGTACTGAATGACCAGCGTAGGAGGGTAGATTATGTAGAACAGTTCTTGGGCATCTTTAATGCTTGGGTACTGTGGGTGTGTAGTTTTGGGGTTGCTTCCCCCCCCCGCCTTTCTGAGCAATTCCTTGATTAGAAGTGGAAACTGTGGAGTTTACGATATGACATAACTCTTGAGGGCAACACCTTTTTTCAACTTTGGATGGTACCCTAGTGATAGATTTTCTGTTTTGTTCTGTTAACCTGTTGCTGGAAGACATGCTGGAAGCTTACCCACTAATTTTATAAGCTTGTGAGCAGAACAGGTCAGACTGGTCACATGCCAGTGAACTAAATAACCGCATTGGTACTAAATTGGTATTTCTCAGCTATCATGAATTTTGTAGCTTTTCAGGATATCATTTACTGGGGCAGTTTGATTTATTATACATGTAATAGAGGGAATGAAATTTGAATTGCGTATAATTTCTGGATTTCATAATAAAATCAAACTTTCAACCAATTTAGTTTATGGGTATGTTTATCAAATCAGGTATTTCTCATAAATGATGAGAAAGACTGAACATATAAGAGTGTACAAAGACTGTTGGGGGCATCTTTCTAATTGCCCTTTTTTTCCTGTCCCCCTGGATTGCTGCTGGGAAAGTGTTTCCCCCAAGTGCAGTCTGTTCTTTCTAGTTTTAGCCTGTGTTTTCCTGAGTACTGTTGAATGCGGCATTACCTCTGCTAAAATTGTGAACACCTACTGAATCTTTGGAGCCAAACCAATTGTTCTGACTACAAATACTTCTTTTCTTTAGCTAGTGTCCTGTCTGGCTGTGTTAGCCATTTCAGGCTCTTTTCACTAAGGCCAAATGTATGTGTATTTTCCCTCCTGCAGATGAAGTAATTTCGAATGTAACCTTCAGATTGCAACCTGAATTGGGTCTACAGTTGTTTCTTTGTTTTCTTACCTTTTTGTGCCTTCCTTCCTCCAAGCTGTCCATGTGAACAGTTGCACAGTGTCTTGTGATCAAGGTAGTAACTTTCTTGTATAAAATTTAAATTTACTATATTGGTTATTATATTGAGAACCTGCAGAATGTCGATTTTGCATGCTTTTCTGTTTGTAGGTAACAAACTACCAGTTTTCCCCATTTTAGGTCCTTCGGAAGACTTTAGTTATTTATCCCTTTGGATCAGTTTTATGGATTTTTATGAATGGAGAGAGAGGTTGGATCTGCAATAGGATTTGCCAGGCAGTTTATGTATGTACAAACCGCAGAGCTCATCTAAACGCTGTCGTCTTAATAAAACAGTTTGATTTAAAGTGCTTGGTTTGATGCTGTGTTTTTACTTTGTTGTTGGAATTTGTGCTTTACTACTCTTTATTTCCAAAGTAACAAGCTCCTGTGGCTAAAGAACCATAAATCAGTAGCCCTGTCATGTAACTATCTTTTTTTTTTTTTTTTTTTTTAATGGGGATTCAATCCTCTGTCAAGATACATGCTGTATTAAGTTTATTAATCCTAGTTGACTTTCATATGTTTTTATTCTAAAGACAGGAAAAATCCCTTTTTACAATTTAGAGATTAAAGGAGAATGGGAGTAAATGTTTAGTTAGTATTAAACATAGTACTTAATGTCATTATTTTCTTGCACTGGGCAGTTAGTACAATGTACTCGCAGGCAAATTCTCAGTTAAACAGGTTACAGGCTTACAGGAAAACTTTTGTAAAACAGTTGGGATTTGGTGCTTTCTTATATAAGTTATATCATCAGTGACCTTATTTCTCTTGAAAATATATTTTTTTTCCTAACAAAGAGCATTTTTAATTCTGTTTCTTGAACATATGCATTGCAAATGTTAGTAGGGAAAAAGGGTTTCATATAATATGCCATCTTCATCTACAGTCTTGAGACTTAGTAATATCTTTTCAGTATCAATGTATGTTTTATTGCTTTATTAGTTTATTAGCTTTTCTTAAGCCTTACCTAGACGTGTGTTAGGTACTGCTTTAGACTGTCACAGTTCTTTTCATTGAAGCGTAATGTTAGATTTTTACATTATCATCCGCATATAACATAGTAGAAATTTTAAAACGTTCAACAATTTCCATGTAATTTGTGATGCTTGTAGAATTACAATACAGAATGTGCCGCAGACTTACTCAGTCCCACTGTTAGCGTGATTCAGATGAACGTAGTGTTCACAACGATGCAAAGCAGCAATAGTGGAGTTCTGTTCTGTGTGGTTAGCTAAGCAAATCAGGGCTAACACGTACAGAAAATAAACTTACTTCTGCACTTGAGATTTACCTTGACCAGTGTGTCAAAACCATGAATACTTCTGTCTAATTTCAGCTGAAGATAATCAAGGGAAGACTTACGTTAATAGAAATAAAGATTTATAAATTTTAAAGATTTTGATGATCTTTTTAGGTGTATTTTTTTGTCCTTCACTCCTCTTCCCCCCAGCAAATAAGGCTTCTTTCCCTCAATTTTACATTGCTGAAGAATTAAAAAATGGTCACGCTTTTGTTGTAACATATGGAAATTTTTGCTTCAAATTTGCAAGTAAATTATTTGTACTGTATGTTATTCTATTCTTGTATAAAATATATATAAAAATGAGTCAGTAGTAAAGCACAGTACTTTGGAAATTTAAATACTTTACAAATAATTGAGAGACTCAAAATATTGAAGGCCAGTAGTACCTCTTCCAGTATGAATATATTGAACGTGATACATATTTTCCTTATTTGCAGCTTGTTCAGTTGTACACTGGTGTACAACTTTTCTATTCAGATATGTTTTTTATTTTTTCCTTTCTTCTATCTTAATTTCTATATTTATTACTGAGATAGTCTTCAGATATTTATTACTGAGATCATCTGTGTCTCTTTAGTTCTGTCTGCTTTTGCTTTTGTTGGTTTACTTTTCGCAGTACTGTTTCTGTACTTCCGCTTCCCTTTCATAATTTAATTTCCTAGTCTCCTCTGTATCTATTACTATTTTCTGTCACTTTTTCTCTTCCCAGCAGGGTCTGTGTCGAATGCTCCTCATCCGGGGGCCTCATGGGGCTGTACTAGCCGAGTTATAGCTCAGGTGGTTTGAAATTAGCAAGATTCTGTGCTTCAAATTCCTCTGTAAAATTAAAGCTACAGCACAGAGTCTTGTAAGTATGAAAATACTTTAATTCTAATATTTCAAACTGTCTGTCAATAGTAGGCTGAATGTGTCCCTTTTGTTATTAATAAAGGAGGGTGTGTAAATTCAATAACTTGAGCAAGAACATTGTAAAACCTGAGGCTCTAATAGCAGCCATGAAATCTGCTTCAGAGCTGTTTCAGAAGTTGTCAGAGTAGTTTTTACGTGTCATGTTGTCTTCAGTAGCTTAGTAGTTTAATTCTACACTGAAGCAGCAGAAGAGGATCTGAAAGGGGTCTCCTTTGTCACAGTCTGTTCCCAAATACCAGCTCCACATTTTGTAGGAACAGTTTTTAATGAGAACACTAACACCAAAGTGCAGAACTGTTGGGAGAACACAAGCATGGGCAGCTGGAGTTAGGGTGAGTCTCCCTCTCGTTCAGTTTTCTATCTTGGATGGCCATTAGTAGATATTTAGGGGAAAATAAAGTCTAATGGGCAGTTACTATGTCATCTTTTTGCCAGTGTGTCCTCTTTCCCAGCTTATAGCAAATAAGTGATGAAGGAACATTTGGATGAGTGGAGTAAGACCAGCATTATCGGTCCTCTGCAGCTTGCGTGTGATATCTTTGAACACATGCACAAGCGTAAAGATAGCTCTGTGGATTGGAAAGCAAAAGCTGCCAGTAATTGCTGGAAACACGCTTTTTGTGTAAACTGATGTGTACAATGCAGTAACGAAAAATTACGGTTAAAATAAAATAAGTAAGAATAAATTGTCAGCTCAAAATCCTAGCTTTCAGCTCCTGATGGCCATCTAATTATGGAGGTCCAGAGTGCTGATTACCTGGGATCAAGACCAGCCTTCCTTAAGAGGCTGTTTAAAATCTTTCTAATATTTGAACTTTAATATTAACAGGTTGTTTGATTGGGGTTTTTTTGATGATTCATGGCAGGTAATTGTGGATTGAATTGCTATCTTGATAGACTTGATTATTCGTCACTGTTTGGCTTTAGCAGTGTTTTACAACTTCCAGTTTTTGTTGTTTTAAAAGTATGCTCATTATTGTAGTGTCTTCACAAGAACATTATTTTTTTTAAGTTGCAATAACATCAGACTTGAGAAGAAGCAGAAATTGACAGAATTCCTGAGACAGTCTAAAATTCTAACAATTTTTAATTTCTATGAACTTCTTGCTTATTTTGATTTCTAAGATAAATTGATAAATTTAAATCAGTTTTAAGTAAACAATTCTTAGAAATTTTTAGATGTCTTATTTCTGTCATGTGAGTTAGTTTATCTTAAAAACGCTTCTAGGTAGGTGCCTGAATACTGAAAAATAGGCATACTTGGTTGTTTGGAGTCCGTGTTGTATTTCTCAGACCCTCCTACGTGTTTTGTAAAATCACTTTGGTTTTTGGATTGATCTCACAAATTTCGCATCCCACAGGGACCAGGATTCATTAATCACACATAGGATCTTGGGATAGGAGGGGCTACCATTGCAGAACCAAACTTAGAGAAAGTGAGGAGAATGGCTGGTACAGTGGCCTGACTGCCACTTAGGAATCCTATTTGCAGGAGCAACCTCTGGGATCCTTCTCAGGTTAGTGGAGGACAGGAATTCAAGAAAGTGATGTTCTCTGACTCTCCTGGGAGACTAGTGCATGCTGCACTCAATACTCTTCAAAAAAGGGATTGCAGATGCAGATATGTGATGTGGGTGGGACTTAGAGTTTTAAAATTGTATCTTATGAAAAAACTGTGATTTTAAACTCTTTGCACTTCTGGATCAGCTCTTTCTGCTGTTTACCTTTCTTCACTTTTTCTTAGGTGGGAAGGGACAGTGAGGGACAGCTGATCCTCTAAGACTGGGGACCTTCCTGTGGCAAAAAAAAAAACAATAAAAATGTGAGTCCACCAAAAGCTGTAAGGACTGTCTACAGAAATTTTAAGCTTTGGGTGATAGCTTCTTCTACACTGAAACTGCTTCACATGGGAATCTTCTGTCTTGCCTTTCTTCATTTTTTTTCCCCCCTTATCTGTTTTCGGATGGCCAATTTATTTATTTTCCCCTGTCTCTTCCCTTGTCTTGCTCAGCAATGCAGCTACAACATTTTTGATTATTTTAAGTTTTAGGCTCTTTCTTGTTTGTTTATTTTTTCCAGTTATTGGTCTTGATGATATTATGGATGAAGAAGGAGTTAAAGAGAGTGGGAACGACACTATTGATGAAGATGAACTTGTCTTACCGAACAGGAATTTGAGGAGCCGCTGTGAAGAAACATCAGTCACATCACCAAGAAAATCGCCTCGTTTAATGGCACAAGGTGATCATTGAATTACTATTTGGTTGCATGCCTTCAAGTACAGACACTTACTTTTTTTATGAAGTTGGCATCCATAGGGTGCTACTCAATTTGAATTCTTCTCTGGTAAATATTTAATGTCTTCCTTATGGCCTGTTGGCCTTAAACTCATTAAACTTGCATCAAGTTAGCACTGTGGTTCTTCACCAACAAAAGCACGTTGTATTTGTAAACAGCATTGGAATACTGGGTTAGCATGGCTCTTTATTTCCAATTAAAATTTTAATTAAGAGCCTGTGGTACAAAGCTGGTGAATATACTTTCTAAAAAGGCAATAGAATGGTTTCTTGTTTAGAAAATGTAGGAGATACTGTCAAGTGAGAATGTGAATGGATCTCAGATTCATATATACTGTGTTCTTTAAAATTTGTAAACTTCACAGCTATACTAATTGCAATGACTTGTGCATTTTTTACTTGAGGTAGAAAAATTTGAGCAGTAGAAAAGTCGAGTGGGTTTTGATTGTCTTTTTATCATCGCTTCTGTTTTATATAAACTATTCAAAACTTTCATAGCTATTGGAATGAGATTTTACATCCAAACTGTGGCAGTGTAAAATTGAAATGCAAGTAATTGATAGCTTTTTAAAGTAGAGCGTTTTTTGTTCATGTGTGGGTTTTTGGGTTTTTTTGAGTAAACAACTGAGTTTTAAGTTCTCTTTGTGTCCAGTAAGCTAAATCAGGCTAAATCAGTTCTATTCTAGGCAAATCTTACGTTTGCAAAGAAGAGCACGCAGTATAGCTAAGACATTTTCTTCTTCCCTTCCTAGAACCAGTACGGAGTTTGCGACAGAGCACGCTAGCCAAGCGTTCGAATGTTGTACCTCTTGTTAGTACCAAGAAATCATCTGTAAAAAGTGGATCTGCTCCAAAAACCGGACAGAAACAAGAGAGAAGTCCAGCTAAAGAGGCAGATGTTGCCACACCCTTGAAAATAGAGCAGCCTAAAGAAGTTAGGCGTAGTGCAAGACGATCAGGACAGACAGAAGGAACAGCAGCAGCAGTAACAGCATCCCAAAGTAATACAAAATGTCTTCCTGGTCCCGAAGAGGTGAATGAAATAAAGTCTGAAACCCTTGAAGAGGCAAAAGTTGAGGAAACATCCCAAGAGTTAAGTTGTGCTAATTTAGCAGGAGCCTGTTCTCCTTCTCATGGAGAAACAAAGGCCATAATACAGGTTGCAACGAAGACTGAATCTGGGAATGTTGAGTCAGTTTGTTCGGTGTCTGCAGATACTGAAAGTACTGCAGTTAAAAATGAAACAAATGATGTGATTGTTTCAATGGACTCTGAAACTTCTTCAGAACAAAAGACTGAAAATAAAACAGAGGAATCAGAGGAGAAAACAGAAGAGCATGATCAAAGTGGGGTAACTGGAAAAGCTAATGATCCATCTAGTGTTTGTGTGAATCCAAGTGAAATTTGTGAGACCCTTTCAAATTTGCCCAGCTCTGTAGAAGAGGGAGTTGATTGTAGTTTAGGTTCCCACAATGTGGAAGTTCCTGATGAAAATACATTGTCAGTAAAGGAATGTGTTACAGAACCTGTAGATGATAAGGGAGTGGAGAAAACTGTTACTTCATCTGAGAAACTATTGGATGGTACAGAGTTTGATAATAAAGACTTGAAAAGTGAAGAGTTTGCTTCTGCTGACCCAGGAAATAGCATTTTAGAAAGCACTGTTCTTGACCAAACAAGCCAAAATGTACAGCAAGAGATCAGCCGTACGAAAGTAGAAGGCCTTGAGGCATCAAAATTTCAGGATGATGATAAACAAATTAGCATTTCATCAAAATGTGAAAAGAACGTTAGGCCCCGGCACAGTAAGTCTGTAATACAGAATAAGCAAAATCTGACTCCAGGTACTCGACAGAAATCAGGTACAGTGCAGCAAGAAATAACACGTTCAAGAACAAGAGCTGGTCTTACTGTTTCAGGTCTTCACAGTCCATCTTCAGCAAGTCTGAAGCGGAATGCAGATGAGCAAGAGAGTCATCAGCATCCAAGTAACCCAATTAAAATTAGGAAGAAACAATCTGATGTGGGTTTGAAAGCAAAGAGCTGTGCTTCAGGGGTGACAGTAAAAAAGCAGACCAATACAATGCTGAAGAAAATACCCCGAATCCAGGCTTCTGGGCAAGTACAGAAGTCAGCAATTCAAAGAGCAAGTGAAAAATCTCCTACTCATCAAAGCTGTTCTAAAGATACCCACCACTCCTTGCACACATTATCAGGGCATGTTTCAAATCTTGGTCAGAAGCAAGCCCAGGGTCAGAAACACCAGCTTACAACTGTGCTAAAACCAAATAGCTCCACAAAGGAAGAGTCAGAGACAAAAGATCCCCCTGAGGATGATAAAGAAAAAAATAAATCAAAAAGAATTGAAAAGAATCTCCAACCTCGCCAGAGAAGAAGTAGCAAAAGTCTTTCACTTGATGAACCACCATTATTCATTCCAGATAACATTTCAACTGTTAAACGGGAAGGCTCAGAACATACCTCTGCTAGTGAAAGCAAATATGTTTGGGTACCCAACAAGCAGTGTGGCTTTTGCAAAAAGCCACATGGCAACAGGTGTGTGTGGCTTTGTGTCTGAGGAATTTATTATTGGTTTCAGAAGATAATTTTTTTCCTGTCTTACAAAAAGTTTTACTGGTGGTGCCAAACCAAAAAGACATAGCCTTATAATGGAAGCCTGTCTGTTACACTGTCAATTAGTTTCCTTTGCACTCATACACTTTTTTTTTGTCTTTTAGATCATTAGAAACTAGTTTGGTCCAACATTTTTACTATAAATGTTTTATTAAATGAATAAATTTTTGAGGTATATGTAATTCTCCTATGCTGTTAAAATATGTACTTTAAACTTTTTCCTAGAAAAGAATTAAGACTAAGATGTCTGTGTTCCAGATTATTTCCCTCTTTCCAGAGACCTCTTAAGCTGAAAGATCACCATCAACAAAAAATCAAATACTTGTTTGCATGTGGCTTTCATCTGGTAGAAGCGTGATTCTAATACCTAGAGGTTCAGAGGCTTTTTTCAATTTGTATAATCATTGCTGTGAGGCTTTCATGTAACAGGAGTGATGGACTAGTTGGGGGAGAGGGGAGAGCACCCGTCTCAAAAAATCCTTATAAAACTTCCATGTGGGCATATCCAAAATTGTCTTTAACTAAACCTAATAATGAGGTTGCATCTGAAGTTGATAATGTCCTTCTGTGACAAAAGTTATTCTTCTATACTGTCAGTGAACTGAAAAAGGCCGTTGGGTTCCACTAATGAACTATTAATCCAGGAATAAGAATTCCTTTATTACTTATTCTTACTTTCTGGATTTAATATTGAAGGTTTTTTTCATAGTTGCAGTTTGACCGGCCAGCCTTTTTTTTTTTTTTTTAATTAATTTCAAATTGAATATGTTTCTGATTAGTAGTAATTTTCAGTGAATGTGCTTTAAGAACTCCATATATCTGAGTGAAACAGGAACAATTACCTTTGTTGCCTGAAGTTTTTATAGTTAGTATTCATTTGTATCTAAGAAGAGCCCTTATGAGTTTTATTGATTTATTGTATCATATTTGAAAAACAAATAGATAAAATTCCTTTACTGAGCAGCTATAGTAACTGCATCAATGTGGCCTATTAAAAGAAGTAATGCTAGGTTTGCTCTGCCTGCTTGATGAGAATTACCTGATTGAAGGGGCATTCCAACTTAGTTCCTTGTGGTGGGTTTTTTTAATCCTTTTTTTCTTAGAAATGTCTCTTTACCATTTGTGCCTCTATAATAGTGTTTAATTTTATAGAGTTTGCATTTCCTTAGTTTTTATCATCTCATATACATGGTATATATACATTTTTATCATCTCATATACATTCATGGTAGAAATACATTGGTAGCGTGTATTTCAATGAATTGTTTAAATTCAGAAAGGCTCCTTCACGATATGAAAATGCTTCTGTGGATATTTTTACAGCAAAACATGCATATTGGGGGTTTAAACCGCTTTATCTGTTAAAAATTCAGATTTGAGTTGAACTCTTCTTGTTTTCTTTGTATTTTTGCTAACATTTTAAACATTCTGTAGATTTTCTTGTTCTGAATGTCTTGTTAAAGTTCAGAAAGTCTTGATTTTTAATACTATAGACATACCATAGTAGACATACTAGTAGACATACTATGCATTGATATAGGATTAAATGGAGCAAACCAATTTTGGATCACCAGCTGAGGTCGGATTGAAAGAGTCCATGAGTTGCCACAGATGGTGATTACGGGTATCCTCGACTTTGTAATGTCAGTCTTGTGATGTTTTTTGGTTTTAGTTTTTTTGGTGGGTTTTTTGGATATGTCTGTGTCATTAAACTGTTGACAAAACCAGCAGTTTCAGTGGGAAAAGATCAGAGGCACTAAATATAGAAAGGTATTTAGTACATAAACACAAAATTTTTGTATATAAAATGTGACTGAGACATAGTAGTGGAGTGAGGAAGCTTCCAGTATTGAGCCTTGTGCTTAATAATAGAATACCTAAGACTGTCAGTCCAGCACTTTATCATCACTATTCTAAAAAATGAAGCTTTAATTTGTCCAAATTACTTTTATTTTGTAGTTGTATGCTGCAAATAAGAACTCTTAAACATTTCAGATTCACTTGATGTCACTCAGATACAAGAGGAAGCAAAACTCCTATCTCAAGTGGCTTGGCATTTTTGTACTTGTTTAATTATTGGTTCAAGAACAAGGAAATATTTTCAGTATAGTGCAAAAAAAAAAGCTTAACATGATAAATTTCACTTTTATCACTTGGAAAAAACATCAAAACTGTCAAAACTGACTATAGTGATAAGGTTTTTTCATTTACTTTGTGGATTGCTTTTCAAGGAATTTTTGTTTCCCTTTTGTAATAGGCTGGGCAGCCTGTTTCCTTTCTTTCCTCTATTCATTGTATAGGGAAAAAGGAGAAAGTGCAATACACAAATATTGTCAAATGACAGTAAATTCAAAAAATGTCAAAGGCAGAGCTTAGATCTGAGACAACATTTGTGTTTATATCCTGTTCTACGGTTATTTAAACATTGGAATGGTACAAGTTACAAAATTGTAGAAAAAGAAGTTGAACTGAATTTGCAGCCCCAAGTTGGGAAATAATGTGCATAAGAGCTTTGCAGTACGTCACGTTAATGAACCCCATTTAGAATTCAAGCTGCAAAATAGTAATCACTTGAACTTTCTGTATTCCCTACAATAAATGCAAAGCCACTAACATTGTTAATATAATACTAAGCTTGGAAAATTTATTCAGGTTGAAGATAATGTCTGGAGATCGTTTCATCAGCATTGTTTGTGTACAGAATCCCCAAAGGGGGGAAGCTTTCACAGCCCCAGAGTAATCTTAACTGTACCTGCTAGAAGAAGAGTAGGAGGATGGTACTTAAATGTTGTTTTATTTCAGAATCAGCACATGACAAATGGAGTCAATTTATATCTTTAGTAATACATACAGTAATTTACTGACCATAGTTAAAGTATGCTTACTTTGCACTGCAAATACAATGGATTTGGCTGGGAAAGGAGCATTCTTTTTTTACAAACATGTGACTTGCATGATCAAAAATTAACAAGTTACAATGTATCTTGCTTTATAAGAGGCATGCGTGTTTTTTTCCTCTTAACAGATTCTCATTCTTTGGCACCTGAGCTTTGAACAGTGACTATTCATGCTCTATTTTCCACTGTCTTGATGCTTATAAAGTGGAACCAACATAGCTGTTTGGTATCTTATATCTTCATTACCCAGAGCGTGGGTGGTCAGTGTTTGATATTAGGACTAATTGTTTCAGTCGGTTTGCTTGATGTGTTGATTCCCATTCAGAGATTTACTTCTGCAACATAACTAAAAAATAATTGTTCTTTCATATGAAAACAAAACCATGTTTCTGGGCAAGACAGATAATCATGATGTAACTTTTTGTACTTGGTAATTTTCAGCACATCTGAAACAGGTTTGGGTTTTTTCAGTGCAAAGTTTGAATGATTGTTTTTACTCATACTATTGCTTCGAGCTTGTTTGACTTTGCCATTGTGTTCCCATATTGCTGTCAGATGTTTTCTTATCAGCTAATTACATAAATCATACACATGAAATTTCATTCATCCATCTATAGATGAAATGTGTATGTGTATGAATATGCTTATCACACAGAAAAATGTTACAGACTGAAGTTAACTACATCAACTTCTTAATGAGTTCAAGTGAAGTTGAAAATATTAAGCTTTTTCACAAACAACAGTTATTTTTCCTGAAGACAGATCAAAGAGTTTTAAAGATAGTTGAAGAAAAAAAAAAATAATTTCTTGACATAGAGCTAGATGATAGCTCTGCCGACATTGAGAAGTCTGCTGATGTAAGATTTCTTCTTGTAAGCATCATATGCATCCTTCTGGTTCAAGGCCAGGTTGGATGGGGCTTTGAGCAACCTGGTCTAGTGGAGGGTGTCCTTGCCCATAGCAGGAGGGTTGGAACTAGATGATCTTTGAGGTCCCTTCCAACCCAAACCATTCTATGAGTCTATGATCATAAATTTCTCCAGTTTTCACTGTAGATGTTCAAGTTCTTTGCAGGCTGGAGAGCTGAACTCATTCTATTCTTGTACAGGTAGACAAAACCTAACTGGTGTCTTGCAAACTGTCTCACTTGTCTTCACTCTGTTCTTTAATTGAAGAAGTTCCACCAATTTCTGATTAATAATTAATAGTACATAACTTGAGATACTCTGTTTTCTAGAAAGCATTATATCATGAAGGAAGTTTGTAACTTTAATTTGTTGCTGGTGACTTCTTCTTTTGATTTCTACAATTCTAGTAAGGTTTTTTTAATAGGCTGCGGGAGTTTAGATGTTCTCTGTTGTTGTTATGTGGTTATTTTTTTGTTTGTTTTGTTGTTGAGATTTGATCATGCAGTTTGTATGGTCAGGCATAAACTGGTCTTCTCAGGGCTCACAGAAAAATTAAGTGATGCAGGACCAGAGTTTTACTTAGTCATCTTTTTCCCCACATTTCAGCTCTGCTTTATTATAGAGGAAAAATTAATAATATTGTAAAAGGCAATTAATGGGAAAGTGCAGGAGTTGGTTTAGCAAAGATAGTGTTCCTGATCTCTTTCATACATATCGTCACTAAAAAGTTATGCATAACTGTAATACAGAAAATTACTTTGGCTGATGGATGAAATTTTAAAAATATCTGAAAACATTTTTTCTATAGTAAAGTTTATTATTAGGATACTTGTTTTTTGAAAATAGCGCTAATATTTCAGTAAACTATTTTGGAAGCAGGTGATCGTATAATTTGCACAGGTAATACAAAAGAGAATGATTGAGGAAGGAGATTAAGTCTCCAGACTTATAACCATCCTTAAGTTACACCTTTTTTTTTAAAGGGTGGATGCATATACAGCAAATGAATCATTGTTGTGACAACATTCTTCACAAGAAACAGTAATTAGAATAATTATGATGCCTTAGTTCTAGTACGTTTGTTGAATAGTATGAATATGTTAAACTGCAGATTATGCAAGTTGTCATAAATTTACAGTCACAGATGATGCATTTAAGTTTTCTGCCTGTTACTGCTTGCTTCCACACGAAAAGCCTTGCAACATTAAAAGCGATCATCCATGTCCACCCACAGCTGTAGAAAAACTGAATGACAGTATAAACAAAATAGCATTGTAATATTTAATTAATGAATAGAAAGACTCAAATGTGTTTTTATTTCAGAGCTGTATCATTGTATTAGATTTTTGTATGGATTATATTACTATGCTGCAGTATTGATGGGATTATTATTAATATTGGTACCATTTGGGAATCAGGCAAATGGATAGCATGAGTTGTCTAAAATACATAGTTTTATAAAGTATGTGTATATATATGCAGTTTATAAAACATACCATCCTGTTCCCGCAAGGTGCAACGTGCTCCACTGGTAATGGAGCTTCCCTTTAGATAATTATTTATTTTTACAGATTTGAGATTAATGTTATGAGATGTATTGTACGCATTTTTTCAGGGTTTTGGGAAGTTCAGTGATTTTGGTTTTCTTGTTTTGTTGTTGGGCAAGTTTCATGCATTCACATTTAGTTCAAAGAGCTTAGGGTTGCTGGTCTCTGTGCTAGCTTCTTTTTTGGAGAGGTTCGTGTAACATGAAAACCAAAGAAAATTACGCCTTTAAGGAAAAAAAATGTTATCTTACATAAAAGATGGGTTATTGAAATTTAATGCTTGGGAAATAAGTTTGCAGTGTCTTTTTCCTATGCTGCAAATTCCATGCAAAGACATCTACTGATAGTGTTTTCTTTGAAGGTAGGTTGTTCATGTTTCTAGAAGATCAAAACTTGAAAAACCATGTCACCTGTGTTAGACTTGTACAAAGAGCAAATGGGAAATGGCTCATGTGTATCTGCTCTGACACGGTAGTGCATTTTTTTTAATTTTTTTTTTAACAAACGTGTGTCACTTGAGCTTTGAATTGAGCCCGTACTACTTCATTCGTATGGAGCATGGGCTCTGGTAAAGCTGCTGTGAATATCTTCTCTACTAGTAACATCTTTATTAGCTGAAGGAAAAACAGTTGCCTCCATGCAGCATCTCTGCTCTAATGTTGATTGGACTGTAACATCAGTGCAGCTGAGACATGGTTGTAATGTTAATACGAATTTACAACAGATTTTATAGAAGATTGGTGAATAGCGCTATTAAGCGGGGGCGGGAATACAGATGTGGGACATGCTTTAATTACGTCCTTAAAAAGTGCATGAGCAGTGGTTTTACTCCTCTTGAGTTCGGTGTTGAGGTGGTGTTTTGAATAGTTTGTTTTCCTTTTTTCCGGTTAAGATTTCAGTCTTTTTGCAGTGTTTTCCCTATGTTATATACCACAAATGCAGAGGACTAAAGAGAGGCAATTATTTCTGAAGTAAATTATTTTCTGTGGCAATGCACCTCACATTAATCTTAAAATACTGATTACTGGCCCACGCTGAACTATTCTGACAGTTCCCAATTTTTGTCTTTTATTTTACTCATAAGTATAGCTTTACATCAAGCAATTGTTTTATGAATAAGATGTTTTCTGCCCATTTTACTTGTAAAATCTTATTTCACAGTAATGGAGTTCTCTGGAAACTTGCCTTTGTTATGTAAATTGAATGTATGTAAATTAATTTTAAAACATGGCCTGTATATTTTGAAAATAAATCATCCTAGCCTGAGTTTTTCATCTAACAGATGAATTTAATTTACTACAAACAGCCCACCAAAGAAAGTCTCCCAGTCTGAAGAGACATTGTGGAAGGTTTGCATTAATTATTGTCTCTTTTTATGTACCATCTATTACTTTCTGATTTTAAGGTGCACCTTTTCATGCTGATGTGCGGACTACCAAGAGGATTCTTTAAAAGGAGTGAAACAATAACATACTGTATGCAAAGGTCCCAATGAACTATACTACTGTTGGCTGTCACCTGACAGCTCTTTTTAGATTTTTCTTAAACAAAATTTTGTTTTTATATTAAAATCCAGTGAAAGCAATTCTGTTATTGACTCTGACATGATTTAATATTTTAAAACACATTTTTCTTTCTCTTTCAGCTTTACATCTTCCAATCCAGCCTTACAACATGGGTAAAACTCCTGCACTTCCAATGTGAAGCAATCTACAGTCAGAAACTTTGGTGTTTTAATAGTCCAAGATATCAGTACCTCTTCAGTCACAACTGACAGCTGTGCAAGAGGACATCCTTGATCCTTCGAGCCAGGCTTCTGTTTTCCTTGACTCCTCTTTTTAGTCTCTGAGCATTGCCCGTTACCCAATTATAATGGCTGTTACAAATCATAATTGTGTTTTGTGTTCAGATGAGTGAAACAGATGTAAAAGTGGGCTTATGGTAAAAAGGATTATTTACATTACTGATACCGAAATCAACATATTCTCTCTCAGCTGCAGAAGTCAGTCTTACAGTTGACCAGTGTGAAAATACTAGCAGAAATAGTGATTTTTTTTTTTTTTTTTTAAGGCAGGCAGCACCAGTGGTTTTATTACCATTTTGTATAACTAGGTTTAAGCAAGACAATTGTAAACACTACATTCTGTTTTATAGTACAGACTTCATGGACATTTCCAGATTCTCTTTGTAGCCTTAGTTTCTGAATTCTGAAGTTTTTATCATGTGTATTTAAATATAGTGTAATTGAAACTTTATTGTGAAGACTGGAATGAAGCCAAGTGGATATTCCATCTTCAGTAGTTTGCTTAAGATGGCTGGAATAAGAATGACATCTGTCTGTCTTGGTGTATATTCATAGCAAAGAATGATCTGTTTCTGAGCCAAATACGTTACAGGGTGGTTTTTTTTTTTTTTAAATTTTTTTTTTTTATAGACCTGAAAATAAAGATGTAAGACTGGATGCCTATCTGGTGCTTCACTCATCATACATTATCCCTATTGCCCACTTTCTATGTGTGAGCAAGATGAAAAATTCCACATGCTGTGAAGTTAAAGTTGAAGATGTGCAGCATCTTGTGTATTCTAGTCTCCGGAGTTCATCTCTGCTTTTTCTCAAATTTTGTCTGTTTTCCAGATAACCAGAATTTTGGTTTGGTTGCTAAAGGTTGCAATCTGCCTTGCTCATTTAACAAATTAGTCTCCAATGCCTGAATTTCCAATCAGGGGAAAAAAATGCATATATTTCTAATAAAAATTCAAGTAGTAGTTGTGACTTCAAGACGATGTATTCTTGGTTTCCTTCTATTTTTAACCAAAAGGCATTCATTCATTAGTACTCTAAAATATGCTTTAAGCAAGAAGCACTTGACTGTATGCTTTGATATTATTTCAGCTCTGTAGAAAATCTTGTTTGGAATTTTTGTAACCAGTTTTGGTGTTCCCAAAGCTTTACTAATATTTTCTTGCTGTGGTGTGAGATGTATGTAAAGCATCCTCTTGTGGGTCCTTGCAGTTGTGAAATAGGCACCTGCGCTGTTTCCTGCCATCATGTGTTTGGCTCTAGGCTCTCAGAAAGGAGCAATCATCTTTGCGTTAAAGTCGCATTGCTTCTCTCTTGTTTTTCGGTTGTGTTTTTGAATGCTGTGGTATTACTCTGGTAAGACCATCAGAAGCAATTGTCCCCTAATGCTTCCGTTCTTCTGTCTGTCTTCTGCTGGAACATGGATCTGAAAAAGTTGAGGTACTGACAAAACGTGAAGGAACCTCTGCCTTCCTAATTGAAACTGCTGAATAGATGGGTAGATACTGTTCGCTAGTCATGACTAATACCAAAAATGTACTTGCAGCTCAGAAAAAAGAAAATTATAAAAGAGAAAATAGTTTTCTTTGCAAACTAGATTAAAAACTGGTTTCTTCAAATCTGGCAAACAGCATCGTAGGCTAGTGAAGCTGGAAATGACCTTTTTCTCAAACTACCGGAGCTCTAAGGCCTCTCGCTCAATTTGCATCAAAATGCTATTTACTTCAGCAGAATTTAATCCTGGTTTATTTTGGGTAAGCAAGGACAGAACATAAAACCACAATATTTTCTTTTCCTTTTCTTGTATTTCAAACATCTGCTGTTAAATAGCTATTTCATCTCTTGAGATTCGTGTAGTTTCTTGAATATAGCACCTGCATCAAACCATCCGGAGTGTTCATCTACAGTTCTGGTGAATGAGAGTTCCTCTAAACATGTTCTGTAATATTTATGTGGTTTTGCAAGTAGGTAAGTCAGCAGATAGCAGATCCTAGCCTTAATAGGAACGTACACACGTTAGGAATCATTTTCCTTAGAGTCCTCTTACAAAAGAGATTTATAGGATATTAGATTAAAAAAACAGGGTTTGCAGCTCAGTGTATTTAGCTTGTTGAATATTTTGCTGAAACAACCAGCATTTCATTGAATTACTTTTTAAATTGGGTCGGTCTGCTGTGGAATTTAAACCCTAATAATTCAGTAAATTTTTCAGTATTAAAAAAAGCACTCTCACTTCTCATAATACACTTGCAGTCTTTCTAGATCTTCTTTAGCCAATTTATATCATAGTAAATATATTTAATGTATTTTATGTATGAAACAAAAAAGATACAAAAGGAGAAAGAATGTGAATGGATAATGCAAGAGATCTTCCTACATCATTCAAAAGCAGATCTTTAGTAATGATGCTAGATTCATTATTAAAAGATTGTAAAAAAAAAAAATTACTACCAGTTAAGTCTCCTGAAATAGATTTATGGAGGCGTTTAACTTAACTTAGAAATTCCCCATCCTTCCAAAATAGTTCCACTGGAAATTGTACCTTTCAGTGCAGTTAGGTACTAGTGATGCCTAATGAAGTTTTCAAAATGTTTCTGCAAAGTAGTCAGAAATTACGGTTTTATTTTAGACCAAGTGATCCTTGCAACACTTAAAATACTATCTGTACCTAAAGTTACTTTCAAATAATGAAACAGTTTAAGTGACACAGATGAAAAGTGTCCTTTAAATGATACAAATTTAGTGTTTGAAACAGTCTTTAAATAACTAGTAGCTCTGAATAAAATAGCTGAGGAACACAAAAGTGGCATGTACCTTATTTAAAACTAGCCAGTCAGTCAATGTGAGCTGGCCAGGTGTAGTTGGAAGCCAAACTCCTGTCCCCAGATAAGTCAGTAATAATGGTCTAAGGAATGTGATCTAAAATACCAGCTTCTTTGGAATATCTTGATGTTTCTGTGCTGATCATATTTGTCAAAACTCAGATATCTCTTACTGCTATGGAAGATTGCAGTTGATACATTCCTTCTGTAAGGATGATGATCATATTTGAAGGAAAGCAAGGATAATACAGACTTGCAAGAAAACTTTCTTTTCAAGTCTTTCAGGTCTTTTCAAACAAACATTTACTGGATTTGAGAGTTATGGATTTCTGCACCCCCCATCAATTTAATTTTAACAATCTGAAAAAATCCTATTGGTAGGATTTGGGGGCAGATTACAAAAAACATAATGAGGTTATGATATTCTCTTGGACTATTGCAAAAGGCAAAAAGGCAAAAAACCTGTTTCTCGGGAAGATCGTACCATGTCGTAAGGCTGGAGATGGATGTAAAGCTACCAAGAAAATCACTTACCAGGTAAGAAGGAATCGTTGAGACACACAAATCAAAACAAGTATGGTACATTGTGATTATGTTGCTGTATATTCTGTCGTAGTCTATGCACTGACTTATGTCTTCTTTTGTTTTCAGATTTATGGTAGGCTGTGGTAGATGTGATGATTGGTTTCATGGTGATTGTGTTGGACTGAGTCTTTATCAAGCGCAGCAGATGGGTGAAGAAGATAAAGAATATGTGTGTGTGAAATGCTGTGCTGAAGAAGACAAAAAAATGGAGTGTTTTGATCAAAGTGTGCCAGATTCTCAAGTGAAACTGGAAACTCATAGAGAAGAAAAAGCACTTGAGTGTGAGAAACCGGGGATGTCGAAGCAAACACCTACTTGTAACCTAAATGTAACAGCTGAAAAAAACAAGCAAACAGAGGACACTGGAAAGCACAAAGTCAAAATCTTCAGACGGGTGAGTCTTCGTGTTTAAAATGCTGTTAATTACTGGGGGCAGAAGGAGTTTCCTCCTAACCCCCAGCCATTTAAAATACCAGGTTTCAAACATTTTTGAGAATCTCATTTAAAACTTTTCCATTTTTATTTTGAGTTACTTCATTTTCTAGCTTGCTTGACTCGTGAGATGATATTGCTAAACTCCTCATATATTGAGCAGGGTTATGTGCATGTCACATGCGTGTCTTTTTATACACCTATACATATGGTATATATAGAGATGGTGAAGAACTTTGTGCATTTTTCTTTTGGATTTCTAAACACTTTTACAGGACATCCGTCAATTTGTTGTATGACAAAAAACTGCAGAACTTTTAAATAGCTGTAAAACAACATGAAAACAGTATTTTAGTTTTGGTTTAATTTCAGATTGGATGTAGGAGAAAATGCCTATCACTTCAATTAGGGCCGTTCTGCTTTCTTTGTGTCTTATTTTACTCACCAAAGGATAATTGGCAAGAGCAGTGAGATGTTTTTGCTACAATTCTTTGGAGTCTTTTAGTTTATAGTGTCATATTTGTCATATCATGAGTAATCCTTTTTGTCTTATTTCTGAATAGCAGTATTGTAATTCTGTCACGTAAGCTATTCTGTTTAATTTTGGTTTACATGTGTTTTCTGAGTGACTTCCTGTGGATATATGGCTAAAACTGGTTAAGGGATGTTCATTGGTATCCCTGACCTTTTAAAATAGCTGCAAACAGTAGTTTTCAGCATAGAGCTTAACTGCAAACTGCCCATGATATGTCTTCAGCCAATATTTCAAAGAGATTGTTAAGCAATACTTGACAGTGATTTGGAATATTGTTCAGTAACTTTTTAGAAAGTATTATATGATGGTGCATACTTCCAGGGAATTCATTATGCAGTACACTTAAAAATGGGAAGAATGTGTGGTAGTTACACAGTGGTTCATTGTAGCATTCAGTAGTGTGCTAATGCGTAAACGTTTATTTCAGGAATCTGGTGATGGGAAGAACTTGTCTGAGTCCAGAGACTCAGATAATAAAAAAGGGCAACATGTTCCTGCTCGAAAAGGATCACAAACTGCTGTAACTCCTCGGCGGTCCCCTGAAGATAAAAATGAAAAAATAAGTAAAGAATCCCTTAATGTGGTTGAAAGGTCCACGAAATCAGGTAGTGAGGTTTGGCGAAGTACTCTACGCTGTAATTCACACATACATACAGTGAAGGTTGATGGCTTCTTTATAGTATCAGTTTTTCAAACCACATTTTGTAGTGCAGGTGATGGTGATCTGAAGAGCTGTTTGTTCCTGTGATGTTTATGATCTTTGTTTCTCATTTATTTTAAAGTTTTATTTAGCAGGTAAGTGTTTCCTGTTTGAATAGTAGAGGGTGCTCACATAATCAAGAATGGGAGAAAAAGTACACAAAGACATCTCTGTATTAAACTTTTTCACGTTGCAGAAAATGTTGAAATATTCGTCCATAAAATACTATGACATAATTAATGTACACAGAAGTGTTTTAATTGCCATATAAATTACACTTTGACTTAACTGATGTCTTTTGCACAAACTGACAAATAATCAGATCAACTCATTTCAAAGGGAAACATATTGCATGCTGAGCCATCTGATTTTCATTTGAATTTTATTTGAAGGATTGAAGGGACATATTTCCCCTCCCAGCAACCTCCATCCCCTCCCCACCTCCTTTCCAGGAAGCATTAGTCTTTTAAGATCATGTCATTAGGGACTAAAATCTCAGCAGCAAAGGTAATGAGATTTTTCTGTGAGACCTGTGTCTTTAAGTAGTAAACTCGAGCTTTGAATTCTTGTCTGAAAAAAAAAAAAAAATCTCGTCTTTTGCCAATGCTGATGCATTCTAGAAACTCTTTTTGGTGGAAGAAAACAGTTGAAAATGTCAAGGTTAAACATAAATCTAAATGTAAGTATTTTATACCGAATGGTATCTTTTAGACTTCAAGTAACTTGTTGTTCAATTTTGAAATTCTGAGTCACAAAATAATTTACATCCTTTTTAACTGCAAATTATGTGGAGTGAAATGAGTCTTTGGCTTCCATGAAATAATTGAATTGTTCTAAAATATTTTATTTGAAGTAGGAGATGACAAAAAGATTTTTACAGTGACAATTTCAGAATAGAAGTTAATCTTCAAAATTATTTTTAACAGAGAAGAGGCTTGGCAGTCTCATTTAGGACAATTAGCATAAAATTATTAAGGAGCACATTTGTCTTAATCTCTTAACTGCTTTGAATTATGCTTATAGTGGCATTGTTTACTGCTAATCTTGCCCATCACTTCCCTGTCATGGGTCTGTGTTTTCAGATGGTTGAAACTTTGCCAAAGCGTTGCTGGCACGTGGAGATTTTCCATTCCCCCATGACCCCCTGCTCAGGCTACATTTTTGAAAGGTTTTAGTCCAGTTCTTCATCTTCCTTTTGAGGAAGAGATGAGCACACCCCCACCCCCCAAAAAAAAGGGCAAATAAAAGCATTATTAGAGCTGCTTTACTTGAGAAGCCTAGCACATCAATAGTTTAGATCGCAGCGCGGAGTGGCAAACAGCTGTCTTGGGTCTGTACTACCTTGCTGGTGGGGAAGGGGAAATCAGTAATATTGATCATAGTCGCATTAACGAAGGAGTTGATCCAACCACACGGTCTGCCCAATGGAAAAGAAAATGTCTTTTTTTTGCTACTTTGAAAATGTAGTTAATTTGCTTCTGGTATTAATGCACTTTAAGTTGCACTCAATAGGTGAAAGTAATAATAAAGAAATACTACTTTTTACTGTCAAACTTTCACGTTAGATCTTTATCAGTTCAGTTTGTTTCTTTTTTTCAAAGTAGAAAGTGAATAAATTAATATTATTTCCAATTGCTGTCATAAATAGAAGGCTATTGCTCTAAATCAGTGGCATGCTCACATGCTGAGACAAATGAGCTTTCAGTTTGCACTCTGAAAATTAAAGTTCGAACTAATTCGGGTTTTTTGCTTTAATGAATTTAATTTGATTAGAAATTTCCATTATTTGTATTATTTATGACCCAAAACTTATAATGGCTTTAAGACCATCTGTTACCTGAATCAGAAAATGAGATTATTATAATTGAAATAATTTTGATGGCTAACAGATAGAGAAATTCTAAGTTTAATGAAAAATGCTATTATAAAGTAGAGTCTAATATGCTCATAATAAGTGCTTCCCAGTATGTTATTTCTCAGTTTACTTATTGAAAAATTAATCTGTGCTTTTACAAAAACTCATAGTCAAAAATCCTACTTAAGATCAAGCTAATGAGCATCGGCCATCTTTGTTCAGTGTAGAAGAAAATACTTTAAGTCAAAGGGCAAAAGTCCTGTTTGTTTCTGCTGTATAAGTTTTTTTCTGGATTAATTTAGGTAATACAAAATCCAAACCAAATAAGAAAAAAAAAAAAAAAACCAAGCCACCACCCTGTGAATCCCCTCCTTCTCCTTGAAGGTCAATTCTTAGCAGTTTAAAAATAAAAATTCATGACATCTAGCAGCAGTAAAAGTTTATAGCATTGGCTTGAGTAGCTTACAATCTTTAACTCTATGTATTTTGATAGGTGTTCATGAGAAACAAGAAATTAAGAAAAAGAAAAATGAGAAAGGATCTATTAGTGCAACACACCTGCCAGCTGTGCCAGCTTCCAAACCTTCTGCTGATCAGATAAGACAAAGTGTCAAGCAGTCTCTTAAGGAAATTCTGATGAAAAGGTAAAGATATATTCCTAAATGAAATTATTAATTTATGTTTGTAATTCTTTTCTTTCGGAAGGCAAAGAAAAAAATGTTAATAATTTGGAAGCATTTAGTAATTTTTGCCCTTGTGTTCTCTCACAGATTGACAGACTCCAGTTTAAAGATTCCTGAGGAGAGAGCAGCAAAAGTTGCCACAAGGATTGAGAGAGAGCTGTTTTCTTTTTTTCGGGACACTGACTCAAAGTATAAGAACAAATACAGAAGTTTAATGTTCAATCTGAAAGATCCTAAAAATAACGTATGTATTGTTTGTCTGTTGTGCCTTACAGAAATCCTTTATTTGCTGTAGATTAAAGGAGCAGTCTTCTATGTAGATACATTATTAATCCTTTCACAATATATCCTGTTTGTTATTTTTTCTGTAGATTTCCTCATCTCTTTGATGTTGTTTGTCCTTTTGCGCACTCAATGTTCTCTGTGTTCTTTTTATCTTGTTCTCCATCATTAATTCTTCAACTCCTTGCTCCCAGTGCACTTTTTATAGTGAGGTTTCAAAGCGTAGTGGATATAGCTTGTCTAGTTTAAACATTTGTCTTTACCACTGATCTGTTGTTTGGGTGTCCCTGTCACCCCCCATAACTTTTTCCTGTCACCCCCCATAACTCTTTCCTGCTTACTGCACTTATTTGTGTTTCTGTCCAGTAGCTCATCTCACTGTGCTTTTTCATACCTGGATTTCTCAAGCTTGGTCTTCACTCTCTTTTCTGCTTTCTGTGAGCCTGTTAGTCAACATCATACTTCCTCAACATCTATCTTTTGTCCTTTTATCAGTTATTCTCATCAAGTTGCTTTGTCTATAGTATGTTACTATTATAATTAGCCAACTGTAAATTATATGAACAGGCTAACTTCTGTCACTGGCTTCTGTTTGCTCATACTGCTAAGCTATGTGGTTGTTTCTTTTTTTTACCCTAGGAATTCAGTAAATTTGGTCAAGAAGCATAGACATCCTCTTTAGTACTAACTTCTTTCTGCTGTGTAACACAGGGGATTTGCACCTTTACAAAAAAAACCTTCCAAATTACTGCTGCAATGGGCATAAACTCACTTTCTCCTTTGGAACAACAGTTAATTGTACATCTGATCATTAAGGGTATATGTAGATACATTCTGTTATGTAGAAAAAAGGAGCTCTGGAATTAAGCTTTTTATCTTACAAAATCTAGTACCGCTTTTGTATAGTGGGAGATAATGCCAAAAACACATGATCCATATAGTTGTACAGATTATGTTGTATGTTCCTTCTCTGCTTCATTTCCTGCTGCAAGCTGTTTTTATCTTGATAGCAGTAGTTAATGTTTCTTCTTTCTTCTAGATATTATTTAAGAAAGTACTGAGAGGAGAGGTTACTCCAGACCATCTAATTAAAATGAGCCCAGAAGAACTGGCTTCCAAAGAACTGGCTGCTTGGAGACAGAGAGAAAACAGACACGTGAGATTTGTCAATTTATGTTGTTTAGTTGACTGCCTAAGCATATTTAACTTCTGTTTTCAGGTTAAGTCTATATAGAAAGAACAGAATGCACGTTGCACAAAGCAACTCTGACTAATCAGGAGGATCTCTATAATTTATTTAGTATTAAAAACCCAAAGGGTTTATTAGGACAGAAGTGAAAGAAGTGTAGTGAATTCCTGAAGGGGGGGAAACCATGCATTTTCCTTTGCCATGCAGCTTTGTTGCTGCTTGCTCTTTCTTTCTTCTGTCTCAAGAATGAAGGCTTCTTTGTCCTTATTTCCAGCAAGATTTTAAAGCTCTAGCTGGAGCTTTATAGAGACCAGTTTCTTAAAAAGGAAGAGAGATCTCTTTGGACAAACCAAACCAAACTGGTGTTGTTTATAACTTCCATATTGATGGAGCATGACAATTCACCCACCAAAAAGTAAACCTGAAGCTGAAAACCTGATCTACCAGTATGAAAAGTAGTCTAAAGGGGAAAAAAACCACCAAGAACAAGGCGTAGGAAGTTCGTTAGGTTAGTTTTAGCATTACTTTTCTTGAAACAGAAATTCACACTATATTTATAGCTGTGTTGACAGTTTGGGGGCAGAAACAGGAATATAAGGAGCTATATTAATTTAATAAAAGATGCCTTTTTCTTAGATATTGCACTGATTATTAGGCAGTTAGTCTGATGATAGTTAACTGCAGCTGCTTAGAAATGTCAGGTTTACAGCATCAAGTTTTCAAGTTCACAAAATCTGGATCTGTGTTGGCAGAATCTTTGGTATTCATATGCCACTTCATAGAACTGAAAGGCATAAAAATTGGGTAGTGTTAACTGGTATGCATTTTGTGATTGGGTTTTATGATACTAGGAATTTTGGGTTATATCAGATGAATTCTGATAAAAAATCAGTGAGTAGGTACTGTAACATAGAATAGATGGGAATTCATCCTCTTGAATTCTGTGTGCTCAGAATGAAAGAATGTTCAATGATAACCAATTCAGTATAGTGAGATGCTGTTTCAGAGACTACAATTTGCATTGCAACATTAATTATTCCTTTTTTCCTTTTCTCCGCATATTGCGACTAGACCTTTTTTTATGAATCATGACAACTTTTTGCTAATTCCTATGCAAAACCACCTGTTGAATTATTTGATTATCTCAGAAATGTTTTGAGGGCCTAGGAAGTCATTAAATGTTTGTTCTGTAGCTATCTAAAGATCATCTGTTTTAGTACATCTTCATTATATTTATTTTATAAACATCAATAAAATTCTGAAAACAGACTATACGAAACGGTAGTCCACTCCTACAACTTCAAAAAAAAGCATATGCTGCTTAAAAATTACTGAAGTGTCCTAAATATTTCAGAGAAATACTTAAAAATTTGTAGATGTTGAAATGGAGTACAGCA
Organism: Grus americana; assembly: GCF_028858705.1. Lineage (NCBI taxonomy): Eukaryota > Metazoa > Chordata > Aves > Gruiformes > Gruidae > Grus > Grus americana. Next base: position 29,379,811 of record NC_072854.1, read on the forward strand.
TGTAAAATAACTATCAATGTATCATTTCACTGTATCTTTCATTTTACTATTTAAGCAAAACTTTGAGACTGCTTCTATAAACCAGGCTTGAAATATCGAGGACAGCCAACACAAACCATTTCTGCTTTAAGAAGTAGAAATGTGCTTTAAGAAGCAATTTAGAAATAACAATTTGTGGGGGTTTATTTTTGCGACAGAGCAGAGCAGCAGTGCTGATCCGAATTAGCGTATCCATTACTTTAAGAATACGTTTTAATGTTTTTATTGAGGTAGAGCATTAGGCTTATGTACTCAAAAACAAGCTCTGGAAGAGTGATACAAATCTATGTATACTTATGTCCTTCATTGTCTCTATTATTATGGGAAAAGAGTTGATGCATTTTTTTTTTCTTTAGCTCTTGGAAATCAGAATTACCTATCTTTAAATTTGGTGTTGAAGGATCTGTTTAAATACAGGCCTGTAAGTACTCACTGTACTGTAGGTGAAGTTAGACCTGCTGCTTGATACTTGGAAAACAAGGATGTTTCCTTTTTTCCCCTGGAGGTTTCCTAATTGCAATCCTATTTTCTGTTGTTACGTTTGTGGATTTCCAAATTTTATTATATTGAAGTAACTTCCTGTTTTTACAGACAATTGAAATGATCGAGAAAGAACAGAGGGAAGTTGAAAGAAGACCTATCACGAAAATTACTCACAAAGGAGAAATAGAAATTGAAAGTGAAACACCAATAAAAGAACAAGAGGAAGCTATGGAAATTCAGGTAGAAAAGAAAACACAGCGTATTTAGATCATAGATAATATGGTGGTAAAGTGGTTTGTATATGATTTTGTTGTTCAGGTCTGTCATTATATGTTAGGTCTGGTTTGATTTTCATTTTTCTCTTTTCCTTACTGACTTTCACTTCTGGGCCTCGTGGTTTGTTTGGTTGGGTTGGTTTTTTTTCCAAGTCGTGTCCATGACTGTATGATGATTTTTGGCAATGGTAGAAAGTATTCTAAATCTTACTTAACAGATATTTAAGAATATCAATTCATTCTTTCAATGCATTTGTAGATTTTATGATAGCCTTTTAGGCTATACAGCTGAAGGGAGGGGTTTATGTCTGAAGGGGAGAAAATACCATAAAATATTTAAGCAATATGAATAGCAATATTAGGAATATTAACAGAGGAAAAAAAGGCTAACTGAAATGTGTTTGACTTTTTTCTTAGGAACCTAATATGAAGTTGTTTGAGAAGTCAGAAGAAGCTGAAAAAGATAAAGAAGTAAATGAATCTGCATCTCCAGACACCACAAGTCAACATAAAAATCATCTCTTCGATCTTAACTGCAAAATCTGCATAGGTAATTTTGAACGGCACGTCAAAATAAATACATAGTGCTTGTATAATGCTTTTCCGTCATAAATCTCAGTATACCTCAAGAATGTAAATAAATATTTTTTCTTTCCCTAGTTTGCTGACAGAGATGTGGAAGCAGTGATTTACTTCATAATTTACAAAAGAGACAATAGTAAAATGATAAGGTTATTGGCATAAAGCTGTTGTCTCTTTTTTTTTTTTTTAAATGAAGAGAAAGACATCCCTTTAATGGGCGTGCATGCTATTGTTGATTGCTCACTTCTATATCCTATCCCATTACAGTGCCAATGTTTATGTATAATATCATACAAATATATTTCAAATGTATAATTTCTTTATCCTATCCCACTTCAGTGGAAATATGTAGAATTTTTTGTGTGTCTTCCATGTCTTCAGAGGAAGTCCTCTTTTGTTTCTTTAGTAAAAAATTAAAAACATTGCAATTTATTGTCCGTAGGCCGAATGGCACCACCTACTGATGATCTTTCTGCAAAAAAAGTGAAAGTGTCTGTTGGAGTTGCCCGGAAGCAGTCAGACAACGAAGCAGAGAGCATTGCAGATGCGCTTTCTTCAACGTCAAGTATTTTAGCTTCAGAATTACTGGAAGATGATAAGCAAGACCCATCAAAATCGTCATTCACGCCTCTCCCAAAGTAATATAAACTGTAGAAACAGTATTTTTAAATGAAAGACATTATTAATCTTGTTAAGCTATTATGACTAAAGCCAATTTTTTTAATGGAATTTCATTAATCCATTAGTGTGCTTGAGTTGTACGCCTTCTTAGGAATGGGGTTCTCTGACTAAACGATGCTATGCATTTATATAAATAATACTACATACATTTTTGTGATTACAAATTTCTAGTTACCACACTTTCTTTTGGTGAAAAGTAAACTATGCTTTCTGGTGCAGCAAGGCCTAAAAAGGCACGTGAGTTTATATTAATAAAGTCAGAATGTAACTTCATATTGTATTTTGCTACTAAGGAATGTAGTATGTACAGTGCTGCAATGGAATGTGTGTGTTTGTGTATGTATAAAGCAAGGGAATTTGAGATTGCTCTAAACAGCATTTACGCTGATTAAACTGGGGTAGTTTCAAATCTCAAAGCAACGCTTTTCTAGAAGTAACAGTTAACAGCAACTTGTTTGATGTTTTGCCATATTTACTGTCAACTCTCTTAATTTTCTTCCACACTGTACTGTGCCACCCACTAAAGAGGGAATTGCAATTTATGAGGCTGGTTTTTCCTGGTTTGAGGAAGGAATTGCTAGAAAAACGTCAACTCCAAGTTCTTTAGAATTGACCGGAGTTTGTGCTGAACTTCTGCCTTTATCAGGAGAGTGGGATCCTTACCGAGGACAGTGGATTTTTTTTTTTTTTAATAGCTTGCTGAAGATTCAAAGAAGTCATTTCTAGTGTAGACAGAAACAAACAGGTTACTGTGGACTACTGGGCTGCTAGCTTAAAACTGCTAATAGCATGCCTAGAATATTTTGATAACATGTTGGGAAATGTTGAAATGTGGCAGTAACTTTTTTAATGACAAAACCCCCAGACTGAGAAACACTGTCCTGTGAAACTATTTAAGTTTTTCAGTTTATTCCTTGAAGCTGCTTTATTGACAAAACTGAGGCTTTTTGTGAAGGGGGAAAAATGCTGTTTTGTACAGGTGATGATATTGGAATTGGGAAGAGGGGCTCACAGAAGCTGTGGAAGTGATGTGTGGGTGAGAAGAAATGAGGAGCGAGCTTGTGGGGCAGGGGAAAAGAAGTGGGACGCAGGTTTTCAGGTGGTGGACAGACAGTGTTGCAACAAAATGTCGGGGCAAGGAAAGCCGGGTGAGGGTAGGCCAGCAGGCAGTATGTTGTCTTCTCCCCCTCCCCTGGCGGAAGGGAAGGGTCTTACTGGGTCTGTAGCACCTGTGTGTTTGTGTGTCCTCTCCAGTAGCACTTAATATCTCTCGGACTAAGTAGCTTCTCCATCTCAAAAGATATGGTAGTGAACTAATGTGCTGCTTATCTGATGGTCCTTCATGTAACATATATCCACTCCACTGGAAGGTGAGAAACATGTTGTCTGCCGATCTCTTTTTGTTGACCCTCAAGTATACTTCACCAAAAAAGAAAATTCTTAATGACACATAATTTATTTTACAAAGAAAGATTATGATTTACATGATATATCATGTTATAAACAAAGTGGTTTTTTGTTATTTTTTAGGTCAGAAACACCTGGTACTGTGGAATGCGAAAGTCTTTTTCTGGCACGCCTGAATTTCATCTGGAAGGGTTTTATCAATATGCCTTCAGTGGCAAAGTTTGTTATTAAGGCTTATCCAGTGTCTGGCTCTTTTGAGTATTTAACGGAGGTATTTATATTTACTGCAAAGAATGAAAAATTCATGTATTAACTTTAGCAACTTGTTTACCTTGTAGGCTAATGATAGTATAATGATGAAAGGCAATGAAGCATGATCATTGTACTGAGTAAAGTATTTGTGGGAGGACATAGGTTAGGGTATGTATTTGTAAGTAGGGTATTTTTCAGTTTGTCCTGTGTGGATCCATGGTTCATCAGGATTCAAGTTCTTTGATATATTTTAAGATGTTTTGCTCTCATATCACTGTAAGATATTTCTTGAGGATGAGCAGCAGTATTTCCAGAGCTGGTTTTACAGAAGTTGAACTGGGGTTTTTTTGTTTATTATGGAGCATCTTCTGTGGTCTAAAGCAGCAGTGAAAGATAGGACAAATGTTGCTACTGAATGGTGGCATCCATTTTCTGAATTAGATGGGAAAATTGTAGCTCAGTTTTGAATTCAAAGCATTAAACAAGTCGATACCAGTTTTTAGAAGAGGTGTCTACTGGTGGCTTCTGTTGACAGGCTGCCCAGAGAGGTTGTGGAGTCTCCTTCTCTGGAGATATTCAAAACCCACCTGGATGCCATCCTGTGCAACCTGCTCTAGGTGATCCTGCTTTAGCAGGGGGGTTGGACTAGATGGTCTCCGGAGGTCCCTTCCAACCCCTACTGTTCTGTGATTCTGTGATATGAAATAGATACTGGGTGAAGGATTTACCACAGTTGTTAGCTTGGATTCAGACTTCTGTTGTCCTTTCTCATAGGATTTACCTGATAGTATTCAAGTAGGTGGCAGGATATCTCCTCACACTGTCTGGGAGTATGTAGAAAAAATCAAAGCTTCAGGGACCAAGGTAAGAATTTTACTTATTGAAGGCTTGCTGTTTAACATACATCCTATTCGCCCTAAAGATCTTTTCTTTTCCTGGAACATTCGTGAAATATATGAAGGTTATCTTGAATGGGATGGATGGCAGCTGGTGGCGTTTATTTTTTTTACTGTCTAACCTCAGCCTGTTATTTGCTATTTGAGAACACCTGTACTCCTTTGAGACAGTAACTCATCACCAATGTTTGGACATCACATCACAAGTGTTACTTTTTAGTTTTGGTACTGTTACAGTACGCAAAACCATTTTAGTGGTTCCGCTGGACTTGTCCCACTGTGTGTAGGTTGTCCTTGTGCTGGGGAGCCCAAAACTAGATAGTTTCCTCCAGCTGCTGTCTCACAAGTGCTGGATAGAAAGGGATAATAATTTCCCTTGGCCTGCTGGCTGCTCTGGCTCTGACACCTGGCATGCCATTGGCTTTCTTGGCATGGATACGTTGCTGGTTAGTATTCAACTTGTCCACCAGAACTCCCACGTCCTTTTAGGCTAAGCTGTTTCTCAGGCAGTCAGTTCCCAGCCTGCCCCGGTGCACAAGGTCACTCCATCTCAAGGCGCAAGATTTTGCATTTGCCCTTGCTGACCTTCGTGAAGGTCAGCCCATTTTTTTCAGCCTGCTGAGATCCCTCTGAATGGCAGCCACCCAGTAAGCATACCAACCACTACCCCAATTAGGTGCCCTGTCAGTTTTGCAGGGGGTCTCCTGTCCCATCTTCTTGGTCACTAATTAAGCCATTAAACAGCATCAGCCCCAGCATCGACTCCTGAGCTGGGCTTTGGTCATCATTCCGGGATCTGAATACTGGTCTTCCCTAGTATTCATGGATATCTCAGACACAAGAGACTACAAAACAAAGCTTTCTAGTAATGTCAGGTGTGGGGAGGGGAATAAATACTTGGAAGTTGGCATGCTTCCCTAAAACTAGTTATTTAGCTGGCTGATAAAATGTTGGCTTTTTTTGTAATTCATCTCACTGTAATTCATTTTTTATACTAAATGCTTTTTATTTGTTTTCTCCAATTTTCATTAATTATTTTTGGCCCTGTTACTGCTCCTTCTGTCTCCTCTGTTTTCCTCTGCGTTCTTGGGGAGGCTTCTCCTCCTCCTCTGAACTGTGCTTTTTAGTGAAGAGCAGTCACTAAACCAGTTAAAATTACATAGAAAAATGTATCTGACCATCTTTTTCTCTCTTTTTGTAAACAGGAAATCTGTGTAGTTCGCTTTACCCCTGTAACTGAAGAGGATCAGATATCCTACGCGTTGTTGTTTGCCTATTTCAGCAGTAGAAAACGTTATGGTGTAGCAGCCAATAACATGAAGCAAGTGAAAGATTTGTACCTCATCCCTTTAGGTTCCTCAGATAAAGTCCCACATCATCTTGTGCCTTTTGATGGGCCTGGTAAGTACAGCTTGGAGTTTGGAACTTTATTATCATAACGCTACTTAAAGAAGTTTACAACAGAAATATAAGAGAAAATTAAATTTTAAAATGCCAGCTATTCTGTTCAAATGTCATGAGTTTCCCATAGTATTCTATTAGCTTCCTTGAAGAGACATTAATTTCACATTATAAGATGATTCCGATACTAAGTATTGTTGAAAAAATTACTGTGCGTAACTTTATTTCATGTTTCCTACATTCTTCCTGTAACCCAGGTGGCTTTGTAGGTTACAATCTCAGTAAATTCAGTGATGCAAGTGAACTATGATAGTAGTCCTGCTGAGTGCCAAATAGATACTCTAAACTTTATAATAGTATATTTCATTATTTCAAATGTACTAATTCCTTTTTTTTCTCAAGTGTTCTAAACTTCCTTAAAAAAAAGGCATGGAAAGTTTAAAAAGCAGACGGGCAAGGAAGAAAGAAGGAAGAAAAGATCCTGAAATGGCTCTCAGTTGTTCTGCTTACATCTGAGTTATTTTATATCAATTTATTTTGATTATAAAAATTTGTGGCTGACTACTTGTTTTGAGATAGGGAGGGCTGAAACGAATAAAGGATGAGCTCCAACTCATAGTTTTTTTGCAAGAACCTAAAGTATACAGAACAAAATAAATAGTGAAGAGATAGCTAATAGTATACCTTGAAATGCAATGCCTTCCTGGAGTGAGGGAAGCGTTTTGGAAAGTCACTCTTGGTAACTCTCTGATTTGTGCCTCTAACACAAATTGATGAGGAGACTTTGTGGTTGCAAGTGTGCAGCTTCTTTTTTTCCCTCTTGTGCTTTGCTATCACTGTTACCAGACTGTAGCTGCATTAGACTAAAATGATGTTTAACTTCTGTGCTTTTTCTTATGTGAGTAGATGTCCTATATAACTGTCTCGTATTCTGTATTTGGAAGTTATAGCAGGTGATATAGTACTTCGTTGCAAATTAAAATTGCTTTTTTGAAGTTGTAGTTTTTACGTTAAAAATGTATTTTGGATTATTTTAAATACTGTTTGTTGTGTTTAATGGTGGAAGTTTCAAATGTCATAAAATAAATACTTTCTATAATATATTGTAAGAGGATGGGGGTTATTTTTGTTAAAATGATTGCCTTAACCATAACATAAGGAGATGATAAATTGCTGTTACAATTTTGTACAGGGATTGAAATACATCGACCAAATTTATTACTGGGATTGATAATTCGCCAGAAAATGAAGAGGCAGATCACTGCTGTTTCAAGTGTTACTAGTAGTTTTGTGGATGAAGCTTCTGAAAGTACTGTGAGTAACTTGCCGCCAGAGAAGAAAAGCAAGCCAAACAAACCTGAAGTCTCTCATCATGAGTTGGCACTAGAAGAAGAGGAGGAAAACGATTTTTTTAATTCCTTCACAACTGTGCTACACAAGCAGAGAAATAAGCCTCAGCAGTCTAATATAGAAGATGTTCCAGCAGTTATTGAACCGTTGGTGGAAAGTACCAAACATGAACCACCGAAGCCTCTCAGGTTTCTTCCTGGAGTCCTGGTTGGGTGGGAAAATCAACCTTCTACTCTGGAGCTAGCAAATAAACCATTGCCAGTGGATGATATTCTTCAAAGCCTGTTGGGTACGACAGGGCAGGTATATGAACACAGCAAGTCAGAAGTGAGTCCCAGTGAAGACATACCATTATTAAATGAACAAGCAACCTTGAAAGAAGAAAACATGGATGTTGCTGAGGTAACTACTGAAGTTAGTGAAACAAAGACTGGTTTGGATGATCTACGAGAATCCACTAACACGACTGTAACTGTGGATGCAGCAGCTCTAAGGACCTCAAGTTCTGCAAGAAGTGCTGGGTCTTTGATAGGGCTGAGTCTTAAGGGAAAACCTCCAGATGTCTCCACAGAAGCATTTTTAGCAAACTTATCTGCTCAGTCACAGAATAAGGAAACTGAAGAAAGTAAAGAAAATGACCCAAAGCGGCAGTTACCTGACAAGGATAATGTTGCACAGGAAGTTAGAAGGACCACAAATTCCAGCTTTTCTTCTTCCTCATCAAATGCAGGGAAAAAACTCAACGAGAACAACGGTAATGTAGGCTCTGCTGAAGGTACCACTGCCAATACCTCTAAATCGCCGCCATTTATTAACCTTAAGAGAGACCCACGACAGGCAGCGGGACGAAGCCAGCAGACTAATGCTTCGGAAAACAAGGAAGGAGATGTTAGCAAAAATGAAGACCGACAGAATGCTTCAGGAAGTGATCAAACGGAACCAGAGAATAAACAGTCTTCTGGAGAAATGGGCTTAAACTTGTATCAAAGTGATGCGCAAACAAATGAGGTGCAGTACAGCTCAACTGCAGCAAAAGCAGATAGCATGGGTGCATCACAGGCGGAAGATACCAAACACTCACAGGAAGATGCACTGATGCAAAACATTGAAACGGTGAACTCATTTAGAAGAGGACCAGCAGCAACTTCATCTCATTTTGAAACCGAAAACTCTTCTCGTTCTGAATTTATTTCCAAAGGCCCAAGCCCTATTACAAGTGGCAGCTTCTCATCTGTTAGACCTCCACAGCAGAATTTTCAGCATCCTAAACCTAATCCACCCGGATTTCAGTTTCAGGCTCCTGCACCTCATAACTTCCCTCCACAAAGCAACCCTATGTTTGGATTTCCTCCTCACTTACCACCTCCACTTCTTCCTCCTCCAGGCTTTGGCTTTCCTCAAAATCCAATGATGCCATGGCCACCAGTAGCTCATTTATCAGGTCAGCCACCACACTATGCCGGACCCATTGCACAAGGGCTACCAGTGGCTCACAAACAATCAAGATTTTTGGGGCCAGAAAATTTTTTTCAGAGTAAAGACAGTAGGAGACCGGAAAGACGCCACAGTGATCCTTGGGGCAGACAAGAACAGCATTTGGAGAGAGGGTTCAGTAGAGGAAAAAATGATCAACATAGACAAAGATTTTACAGTGAATCCCATCACCAAAAGAAAGACAGACATGAAAAAGAGTGGAACAACGAAAAATACTGGGAGCAAGATTCGGAAAGAAATAGACGCAGAGACAGAAATCAGGAAAAAGAGAGAGAGAGGAAGAGTAGAGAGGAGGGACAGAGAGACAAAGAAAGATTGCGATCTCCACACGGTGATAGGGCTGCAGATGGAAAAAGCCCCAGAGAGACTAGAAATCCAGAAAAAAAGACGGAGAAGCCTAAAAGCGAAGAACAGGCTCATGAAAAAGATAAGGAGAGGGAGAAAAGCAAAGAGAAGTATAGAGAACGGGAAAGTGAAAAGAATAGAGAGAGACATAGGGACCACAGTGACAGAACTAAAAGCAAAAGGTAAAAAGATGCAGGCAGTCTTTTAAAAACCTATTTAAATAAACTGTTAGAGTAATGTCGTAAAACTTTGTATAAAAAGAGAAAAAAAAAAAAGCCTGCTAGGATTGTGCCATCTTTTATATTCAGTGTTGGTGTTTTGCAGAAACAAGTCTGTGTTTTGGTACCACTCAATGTACCAATACTCATCCTTTTTTTCATTATACCAACTATCACTAGAAGTAGGAGTTTAATATTTTTAAAAATTTTACATTGCTGTATATTCAAAATTTTAAAGATTTCTTTTATTAATATGCAATAAAGGCATAGAAATTTTCTTAGCTGATGAAGTTGGCTTTAGTCAAGTCTGCGATATAGTTGCTGCCTTTGGTAATTTGTGCTCTCTTCTGTTTTAAGATGCTCTGATAATTTTAAAGGTGAATTTCGTACAATAACCTTCTTTTTAAATTGCACTGTTTTTAAAGACTAGCAAAGCCTCAGAATCCACACACGTTACAACAAAATACAATATGCTCGGTGGTGTGAAGAGTTTTGTTTTTTTAAATTATTCACTAGTACAATAAAATTATTCAAGTGTATTTCCTTAGTTTTTCAAGTATTTCCTAAGCATCTGAAGCAGTTTGTGACCAGAAATTGGAAGGCTGAGCTGCTCGAATGTTATTGCTTTAAACTGCACTCGTTTTAATAAGAAAGCATTTTTAACCTAAATTCTTGAAAATATGATTTGTAGTAGTAAATTCATTTCTCCCACCATTTTCCATGCCTCAAAAACTTGAATACCTAAGCTTGTACATTACTTTGTGTTTTGCTATCCTTTTTACTGTAAAATGTAAATATTTTAAGGGATATTTTGATTCTAAAATGATAAAACTTTCTCACATACTGTGTGTGTTTGATTTCATAGGTGTGAAACTGCAGGCTAAATGAATATAGCAGACTGAGTTAGAGAATGCCACAGTTGTTGGACACTTCGTGGCTTGGTCGTTCTGAGTTTTGGGGGGCAAAGTAGCGGGGAGAAGGGCAGAAGGGTGTTTGTACCATTGGGACTTCTAGTAAATTGATATTTTGTCGTGACTACCACCGACTGATGCAAAACAGAAAGCTGAGAGGAAAAAAAAAAGCAAACTTGGAAAACAGAAATCTCCTGCTCTTACACTACTTAAAATAGACTGGCCATTTTCTTGAGTCTGTCAGAAACAACAAAAATATTCCACCATATAAAGAAAAACTTAGGTTTAATGTTCTGTTTTTCAGTGTTTTGTTTTTCACGTTGAGTACATGACATTATGTACTGACGTAGCATTTTGCACTTTACTGTCGAAAAGCCTCTTCTTTCCAGAAAGGTCTTTCCAGTTTAACACAACACTTACTGTTAGTTTTAATTATGAATATATTTTAAGGTAAAATTTTGTTTGGATACCTCCTTGCAAGTAGCTTTGTGGTCAAATTGACTAAAATTAAACATCTTGCACCGAGTAAAGGGGGCAGTAGACTTTTATTAAGTAATGTTTCTTAGACTCATAGTTGAGAAGATTCATAAAGAAAAAATCTTCAGTTTATTAGTAACTAAAAGCAGTATTTAAACTTAACTTCTATAGCATGATAACATGGCGTGATTAAATTAGTCTCTTCCAAAGTAATTCCATGGTCTGTATAGCAGTAGTGCCATTGAATATATCTGGTAGTATTATGCATGTGTTGTGTTGTTTAAATATTTACATCAGGGTTCTTTAGACATGGAAGTGCACCAAAGCATTGTTCTGGTTTTTGGAGTCGGCAGCTCTGTTTGTGAAGATTTTTGTTTGACCTGTTCAAAAAATAAGTCTGCTCCTGTTCCACCAGCGATCCATCTCTCACATTCACATCCATTTGTGCTCTAGAAATAAACTGGGAGCAATGAAAATTGCAACTGTCTGTGCAGAAGGCCTGGGAATGCAATGCTTTCTGCCAGAGCTACCAGAAATAATTTGGAAAGAACATATAAGCATTTTTCAAGTTTGCCATGTGCTTTACTACCTGCCTCTCATATGTAGAACCCAGAGAGAGCCACAATAAAACAGCTTTTGAGGGAGAATTTGTTGAGTTTAAATTAACAAGCAGAGACCGTTTCCAGGATTTGGTCCTAGAATCTGAGTTAGTGTAATGGGAATAAGTCCCGCTACTACAGGAATAAAGGATGTTGGCTTCTCCATTGCCTTCAGTCACTCTCCTTCCAACTGGAAGTGCTCCAATCACTTGTTACTTGTTTTACACTGAATCACTGCTCAGGCCACAGAAAGCAGTGTGCGCTGATGAGGAACTGGCAGTACACCAGGAGCCCCAGAGAGAACAGGATAAACCCTAAATAGGCTCCCTTCCCCAGCATCACGTGGCCATAAAAGGCTTTCCTAAGAGAAACTGGAAGAGAAGAAATGGAAGCCGGCTCAGATTCCAAGCAGCCTTCATGAGCTGCCTGTTGGGAAGAGGGGAAGCTCTGCTGCATCTGGCTGATCGCTTGAGGGCTCAGAGCAGCTGAAGAGGATAGAAAGAACCTCACAAAGATGTTTGCAGATGCTTATTAAAACATCACACACACACACACCCCCCCTTAGTTATATCTGCAAGTCATCAGTAACTGACTTGGCAGTGCATTCATTGCTACCTACTAATTATGGTTATGTGGAAACTAATGTGTGTCAGTAGTTTTCTTGTGCTTATTTTCTCTGTTCCGTATTTGCTTTATGGAAAGACAAAAGAAAAAATCAGAAATAATTCCTTGTTTCTGATAGGTACTCACTGAAGACTTGTATTCAGAGAATTTCCATGCAAGGAGGTGATGGTTTGTGATGTCCTTTTGAGCAATAGTAAAGTAAAAAAGGAAAAGCTAGGAATTGATCACTATTAGTTTTATTTAAGTATTTTTCTTACTACGTAAGCCAGCAGTCAAATGAGAAATGTAGATACCATCATAAATCATTTAAGTACTTTAAAATATAACTTGATCATTTTGTTTTTATTGCTCACTGAAGTGTAGAATATTACTGACCTTTTTCAGAAGGAATAGTGGTTTTGCATTTATATATGAACTTTTGAAGACAGGCTTAAGTTCTACACTTTCACATAAATTCATACACAATGGATAGAGACTCAGAAGGGAGGGAGAACAACTTCCTTACCTAGTAAAGCGTCTTTGTGGCCTTAACAAGTAATTGCAGATGTTACAATTTTAAAAAGTCTCATTACAATAAACATGTTTTTTGCCCCAAGTACACCACCTTACCCTCTACCCCCAATTTCAGTTTTTACACTTGATCTTAATATTACAAAATTATAAAAGAGAATCTCTGCATTCTAACAGGTTACCAGTTTCGGAGAAACAGGTAAGTTGATTGTTCTCATAAAGCAAGAAACAATACTGGAGCGACAGTTGGCTTTAGAAGCTAATTACTCTCTATTTGTCTACAAAGCTATTTCCAGCACAATAAAGAAAAAGCCTGCTGACTTACCCATTATTTTAAAGTAAATACTAAAAGACTATGTGTATGTAATTACAAGTACAACATCGGATCACATTTTTACATGCTATTAATACTCAACATTAAAAAGGAGTGTGGGACAATGTTATTAAGCGCTTGCTTACGTTGGTTGCTGAGTCTTACACTGCCAGCTAACACAAGAAACAGGAGGGAAAGGAAATTCATCACTTTTTAAAAAAAGTTTTTCAATTAATTTCCATAATTTCCACTGTAAACATTATACCCTTCTGCTTTCATTAGCTGAATCTTCTTAGAATCTTGGAAGAGCACAACATCTTTAATTTTGCCAATGAATTCCTTCTGAAAAAGACCCATAGTGACTATATTGACTTTCCTGCCAATTTCAAACCCACCAAAATAACAAATGCCACCGTAGTTCAAAGCAGTGTATTTTCTGTGTGGATCAATATCTTCAAAAAGAATTAGCTCGTCGTCAAGATATACCTTAATACATGTTTGGTTTTGAACTACAGTAACAAAATGCCATCTTTCGTCACAACAGGTGGAGTATTTGCTATGAATTAGAGGAACAGAGATTCTTTCTCCAAGATTAATCACAACTTTTAATGTTCCATTGGCAAGACCAATGGCAAGGAAATCATTATCTTCATCTTCACCTTTTCCCATCCATGCTATTAAGCCTTCAGTTTGATTGGTAGTAAAATTTAAAGAAATGCGGCTGTATTGGAGATCTCTTTTTCCGTAATAAGGATCTGTGTATTTGATGTAGGAGTTGCCGATGAACTTTGCTATAAAAAACTTGATTTTGCTATCGCAGTACTTACCTGACCAGCCTAGTGCACATATGCAGATATATGAAAATGAAGTAGGTTGAGGAATACAGAGAGCTTGAGACCCACACCTGTTTTGTGAACAGTGAATAGATTGTTCGCAAGTGCTCCCTACCCACTCCTGTGGGCAAGAACAAGAAAAGCCTGAGTTTCCAACCTGACATGTTCCATTATTTTTGCACACACTGTACCCGCAAGCTGTTCCGTCACAGTCACCAACGTTGGCTCCACCTTTGGGGTCACTCTTGGTAAGCTTCAGTTCCCTGTTATTTATAACAATTTCTCGTATACAACCAGTGAAACCCGTGGGTTCATTTTCTACTGCCATTGAATTAACAAGGTTTAAGGAGGACACCCCTCCAACAAAAAAATCTGTGTGCGTGTCTAGTGCGTTCATTCCAGGACTGGCTTTTTGAGTAACATTGATGCCGTCCAGGTCCAGGTAGCCTTCATTACCAACTCTTCCTGCTTGGAGCGAATGCCATGTATTTCCGTTTGCACGGACTTTCTGAAAGGTCTGTAGGATGACTGTCTTGTCTCCGAGATTGTAGCGTAACTGTATAAATCCATTTACTAATGATATACATAGAAAGTCACCTGTAAAAAATAGTATAAAATAGTTTTGCTTTTTAGAGGCAGCACACTGAAGAGTAGCATGTTCATAACCCTGAGGCTTTTATGCCTGCACTTCCCCAATACAGTAACTTATTTTCAGTAGCCTTGTACCTTCATCGTGTATAAATCACACAAAGGGAAATGTTCCCTGATGAGCTTCTTGTGGCCATCTTTTTTTTTTCTTTTTTTCCTTTCATTATTGGAAACTGAGCTCGTGTTTGCTTCAAAGAAAAAAGCCCAACGTTCTGAAAAGTTCTGCTTTGGTGCAGAGACTAGATAACTGGTGGTAGGAGGAAACAGGATTACTGGCATCCAGGAAATGTGAGTTGGTGTTCCCGCGAAAAAGAATCAAGTTTTGGCCAAGTTATAAATGCCAGAATGCTCTCCATTTCCGTATGGTGAATAAAGGCTTGATGGATTTGTCAGTTTAATGCACTGAAGGTTTGTCTGCACCAAACGTACTCTGCTTTCCCTGAAGCTGCTTTTTGCAACAGGGATGTTCTGGGTTTAATAATGTGGCAGCTGTAGGAACAGATAAGCTTTTTACTGAAAAGGCCTCTGTGACAGGAAGTATTAGGAGGGAATTATCTTTTTTTGTACTATCAGTGTTTCTGGCCTTACAGGCAATGTGAAAGGAGAGCGCGTACCGCTTCGACCTGGGCTTACAAACACAAAAAAGAAAAGCTGGGAAGGGTTAGGAAACGGGAGCTGGAAGGAAGGTGTATAAGGGCAGAGATAGAGTCCAACAGGGGAGGGTGACAGGGAGGCAGAAGAGTCTGCAAATTTTCAAGCTTTTTGATGTTTGCCTTTGCAATTTAACTTTTATGTTGCTTTTTGAAATAGTAGGCATAAATTGTTTTGGGGTTTTTTAAAGCAAATTTATCAATTAAATTCATAAATATGTTTATTAAATTTGAATGTAAGCTATCTCTCCTAATAGTTACCAATAAAACTTAAGTTTCATGTATATTTTACTAATGAAGAAATACTTTTAAATTTTAAAAGTACCATTTCCTTAAAGATTCAGCAAGTGGACCTGTTAGTAGCGTGGTGAAATTTGCTTTCTTGGGGTTTTAATTTTTGAGTGTATCTAATCCTTGAACTATATTGGCTTTAGTGAAGTTAAAAATGAATGGCTTAATTTACTGGAGGCTTGTGAAAGTTACTAAAATTATACCTCTCCAGCAATTGTTCAAGTTCCCTTTCAGGCAGGGTGGAGATGTTTCAGTTGTATTAGTGGCTGTAGAGCGTGTGCTTTGTGCCTCACCTTCCCTGCCCCAGACACCCACAGGAAGAATGAGAAAGCGGCTTTTCCTTCTTTCAGCTCCAGTCCAGTGATGGTAGAGCACTTCTAGCTTGCCAGTTCCCGTTGTGATGATCTGTTGTACTTGTCTGCATTTGGCATTCTTTTTGAGCACCTTGATTGTTTCTACTTTTTTTCAGAAAATGAATACAACTCTCTTCACTTGTGGTTTATCTTGCTCAGTGATGTGGCATTAAGCATGCTTAAGTTTTCGGTGGATAGTTTGAATGCGCTCATCCCGCTTGTTTGAGCAATATACATAACCTACTTGTCTATTTCTTTTATCAGGACCTCAGTCCCAGGGTAGGAAAGGAGCATCAGAAAAAGTTTCTGAACTACCTCTTTGGCAGCATTCAGTCCCCTCCCCAGACATACAGACATGGATAAGCACATGAGTATTCATTCTTTGCTGTCTAGGAAGAACAAAAACATCTGACCAGAGTTGCTTGCTCATCTGTCTTGTAATAAAAAGCTGGAGAAGCTGGAACTTCTCCAAGACTTCCTGGCCTGCAGGGAAGTTTTTTGGTAGCTTTGCACATTTCACAATGATCTGTCTGAAATGACGTTGGAGAATAGTACTTCATGGATGTCTAGGAAAAAGTAGACGCAGTTTCAGCAGTTGGTCATAGTGCTTCTTACTCAAGCCTGATGATGCCTGTTGGTAATGTACTTGCAATGAGTTCTGGAGTCTTATTACAAGAGCAAATCTGTGTTACTGCATCTGCGATCTACAGTGTAAAGAAAGGTTATGGCTGAGTACTCTGGATTATGTTCCAGCACAGATTTGAGGCCTCTTTTCAAATTGGAGTAACTTTCTTTTCTGCTAGTTGTGAACAAAAAAATGAAACTTTCCAATTTTAATTTTCCCTGAGGGTCTCAAGGCACTTTCTTACTCCCCTGGTTAGATCCTCTCCTTTCACTGATGACTTGCCATTTTAGTCTTTGGACAGGAGAGTGTTGAGATAATTTTTTTGATGTGGACATTGATCCCAGGGTTCAGCTCAGTATCTCTCCATGAAGTTTATCATGCCATAGGTCCTCCTCAGGGACCACTGGAAACATTTTAGGACTCTAATGTAAGGTGCTGTGTGCTCAGTGTCCATGAAACTTCCTCTCAAAGTGAAGGTAAATTATGGGCTGGTGTTTGTTCCTCTCACTTTATGAACCAGTGACGTTTTCAACAAGGGACCTCAATCTGCCCTGTCTCTGAGGGACGAGTTAACACAGCTGAGGCCTGTGCAGGCCTATGCCATCATGGGAGTTGCATCGCCATTTTAAAAAATGGCATTCTTGCCACTGAATTTCTCCTCTGAGCAGTCTCGGGATGGGAGACCACAAAGCAAGGTGGTTTCCACTGTTTCAGTTTGAGCATTACTCAAACCTGTCCCATACGACCCTCCCTGGGGCCAAAGACCTTTCTGAGGAAGTTTGCTTTTGTTAAGTGTGAAGGAGGTGACATCCTCAGTTTTTCCAGGACTAGACTTACAGGTGATCCCTACGTTCCAGAAAATGTGACCTGCACACAGGACACAAAACTTTGCTTCCAGCTTTTCAGATTAGCATCTCATCTGATATGGACTGTTCATTCCTATCAGTAGTGTCACAAAAAAAGCAGAGAGACTCCTGAGGTAGGCACTCACAGTCGTTCTTTTGTTGTGCATGCAAGTCTCTGCCCAACCTGTTGGATGGTGTGCAAGGAACTGTAAGGCAATCTGTACCAATAAGGTTGAATCTTCTTTAGAAATAGGCTATTGTCGCTTAGCTGTGGCTTGAAACTGTGACACATCAAGACCCTGGGTGTTGAGCAAAATCATCTATGGTTACAGCATTCGGTTCTGTTCTGATGCACCTTCCTGCCCCTGTCATCTTCCCTGTTTCAGTAAAATAAGAGGGTTTTTTAGTAGCCCAAATGCTAAGAGTTTATTCCTTTGTCTTCTCAGGGGAAGGGGATTTTGTAGCAGGTGTTGCCTTGAGGAAGGAACTGTTCTGGAGTTAAAATAGCACATTTACTTGCAAACCCTAGTTCAGGGTTTTCACCAAATAGCTGATGGACAAAGTTGCTCCACCTCAGGATGGATTGTGTCTATTCCATAGTAGAAGCCAGCATTCCAAATCAGGTATCAATTTTTCTTCATCACTTTAATTTTCAGGTTTTCATTATGTGCACAAGCCTCACCTGCTCCCGTATCAGATATCAGCATTCCCAGAAGCCAACGCTATGTCCTGAGCAGTCAGTTCCTAAAACTGGGAGTTAATGAAAAGTTTCCTAGAAGTACATCTGACTGCTACTGTGAGGTCTGGATTATCCGTGATGATATCTGCTTATATGACTTCTTTTGATGAATTCTGAATGCATCACAAAAATTTTCAGCTTGCTGCTGCTCTGAATAAGTGTGTAAGCCTGTAAGCAAGTTGGTTACAGTCACACAGTCAAGTTTTAAATAGTCCCAAATGGTGACAATGCCCTTCATGTTCAGCCTTTATGCAGACGTGCAGGTGTGACTGCATGTCCGCGTCTTGAGAGGGGATCATGCTTAAGCAGTATCAGGTCACTGTATTTTTATGTTACCACAGGAAACCCATCTACATCATAATGTGTCAAAACTTTGTACAGTTGGAAACGCATGCTAGGAATGCTGCACTTGATTCTGAGATGTCCTATTCATGCCAGAAGCATCACTATGCGTAACAAATGTGATAGTGTGAAATTTACACAGCTGTGTTGGGCAAAGAGCTCTGCAGTTACTGCCTTCACTATCAAATCTGCCTAATGTCAATATATTTCCTAGGAGGACTGAATACAACGTCAGAGGCTATTAGGCTGAGAGACCAGGGGCAGGGAGGGTATCCTGGGTGGTATTTTTAACATTTCTCTTTCAGGGTCTCTTCCCCACGAAGTCTACCCTTGTGCTCCATGTGTATGCGTATAAGGCAAAGCCTTTATTACCTGTTAGAGTACCTGAATTTATTCCTACACTTCACTGCAAATTGACAATTAGCCAAACGAGCTTCCAGAACATCCTTTTAAGTAACTTTGGAAGCAGGGGGTGCAGTCTTCTAGTCAGTGGCGTTCACCCCTTTGATGCTGTTGTTGTGTCCCCAGCGACACAGAGATGCATGCCTCTCTAAAGGCTCCCTGTTTGCTCGAAACTCACTCATTAGTTCCTGGACTACTGAAGGTCTAGATTCCTTTACAAAGACTTAAGACATCTGATGCTTGCCCTTTTTCTCATCCTGTGTTTCTAAGCAGAAGCCTGTATGCTGTGCTGGGGACAGAGGCTTTGATGAGCTCAGTGCTTCACCAGCTTCTGCAGGGTCGGTGTCTCAACAGCTCTAGGCAGTGGTTTCCTGGTTACAGAACATCTATAGTCTTGGTTCCTTCAGCCATTTCAGCATCTCTGGATGTACGTTTGCTGGCCTCAGTCTATGCCTTCTGTTGCTTTTACCTCACCTTTCTGTCCTCTAGCTCAAGGGCAGAATGTCCGTTTCTATCACTGTGGTATCTGGTAGCATTTTCTACCTCTCCTCGTTTCTTTTTCAGAAACCTTTATTGATCATTGGCACCGTCTCGGTGACAGAGTGAACATTTGAAACTTATTTTCTTATAAGCAGTAACATTCACAGGAATCATTCCCGGTTAATGAAACCTCTTACCGTAGGTTGATTTTAGTATGTGCTCATCTTCACTCTAAATTGACCTCTTTAAGCTACCATAATAAAGTGCTGGTGTCTCCAACTGTATTACTGCCTCTTGTTGGTATGATGGATCCTATAACCATCATGGCTTCAGATGTATCTTTGCTCACTGCTCTTTCCCGCTTTGCTGAACTCAGTTCACATTGCTTTCATTCCTTTTTTCATCATCCTGTTCTTCAGTTTTCCTTTCACCCTGCTATGCTGTATGATTTTCCATGGACCCACATCATGTCCTCTTACTCTATGACCCTTTGGGTATTCTTCCAGGCACAGAACTTTTCTTGTCTAGTAGGGCTTGAAATGTCAGCCTCCAACTGAATGGCTGTACTCTATGGCCAAGGGACGTGATCCCCTCCACGTGAGAGGGAACCTAACTGACAAGTAGCTGTCCTTCACAGCTGGATTTCTGAGCATTTCCAGGAGCCACAATAAGGCCCAGGGCCAAGGAGAGAAAGCAAAGCAGAAGAGGGAGGGCTATGAATGGGTAGAACAAGGGAAGGAAGGACAGAGAGAAAAGACGAGCCTTATTCTCACCCTTCTGCAGCCTCTGCTGCTAATTGCTAGCCAATAATAGGCCAGCATGGTTGAAGTTTGCTGTTTTCAGCTTAATCTGTATCTTTTGTTGCCTTCCTTGTCTTTAGGCATTTGTTAACCTTGACTCTTGGCTATGGTTGGAGTGCACACAGTTAGGTATCAGTCAGCTGACAGGTTGTAGCAGCTTCTTGCAGCTGTTCTAACTTGATCTTGTATCTAGTGATGACCATAGCCAGTGCCTCCAATGCACGCTCACAGGAGCTACCCATGGGTATGCTTTCATGGATTATTACAAAATTATTCTACTCCATGTGTGGAGCCACATGTCACAGCTAATGCAAGACTGAGAACAGGTATCAAGCCAAGCCTGTAAATCTCTCAAATCATGTAAAAAAATCACTGTGGTAATAGGTGGATTCCAGCTTCCACTTGGAGCACCCTCCCAGAGCAGAAGGGCACCACTAGGATGCAGAACGACCCTGCAGAGTGATGCTCATGCATCTAGAAGGGGTGGGCGATTATCTATTTGTAGGTTAAACCATTCAGCCTCAGCTTTCAAAAATGCTTCTGTCCTTGGTGAAGAAACTTCTTCTGCTTCCTTTAGTCACCACTGTCACCCAGGCATATTTTGGCAGCTACAAGGAGCCACCTTCCTTGAGAAACCTCAATTTGCCAGCCTCAGTTTTGGTTTGCTTGCCAGTGGCAAATGGGTAGCAACGGCGCTTCATATGCACCAGATTTCAGGACAATGGGGATGTCTGTTCTCTCACACAGACAGCTGGCAGTTCTGCTTCGTACGCTGCTAATTTAGTCCATACAATTGATCCCAAAACTAGTAACAAAGCAGAAATGACGTCCCTGTCGGTTAAGGAAACATGGCTACCAAGAGAGAAGACTTAACCACTCTAAGTTTCTGTTCTAAAAGTGGGTAGATAATCAATTTCTTTCTGATTAGGAAAACAACACTCCTCCCTGTGGTTATTCTAGAAATTCTGAATATTTCCAAAATACTGTAGTCCAATTCCATGAGTCAGGTTTCATCATAAACAATGTCTTAGAACACCATGCAGACATCATAACCCATACTGGCTATCTCTTACTTCCATGCTTTAGGTTTTTAAGCTGAAATGCCTTAAATATCAGGAGTTTTGATTTTTTTTTTTAGACTAAATAGCTAACGTAATCCTGTTAAAGAGAGACAGAGCACTGGTGTTGCAAATGTCGAGTATTAGATTTAGCGTGAGTCATCCCATTCTGTTTATTAACCTGACTTCCTTCTTAGTCACCCAGCATAACTGTTCTTTCTCATCTCATCAGGGACCAAACCTTTCCATCACCCTGGCCTGAACTCTGGAATAGCGCAGACAGTCTACAGCATATTCCACCTTCACGAACAAACACAAAGCTTCAGTAATGCTATGACGCAACAAGACAGTAATGCTCCTTACTGCCTTTTACGCAGAGCGCCAAGGCCTTCAAGTGTATAGCATGGTTGCTATGTACATGGACTGAATTATACGTTGTTCAAGCAGTTGATGGGCATCCAGCAAACCCTGTCTGAATTAAAGGCTATTTATTCAGTGGGGTGCTCACACTTTCATTCGTAGAAATAGGATACACTGCACTTGAGCAAATGTGAAGTGGGATGGCCTTCTACTGACACTGCTGAACTCTGCAAGCCTGCTGTATTATTTGCAGAGACCTCGCTCAGAAGCAGTGCATGCAACTGTCTGCATCTCCGCATTTTTACCTCATTGGCATAAAACAAGTAAAGTCCCCTTGTCATTCTATCTGCAAGTTTCTGAACTAAAATATGCATACACAGCTCACTTGTTGGGGTTTTTTTCCAACTTATTTATTAAACTAGCTAGCTACATCAATTTTGCCAAACTTTAAAATTATTTTCTTAGGGCCTGCAGAAATAAATACCACCAGACTTAAAGTCATGATACACATTCAGAAACAGCTGACAAATCAAGAAAACCAGTGACTGACAAAATTATAGGAAATTCTGCTAACAAAGATTCATAGGATGTTTTCCATTTTATGCCAATTTGCCCGGTGTTTAAATATGTGTACTGAAGTAATCACATTGTTAGAGGAGTGGAGGCTAGAACCAGCATATCAACTTTCGAGACCAGCCACCTACCCACCCTTTCTAGAAATGCATGTCATGTTCTTTGAAAAGAACAAAGCAAGAAGGAAATGTTTCAACAGAAGTCTCACATTTATTTCTTCACCTACTAAAGATTTTTTCTTTTCATGATGGGAGGATTTTTTGGCAGGGGCGTGCCCATGATGGGAAAGTTCCTCTGTATTATTTACCTGGGTGACAAGCCAAGCCAATGTCTAACTGTGCTACTGTGAGATGCTACAACTCAGTATCATTGCTAAATTAGCTGCATAGTCAGAGCTCATTTCTTTTTTTAAAAAAACAGCGCTGCCTAGTGAGTAAAAAAAAAATGTTCTAATTATTTCCCATTAAAAAGGAATTTTAGAAAAAAAATTCCTATGATATTGGCAATCAATTTTATTAAATCTTACATAACTGTGTAGAAGAAAAGGCTTTATATAAAGTGTTTTCTAAACTAATCCCCAACAAAAGCTCTTTCACATCTGCTGGCTTCTAAGAATACTTCTCAGTCTTTCATCAGTCTAATTCTGTCTGGATTTGACAGGATTATATGAAGGCAAACATAAAGAGCCAGATGATTAGCTTTTCCTAAATCTTTCAAAACTTCAGGACAGTGAAAATGGAAGTAGGAAATTTGTAAAGAAATTAAATTACTCTGTAGAAGATGGTTTTTATTTTGAAATGAAATTGATACGATTCTAGAAAGTGATTTAAAGAAACATTCTTTCCTGTGCAAACTAAACATTCATGAATGGCAATAAAACAAGGGCACGCTCGTGCTAAATCACTCTGGGCCCAAGTTAAACAGACTTAGCATTCTCTTTGATGCTTCCAGAGAGATATTTAATTTCTTTATATGCTAGCTGCTTCCATGACCTCTGACTATCCTTTTGAGAGAGATCCTTTTTTTCTCTTCTATTTTTCATGGCCCATGTAATTCTTTAGTTTATACAGGAGAGAACTCTTCACTGAGAATCTCAGAATTTGGTCTGTAAGTGATAGAATTATAAAACATTCATTGTAGAAGACAGTGTTCTTTGCAAATAAATGTATTTCTGTCATAGATGTTCAATATATTTTTTCTCTGAAGCTACTTCTCTGTATGTGGTTGTAATTAGAACAAGGCAAACAGGAGGTGCCAGCAGTGTATGATGTATTACCAGTCTCGACCAAATAGCAGCCTGGTGTAACAGCTGTGTACAGAAAGAGACGGTGCTAAATTGGGCATATGCATGTTTATATGCATATGTGGCTGAGTATGTTTATCAAAATGTCTCAAAGCTTTAGGCTTTGAACAGAGAAATGTAAAAATACATGATAGGTAAGTGCTTTTTTGTCATACAAAGGCCCATTTTTGCATAACCTACTACTTAATACAAGTGGAAAATTTGGTCTAAGATCATGTCATGAATGATATGTAATGCTTCTCTTTAAAAATGTGCAAGACACCACATAAATGCAATATAAAGATGGAGTATGTTAATAAAGTAAATAGAAAAAATGTACACCTTAAAGACTAAATTTTAAAATGTATTTACACTGGTTGGCA
Source organism: Grus americana (assembly GCF_028858705.1). Taxonomy (NCBI): domain Eukaryota; kingdom Metazoa; phylum Chordata; class Aves; order Gruiformes; family Gruidae; genus Grus; species Grus americana. Next base: position 29,403,332 of record NC_072854.1, read on the forward strand.
AATTACGTTTTCTTGCCATGAAGTTTTAGGAATGTTAACTCAGTAAAGTTTAAAATACTTTTATAAATAGTAAAAATATTTTATTTAGATTTGTTTTTCACTCTGCTTATCTGGCAAATGCAGAACTTGTATGTTTTGCATGCTGCACCAGCAAGCTTTTCAGCGTTACATAATTAAAAAGTTCAAACTTCCGATGAACCTCATTAGCTCTTTCATAGTCTGTTCACTTTCACTTAACTTGTTTGATCACTTTTTATATTGCCTTATGTTTGGTCATTTTAAAACACTGGGCCAGACTCCCAGGCTGTGAATCCTAGTGTAGCTGCACTGAAACTGTGGGAGCAGCGTCAGTAAATGTCTGTTGAAAAGCTACAGTTACTTTTCAGGGGGAAAATGGTTTCCTGAACCACTTCATTAAATACTTGCTGGCTTTGGACTAATCCAAAATTTTGTTATGCATGTTTTTTTCTTATGAACTTGATTATTCCCAGTTCAAAACCCAGTCCCCATGTACAGTGAGTTACAGAGACCGAATGCCTCAATCTCTTCAGTGTACTGCCTTTCTTTTTCAAAAAGTACCTGGGTATATGATACCAGCAAGCTGGAATATCCTTACCTGCCTGAGCACCCAAATGCTGTGCAGTGTAAAACAGGATACCGTCTGGAGATAGAGGCTGAAACTGTAGTTTGATGTGGGTCTTATGCCGGATATAAAAGGGTGCAAATGACATCCATGATGATTCATTACCTCGGAAAGATGGATCGCTAATGGAAATATCTGAAAAATACAAGAGGAAACGTATTCTGAAAGATATTTTGAGAGGACCGCATTATTATGGCACCAGTTGTCTACAGTTATTTTGTATAGTTCATAAATGCTGTACATAATACTTCCAATTCTTCCCTTTCCAAAGACTAAAAATAACCTAGATATAGAATAAAACTTAGATAATAGCAAATCAATGCCATTTTGTCTTCTGTGTGCCTTATTTTCACTAACAATCAAGTTCCTGTTTGTAATGCAAAATAAATGTGGTCTTGTTAGTGTTCATTTTCAAATAAATCTAAGTGTAAATTTTACATTATTTAAAAATTCAAATGCAAAATACTTTTGCAGGAGTCAGAATAAACATTTATTTCTTCACCACACAGATGAAAACCTTAGTGGAGGATTTTTAATGAACTGCTTAGTGTGTCATAAGAATGTACATTTTAAGTGGAAGGTGTTCATTAATTGCTGCTGAAATTTGTTTTTAGGATAATCATACTGAGATGGTTGATAATTCAAATCATCATATCTTATACTGAAATGGAGCACTTTCACGTAATTATAGTGAAGATGCAATGTACACTTTTGAGCTACACACAGCTTCATCATTCTGCCTTACCATTTCTCTCAGTGCTGATTTGTTCACGTACCCCTAAGAAATCGGGCTGGTTAAACTTCCTTCAGCCAGCTGACAAATGATTGTAGTTTTCTATGCTGCTACGTCACTTGAAACTGTTTCCGATTTCCCTCACTATAACGACATTACATATCTGAGAGATAATTACGTTAGTTCTTAGCTAATTCATGATTGCGTGGTTTTTAGTTTGCTGCATGTGTGGGTTCACTGGAACAAGTCACGCTATCTAGATGTGGGGGGGTACCCTTAGACCTGCCTGTGAGAAGCCCTTTTTACTACTTAGTGAACAGCAGCACTAAATGCCTGAACTGTTAAGTGCTGCCCCCTCCCTTCTCACAGTTTCCCTGCTGAAGCTATGCTGTTTCTCTTAGACGAGGCCAACATCTTCATTTTTGTGCTCCCAATTGCATAGTTTTATAGTAATTTGCTTTCAGTCAAATATACCTTCAAGATGTCCTCGTAGTGCAGTTCCAGGCAACTTTATGCTATCTTTCCACACTCAAGTTTTCTGCATAGTGTCAGCTCGTGAATTCACTTGCCATCCAGTTGGACCTTGAATGGCCCGTCGCGGATGGGCCTGAGTTATTGGTTTGGTATGCAGTCAGCACGCTGCAAGACTTTGTAATCTGTCTGTCACACCACCTCTCTCAGAATAGGATTCAGGGTGTTTCTGGCGGGCTGTGTCCAGCAGACAGATGCACCGTTATACGGGATCCAGATCTCTCACCTGCTACCAGCAGAATGACTTGAGGATGCCTCTTGAATGGGTATTAACAATACGGCTGGCCTGTTTGGTCATTTTCCCCACTGGATTACAGTTAATGCTTCTGAGGAAGGTGCATGATTTAACCTCACAAATTCTCAGTAAGTCTAAAAATAAGTTTTAATCTCTGGAATATCAATTAAAATGGGTTTATGAAATGATTGAATGATCAGAATCAGGCTTTTGATGAGCTGTTATTCAACCTATGTATATATTCTCACACAAACACGTTACATTAACAAATCACTCCCATCCTAAGCATCATAAAAGCTGTTATGATACCAGGGCTAGGCAGTGTCTGTAGTAATACGTTACATTATGTCAGAAATGTGAAGTTCCTGGCATCTATACTTAAAACCTGAAGAAATAAAAATAGTTTTAAGAGTAGCAATTACCCTGGAAGATAAATAGTAACAGAGCTTGCTAAACAGATTAGGTGATGTAATGCATATCACTAAAATTTATAAACACTATCAGGTATAAAAGACAAAACACTACTTAATAATTTTCGTATGGATTTTTACGTGCTTGTGTTTTTTTCAGTAGGTAAGAGACAATGTTCTCCAGTAGCAGTTGAAGACGTAAATCCTATACTGATGACTTCGTACTTAAAAATCAATCAGAAATAAGAATTCATTTTGTACACAGATATTTTTGCATTATGTATCATTTGGAAGTCAGTCTTCTCTTAGCAAATGTTTGCAAAGAGAGACTTACATATAGGGGAGCTGTGCCACAGCGGTCAATCTTATATTAAAATATGCTGCTGCTTAAAAGGTCGTACCAGGTGAAGTGTACAATGAGGCATCTGAAAGTCTTCATGTCAGATTCAGTTTCACTTTATCAATGTAGTTAATTCTTTACTGCGTATGAAGGAAGCACGGACAATGACTAGTGTGAAAGCAAAATGTTCAGCTGCAGCAGGATTGAAATGCTATATTGCTTATCATTGGAAGGTATAGGAAAGAGAGATTGCTATGATAAAAAGCCTTGCAGCAAAGAGAGAGAACAAGGATGAAAAAGGTGATTTTTTTTTTTTTATAGTATCACTCAGAGAATGAATTAAATCCATGGCTTTACATTACAAACAGAGTATTAAAAAATAGCACCCACATCTTCAGCAGCAGATGTCAGAATGCTTTAGAAAAGAGGTATTAACCTGATTTATAGATATCAAATAAAATATTCTATTTAATATACTTCATTCTGAAACTTCCAAGATGCAAATATTTTATTCTCATTTTGCTAAAAAAGTGGTTTTATTCCCAATAAATGTATCTTGACAAATGTCAGAAAGCAACATATTTTGCCACAATGCAGCAGGACTAACTACAGGAAGTACAAGAATGACTTCTAATTTGCTTGTAAATTATCTGTAGATCCTGTAAGTACTGATTATATCCATGGAAAAAATCTGACTTGACAAGTACATGGAAATGTGCACCCATATCTCAGAACAGAATGTTTTAACCCTACTGCAGTGCACAGGGATGACCAGTATAAAATTTCAGTTTTGCAAAATTGCATCTATAGATAGACAAACTTTTAAGTGAAGAATAAGACAATTTAAGCTTTTCAATTTGCTTTTATGGCAGGCATCTGCAAAACTAACATGTCATGTCAAATGCTGAGGTACTTTACCGTTGTTTTCTTGGCAACAAACTTTTTTTCCCACCTGATATGAGAAAATAAGCAGCTCAGCTAAACTTGCACAAGACAGTTCCTGTGTTACATATGCTCACTCCAGAGAAACTCTTTGCTAAAACAAATGAGGTGAATGGATGCCTTTGCCAATCCTATAAGCTGAATTTGTATGACTTGTGCTGTGTAACTACTACATTACTCACTAGAGCGCTCAGCACTGTGTGGTGCATTGTAAGCACAACAGGCATTTAAGCAAACATTTCTGTTCTGTATCATCTGATTAATGACTCACTTTTCTAAGCTGAGTACTGGTATCTGATGAAGCTATGCATTTCTAAATGATACCAAGAGAAACTCTAAATCTCTTTAGACCAGTTAGAGCTATGGGAACACAAAGTTCCCGCAAGTACTATTGTTGAAGTGTGCTTTTCTTTCCCTCTTCTACACATCAGTACCTCTCAGGTTCCTCCTGCTATCCTCATTTCATCAGCCCTGTCATGCTCAGACATCACATTCAACTGTTGTTACGAACAAAGCTTTCTAGGTTATTCTTGCAGCTCAGTTCCCACCATTGAAGCAGAAGTGCTTGTACACATTCCAGTCTACATTTTGATTGCGTGACATTTTGGTAGTTTCTTCAAGCAGGTTGTTGCATCATAACTTTCAGCAAGCCCATTTTGCTATTCAGCATGTCAAGGAAACTCACAGTGGAAAAGTAAAACGGTCAACATGAAAAAACTGAGCTCAAACTCCAAGATGGAAGCACAGAGGCTGTGGAAGCAGGGATGGGCTACCCAGGAGGAACACAGAGCTAGCGCCCGAGTTGAACAGGGATGGAGTTAGGAGTCAAAACTCAGCAAGGGTTGAAACTGGCAAAGGATGTGAAGGGAAACAAGAAGGGCTTCCAACAAGAAGGCTAAGGAAAATGTGAGGCCACTCCTCAAAGGAGTGGGGACCTAGTGACAAAGGATGTGGAAAAAGCCATAATACTCAAAGCCTCGTTTGGCTCATTTTTCACTTGGTAAAGCCTGATCAAGCCTCCCAAGTCCCTGGTAGTTGAGCTTGGGGAAGTGAAACATTATCTATGGCAGAGGAAGAATTTGGGAGCACATCAGCTGATCAACCATACACATAAGGAGGGCACCAGTCAGGATCCATCCCTGAGATGGCCAATATCACCCTGAGGCTGCTCGGGATCAATAAGCTCTGAAAGGTCATGGTGATCACAGGAAGTTCCTGATGACGGGGAGGAAGGCAAAACATCATGGTTTGGACGGATGAGTCAGTCTGTGATACTAACTAGCTACATCCGTTTGCTTTTCTTCTTTCAAATCCTTTTTGCAACTAACTACATCAAACAAGATTTTTCATAGAACTCTGTCACTTACCACCATAAATCCACTGTCCTGACCACAAGCCATAATTTTGCCTCAGCATTTGTTTTGTTTTGGTAGTGTTAGAAGCCAGGCTTACTGTCAGGGAATGGTGAGGGCCGGAGCCAGGAGCCAGGGGCCAGGAGTGATATAACATGGCTGGCAGGGCAGAGGCCTCTCAGCTCAGAGTGAGACGAGCAGGACAGGCTGGGGTGGAGCAGCCAGGTCAGCTCCAGAGGCCAGGTCACTAGGCAGGTCCACAGTGATGAGGCACGTGTGAAGGTCAAGCCTGCAAGTCAGTCTGTGGGTCCAGATCAACACAGCCGGGCAAGGCATGGATGGGACACTGCTGCAGGGTAGTTCAGCGAGCGATCAAGGGCAGGGGCCTCTATTTAAAGCTGCTCCTGAGCTCAAGCTGGGGCTTCTCAGCAGCGCTGACTTTGAGACCAGACACCAGCCCCATCTCTAGGCTGGCTCTGAGACCAAGCAGACAAACCCTCAGGAAGCATCAGGAGGATGCACTCAGACCCTGGCACTTACAGGGCAATTCTAACAGTTTGTGAGCAATAAACACCTGTCTGAAACCTTTAAACTCCACAGTCAGAAATTTTCAGTGTTTCATTCCTTCATAGAGTGAGCAGCTCCTCCAGATCTTTTTTTCATTTTGGAAAACAATGACAAATATGGCTGTATAGAAATCATCTTAAGATGCAATTTGCTTAAGGTTGTAGCTAAAAGATTACTGATATTGTATGGGCATTTTTTTCTTTTTTCTCTGTAAATATTTGGAAAAAATGAAAAAAATTAATTTCACCTTATTTAAATGGAAATGTATTTTTCTGTTGAATTATCACTTTTTATTTATTCTTCGAAGAGCTAACTATTCAGAAGTTATAAACTAATTCATGTATAGAAAAAAAGTATAGTTCAATTTCCATTTTTAGCACAGTAACAAGTAGAGCATGTTAACAAAAGTATCGATTATCAGCACAACTCAAATAGAATGGTTAGAAAAATGTATTCATGAAAGTTGCAATTTTGCCAGACCTGCAGCCATTAGTAACGCTTGCTGTCCCTGAAGAGGAGAGACTGAGGCAATCATTATTCTGAGCAATACTGGAACAAAAGATTGCAATTTGGTAAGTGAAGTCTACAGTTCTGTTTCATTTTGTTGCAGTGGAATTGTAATCTCTACTTTTAGCTAATTAGAGACCCAATTAGCTAAGAAGTAACATCCAGGAGCATATGGCTAAATCCCTAAAGAGATCTCTGGTTTTCCAAAGCCTAAAATAGCTATTACTAGCCAAAGCGAAAACAGTAGACCTCAGTCTTCCAGTATGACACATTAAGAGATGAGTGCCTAAGAATAAGTCATGTGAGACAGCAAATTGTAGTGGGAGCAGCTATGAAACCTCAGTACTAGGAAATTGATTGATCCAGAAATCTGAACCTGATTCTCCTGCATCTGAGGATATGGATATTATTGCCAGGATACGAGTAATTTCTATTTCTTCTGTCCAATGAATATTTCAGTTAACAAAAATTTCCCAGAAGAGATTCAACGATAGAGGAAAAAAAGAAAACCTTACATACCAAATCGCCCAGTGATTATTATATTCTTTGAGGATATGACAGACAGGGGTTCAAGTATTTGCATCATGATAATGAAAGTGAATGCTTAATCACTTGGCAATTAGGAAACTGCGATACAAACAAAATCTACAAATGTTTAATCCATACCTGGCTTTGGTAGTAAATTTATTCTAGGTACTGAAATGCTCTGAAGATGCTTTCAAGATGAAATGTGCAAGAAGAAACACCCAGTCTGAGATTGCCTCACTGGGACCACTTCTGCACTGGAAGCCTTCAGTTGTCTAAAGACTAGGGCATTGAGTGGGACTGTGAGTATCTCAGTGCAGCCTGATAAAGCAAGTTAAGAGTTTAGTATCTAAAACTTTGTTAATCTAGTTTCAAATTGACATCTTCACTTACTTATATTTTGGACTGGATTTAGTCCGACAACAGTGCAAGCGTGCTTTAAAGAGGACTGGAGTATAAGCAAGCTGGTATTCTGCATTGTGTTTATGAGAGTAATTAAGTCAGGGAAATAGATGACTATAAAATTGGAGGGATTAATTTTGGCATTAAGACAATTTAGCTGTCTACACGTATTATTTATAGGCATGAAAATACCCATTATGGTCAACTAAGACATAAGACAGGATTCAGTTGTTTAAACATGTTTGTCACTTGCCGCTGAGATGCTTTAGCGTATCCAGGCCAACCACATGGGCCTGGCTGGTATAACAGCAGACACAGGACCTGCTGCAGTCGGCTGCTGGAAGCTGTGAGGGATATGTGGCAGCATGTAAGCAGGTCCCATTTTCAGGCAACTGAATAGCATCGCTACGCAACACAGTCAACAGATCTGGAAAGAGATTCACCTTGTCCTGAAGTAGCCTCCTCCAAGGCTCCATTCAATTTCCTAAATGTAGGTGCTTACTGTTATTTTGTCACAACCTCTATTGCCTTACCTTCATGTGCCATTCCAGAAAGGCACAGGTGTCCAACAGGCCCTGTGCCATAGTTATGAACCCTGTCTGGATGCTTTTGGATACAAGTTTGAAAGCCAGGGCAACTCACACAGCACTAAGCATCTATATTTAGAAAAGCTTCTTATCAGCTGAATAGCTTCGCTGACCCTATTGACTAGATGTTCATTAACCATAATGGGAACCTATATATTGAACTCACATGTAGATACTTAAATCTAGGTTCCTTGCCTTAAAAAACAGGTCTTACCCTTGACTCCTTGACAGAGTTTCTAACTCTGAACACCTTCATAAAGTAAGGTGACTAGCATATTTTCAGCAAATCATTCATGCTCATAGAGGAAGTCTGAAAATAACTCCAGAGCCATCCCACTAGGTGCTAGTTAGCTGGCTGTATCTTGTTCTTATTCAGTTGGGTAACTGAAGGGAATGGGAAGTGCATGATTGAAGTTTTATTGGGATAGCAAGTCACTCATGGCTGACTTGGTATGGGAGGCATTACTGTTGTACTGCATATCAATTCCTTCATTTTGTCATGCATGACTTCCACTTGAGTTTATACATGATTGATCCATGGCACATATTTAAGTAGGCAACTCACTTCTTTCTACCTGACATTTTAAATTATACAGAGAAATATTAAAAATGCATGTTTCCTTGTGCCTACCATGAATATTAAGTCCATAAGCATGTGGACTGTTACTGATAAATCTGAAAGTTTAGAATGCTTTTTAGGTAAAATTTTAACAGCACCTTTTATCTTCTAGGACATGACTGCTATAGCTACTGTTTAAAGATTTTTCTCATGTTACCTCAAGGTTTCAAAAAATAATAGTGGAAACAGGAAGATTGATGGGACCAGTGTTGCTTAAATGACTACAAGAACACAGTAGTCACTGTGACCCACAACAACAAGCTACTAAGTGCCTGCAGTTGTCCTTTAAATGATTAAACATAGAAACACAAGTTTCCAAATAATAACTATTAAATAGTCTGTGCATTAAGCCAGTAAGTCTAACGGCATTGTCAGATAAATCCAACATATGCGTGCAGGCATGTATGTGTGCTTGAGCGTACATAAGGTGTCTGGTCATGTAAAAGTCTTCAGCTAAATCATACTGTGAATTAATTTGTCTTACAACAGCAGTCAAAATATGGCAAGTAACATTCTAGACTATGTAGAAAGAAAAAGATCTTTATAATAAAAATTATTCCAAACGTCAGTTTCTTCCATTTCTCATTCACCCATCATGACTATGAAGATGGATGAAATAGTTACAGAATTGTTGTTACTTTTTTTTTTTTCCTTTTCTGTCAGGTTATCAGGTATTTTCAAAGTGTTGCTGTATTTTTTGTATCAGAATAATGCATTTTGACATCAGAATAATATCTAGAAAGTTGACTTGAACTAATAAACATGACCAAAGGAAGTTGTTTGCCATTTGTCTATCAAGGAAATGGCTTTATTGCTTGACAAGTATCTCATTAAATTGATGATAGAAAAATGAAAAGCTCTTTACATTTGCTTTCCTTTCTTCAAGAGCTGTACATTGACAGGCAGTATTTGTAGCTATGCAATTCAGAGACTGATATATAGTTGAAGAAATCTATTTATTCACTCCTTTGTGAAAAGGGCAGTAGCATTCTGTTATGATGCCTTGAAGTCAAGAAAAATTATTTTAATAGATTTTATGAAAGTATGTGCCACAAACTAATCCTGCTAAAGAAGAAAATTGCTGAATAATTTAAAATTTATAGAAATATTGTGATGAAAACCGTGCTTATTTTAGCCACTGGCAATTCTTCTCCAATACTGCCATCTATAGAATCTTTCAAATATTACAGTGCTGTCCCCTTAAATGAGAATGTTATCAGGTCTGTGAAATCTCAGAGTTAACTAATCTGAAATTATAGGTCGTCTTAATTCCTCTGCAAAATCAAGTAAATTATCTAGGCCATAAATTTCATATGCTTAGTATCTAGAGGAATTCTAGCTTACATGGAAATATATCTCAATGCTTAACAGAGTATCAGCTTCATTGACTCCAAATTTGTTTTTGCTCAAGTTTTCCACTGCCTTAAGTGATATTGTTTATGTCAAGATGAGAGACTTGATTTAATCCATTAAAGCAAATGGCAAAAAAGATATGCCACAAATGTTTGGATGCTAGAAGACTACTTCAGGGACATGTCATATACAGTTGTTGGGTTAAACTTTTCTCTAAACCTTCATTATTGGCCACTGCTAGAGACAGGATTACTGGCCTCATACAGGGAGACTCTTCTTATAAGAGGAATAAGCTGCTGAGATACAATTTAGAAGAGATTAGTATTTAATTTCAGACAGTCACTATGGATAACTTGTCTGTACTTTTAATGTTAACATCTCTTAATAATTACTAGTTATGAAAAATATATTTTGTTCACATATATAATAATGATGTCCTATAAATCAAACTATCTGCAGCAACAGGGTTTTAGACTGTTGCTTCTTCCCAGGAAGAATCATCCTTGACACTCTATCTTGGCCACGTTTTCTCACAGTAGCAATCACACTGAAGCCGATAGGTCTAATGCAAACCTGCAGGAGAGCTGAAACAATCAGGTTCTTAGAGATTTCTCCCTCTTCAGAGGTCCTTTGAGATATCTAATTACACAGGTACTCATTGGGCCAAATGAAATAAGCTGGAATTTGGTGTTCAAAGCCATGCAGTAGATTCTCCCAGACATAGTGCTGGGAGCTGGGGCCTCTTGTTGGTTATGAACATACTGTGTTAATGAAATAACTAGACTAAATTACATGCTGTTCTCGGCTGAAGCTTCACTTCTTAATCAGAAGACAACTTAGAGTTGTCTGGTACTTCAGTTGCAAACTTTAAGTCAAATGAACCAAAGCTTTTGTTATCATACTTTGATGTCCTGGAAAATCTAACTACTTTTAAAAAACCCCTGGATACACTACTTCCCCTCATATTCCTAATCCTTGTGGTTAAGGGAGTGCTAACTAAGAATTAACACTGTGCCAAGTCTTGGCAATGTCTGATTGCCATTTTATGCACTTCAGGATTTGGGCTGGTTTTCCTGTGCTGCTGTTACAGTTGTGACCTTCTCAAACCAGTGGAACAGAATTATCTGTTGCTTCGTGTGTCATGAACAGTCTTAGAAGTGGTCTGAGTCTGGGTGGCAATGTTAACACTAAGTAAAAAAGACTCCTGCTTAAATTTTCCGTTTCCTTCTCATTTCATTACAACCACTTTTATTTTTGGCAGTATAAATTAATAATTTTTTTGTTTACATCAGTGTTACCTTTAGAAAGCTAACACACTTGAAGAAGCATCCTATCTTATAAGCGTTAATGGGTTCAGATAACACAGTACATCCAAGAAGTAGAGCTTTAAATTATTCTAGAATTAATGTATTACTTTGCCTTGCCTGACAAGACTTTGTTCCTCGGACCCATTCAGATCTAATTTCCAACCCTCTCCTCTCTTCCTAGTGCTCCTTATGGATGCTTGCCTTTCCAAGTAGGTCTTAAATTTCATAGGCACCTTCCTACTGCACTTCAGTCACCAGTGTGCTACCTACCTGCTAAACCTCTTGATCTTTCTCTTAGAAAAGTCCTGGCATTTGCTTTGGCAGGTTGAAATATACAATGAAATATTTGCTCTCAGAGTGTCAGACTGAAAAATACCTGTCTACTACTTGCTGAATAACAATTGATCATATACAGCCTATAGGAAATGCAGGGTAATTGAAACTGCTACCCTCTCTTGATCAAGTGAGTTGATTTATTCTAATTTCCTCTAAAATGTATGATTTAATACACATCTTACTGCAACCTCCTGAGAATATTGCTCAGTATTTACACTTTGGCAATGAACATTGCCAGAGCGGACCAAGTAAGCACTGTGAATTTCAGGTCATATGACCATTCAAACTGTGTTTAACTGATCTTGCTCTCCCTGGGTTTACTCTTGTTCTAACTTAGTTTTCCAACTACTGAACACTTGTTAGTGCAGCTACGACTTCTAAAGCTTAACCATAATATACCATATCTCTGTGCTGATAGTCGTTGCATCCTTGGTGGTTTGAGCCACTGCTTTAAGGAGGACACATTATGTTATTTTTTAAGAACAGTTATGTCATCATCTGCACATATGCTTTCATCTCTCATGTACATAGTTCCTAAAGAACCACAGACATTTTTTGTGTTTGCTAGGAAAGTTAGTGCTTGATTATTGACAGTTTATGTTTAAGTACCCTTAACATTTGCGGTCAGAGTACTTTTCCTTACTATTGTGGTTCTACCCCTACTGCCCCATTTACTCACTTCACCTGACTTGTTCTCATGCAATCCACACTGTTGTACTGTATTTACCAGTTGCTATTATTTGGTAAAGCACTATTTGTTCTTACTCTTTGTTATTCTCCTCTGCTTTTTTGCCTCATAAATCTCTTCTGTCTTTTTCTCACACTTCTTTCCTGCTTTCTTGCAGATTCATTAGTCTCCATCATTTAATTTCCCTTTGTTCTCTCCTGGTCCCTTGGGCTGTTCATTGCTCTCTGTCTCTTTTTCTTTTGGCTCCAATAACCACCATCAATCCAGAGATGAGATATTCAATCTTGATAAGCAGCTGTTTTTTAGCAATTTGCCATCCACTAAAAGTGCAAACTGTGCTTTGAAAAATCTCATGATAATTCATTATTCTGCCAGAGAAAGGTGAAAAGCAGGGTAAAGAGTTTGGTCAGGACCCATAGTCCCTATTCATAAAAAGAAAGCTTTTAAATAAAACAGAGAGAAACCCACTAATGTGTTTACCAGGTGGAGGAATTACTAAAAGGATGACAATCTACAAGAAATACAATTTTGGGTTGCTCAGATATAGGCTATTTGTACTGGAAATAGTGGCCATCACAAGAAGATCCAAATCTATTCTGAAACCAGAACACAGGAGTGTTTACCTGATTAATTACCTGCTTTATGTATAGCACCTGTCCTGGTGGTGATCAGTGTCCTCAATCCAGATGGCATTACCTTTGAAAACCTCACTTGAAATGAAAATTCAAAGTTGAAAAGTTCATATAAAGAACCCTTAAAAGCTGTTGCAACAGAGGCAATAGAGCAAGCACATTCTTACATGGAATAAAGAAGTTCACAATGGCTTTCCAGAAGCTATATTCTCTTTGATTTGAGCCTACCAATTGCAGGTGCTTTCTGTAACGGGATTTTAAAACTGTATCCATCTATAGGGTGAAGACTGCAAATCAGGTCAAATGCAGTTCAGCTTGTCAGTTTTGTGCTTGAAACTCGCTCTGTAGGCACAAGAAGGGAGGCTGTACCTTGGCAGGCGGTTTGAAAAGTAACAGTAACTGGAGTTCTCCAAAAGATGTAAAGAGAGGTTCTCGAAGGAAAAAACCATAAGCTTGTACAATATTAACTGGAATCTAAGAACTGCGGAATAGAGAGTGCAGACTGTACTACATCCCTTGCACACAGAGGCACTTCAGGCACTTACAGAAAAAGTCCTTGAGCTTGTAGCACCTGTGTATCCACATTGTTGAATATTCATTTGTGCGATCTCTCAGAGAAGAAAACAGACAAATAAAGGATTCCTATAAATGAGGGTAAGAAATGCAAAACCGGCAAACGGAGAACATATTTTGAGGGTCACATGTTGGAAGAAAGCCAAGGGAGAATAGACACTTGAAGATTATTACAGTGATATTTGCATCTTTTATCATCATTCTCAGTGCATCCCTACCCAATAGCCGGGGAAGTCAACAGAAACCTCTCCATTAGTGTCAGTAGAAATTGGATAAGGTCCCAGATGCTCCCTACTTCTGAAGTGTTCTCACAAGTGTACTACTGAGCTCCTAAGTGTATTTCTCAACATACTTCATTACGGTGAGCTTGGCAGTTTAACTAAGCACTGTAACACTGCAGTGCAACGCTTCCTGGCCCCTCGGTATCCGACAATGCCACGCTGCCCGTGAATTTGGTTCAATGAATTGAAAAAACTGAAGGAACAAATAGTGTTAAAAATTAGCAGAGTCAGAAAACGCTACCTAACAATTCATAGCTTTAAATTACTTGTTTTTTCTAACAGGAGCACCACTTTCTTAAATAAAATCTGTTTTGTACTTTGTGTCTCTATGTCACATTTCATTGATACATTACAAAACATTGTGTTTTTCCGCTTGGGCATCATCGCATGCGTACTATCCGTTTGACATACCTTGTTCACAATAGGTACCAGTTGTTCCAAGAGGGCAGTGACACGTGTAGCCGTTTGGCAGTGGCACACAGGTACCGCCTTGCTTACACAGATGTGGAGGATCATGCTCTGGTTCACATACTGACACTGTTTCTGTGCAAAATGCACCTTTCCATCCGGTGAGGCAGTCACAACTACGGTGGGTAAGTGAAAGAAAAGAACGCAACATTATTACCAAAACAAATCAACATGTCAGCAGAATGTAATCAAGATTTTCAAGTTTGCGTACCTGTGTTTAGTCATCTGATCCAAAATGATTAAGAGAAAAGAGCAGTAACAAAGTTTCTCATTTAATTTTTTGATATGTTTATTTTATTGAAAAAAAATCTACTCAATAGGAAACATTTTATATTGAATCTTAGCATTACAATATTAGCATCCAAAATAAAAAAAAAAAACCACAAAAAACCCCAAACCCACAAAGCCAACTTGTGGCTTTTTTGTGTTTTGCTCTACACATAACTCAAAAAGGCCTTGGCTTCATAAACGAGGAGGAGTCAAAGTGGATACTACAAAGGCAAGGAAAGCGGTGAAGAGCAGCCATAAAATAATAAAAAAACCCCAGAGGTCAGTATAGCGAACTGCTAAAAATTCCGAAATTTAGCTAGTAACAGGAGTCTGTCAGCAACTGCCTTTCACTGTAGCCATTATTCATTGGCTAAATTCTTCTAACTGGCACATCAGAGGTAGGTTTGGTGAAACACTTGATGGAAGAGAGGATAGTGGATTTGACCATGAAAGAAGTTACAATCTGAGTGTTATGTATCTGTGATTGTAAATCTATGCCATAAGCAAATTGTCTAAATTGACTGAATCATGGGATTTGTTAGTGTCCACTACTCTTTATGCCTTTCTTTCATCCAGGCCGGGAGAATATAACAAAAAAAAATCACACTAACCTTTAAATTTAAATTAGTATGAATTCTATAGAAATTGTTAAATACAGAATACGCTTGGCATTGATGTTAAAAATGCCCTCCTTACTAAAAAGTTTCAAAATAGTTAAAATGAAATATGTTGGACCTGTTTGTATTTTAGAATTTAGTGACACTTTATGATAAAATTGTTCCCCTCAATAAAAGCACTCACTGATTTTTCCCTGGAATTTTTCTCTCTAAAGGCTAAGAATGAAACCTCATATATTTTGATTGATTCTTAGCCCCTATCTTTTTGTATATGTGCAAAATCTTGGAATTCTTCTTCAAACTCACTGAGCTATACTTTCTCCATTAATCAGCCCACTGTTTCTGGGCAAAACATAATGAGAAATCTGTGAAACTCTGCTGTTTCACCAAACCTTCAGATCAGACAACAACATGTAAACAAAGCACAGCCAACAAGCCCTTCAGAGTGATAAATAGCTATTTGGAATGAAGGGGAAAAGAGGACAGGACCTTGCAAAAGCAAAAGCACCTCAATTCATCAAAGTCACCATCAGAATGCTTTCTGTCTCAGCTATAAATGTTATGCTTTGATGCATGAAAGCTACTGAGAAGGGGAAGTAATTTCACTCCCTGAGTGGCAAACAGAAATGTCCATTTCTTGTGCTGTGACGCAGGGTGTTTGGAGCTGAAGCTACTGCTGTTGGGCAGCATACACAAAGGTTCTTCCCCTTTCCCTTGCTTGTGTCTGCATACGTCTGTTTAAGTTTGGTTTCATTCTTGTCTTTCAGGACCTAATAAAAGTTAGGGTTTTAAATGAATTGAAAATTATTTGCACAGAGCTGAACATGTTTGCTGTGGCATACAGTGTCAAAGGTCTATGAACAAATGCAACCTCCTCTGCTTAACACTCCTAAGCAAGTTGGACTGGAGTTGAGAAGTTTAGATCCAAAATTTCCTAATCTTTAGAGAGATAAGGGAAGAGGCAGCATTTCAAATCCTTTCCACCATGTGGCCTGCTGTGCTGGTCTAGTTTTCTCTATATTTTCTTGGTTGTGGTTGCTTGTTGTTTTTCCAGACCAGGAGAACCCAATGTCTTAGAACATTATTAGTGCCTTCATTCTCAGGGATTTAAAGACCCATTTAGAATCATAGGATACCTCAAGTTGGAAGGGACCCGTAAGGATCAAGTCCAACTTCCTGCTCCTTGCAGGATTACCTAAAACTAACTCATATGATTAAAAGCATCATCCACATGCTCCTTGAATTTCTTTAGATGTAAGAGGTGAGAGACATTCAGAGATGGAAACATCTTATTTTATGTTACGTTACGTGCCCAGATGGCCTCCAATTGCCTTCCTGGAGGTATGTGAGAGAGGCAGCTTGAGACCAGGGAGACAAGATTCTGACAGACACTACTGAATACTCAAGTTTAGGCAATGGGATCCTTGAGTAGGTGCCTGAGCTCATACGCTAGTCAATGGTGATCCAGCGGAAACAGTCAGGGGAAATGGAGCACTGTCCATCCCACAAAGCAATACAGGCATGACTCCAATGATGAGGTGCTGCATTCGATTGCTTCAACACAGGCATTTAGTGCCATCTGACATGCCATGGTGTGTCTGAGAGATCTCTGTGAAACTAGGAGATAAGACAGAACAACTGCGGAGCTCTTTTGGACACCCAGTGAAGAACAGGAAAGGTGTCCCAGCATCTGTGCCATTAGAATGCCAATGTTTAGACAACTGGAAAGGCCTAGACCTCCATTGACTGTGATAGGATCTTACACATTTAACTCACCTGGAGACACTCTAAGTTTATGTATCTTAGGAGCTAAATCTCACCAAAAGATGCTTACCTATTTTCAGGGGTTTTGAAAAACATGGTTTAAACTGATTCTTCTATACTCCAGCTTTTGAGTTTCTCAACAGCAACTGCCAAAATGTCTCTTAATTTTTCTATAGGATATTTTTAGGTGGAGGAAGGATAAGAAGGCTTTCATATACAACTTTGATAGTGCGTCTGAGAGGAAACCGGATAATCTTGAATCCCCTAGTTTTTCACAGGACTCTTAATAGGGTGCATGTCACAGCATATCCATGGCAAAGTCAGCCAGTGCAGGAAGCAAGAACTCTCAAATTCACAGCTCCCAGAGAAACAGAACAAGAGATCACTTTCAGTTCTGGAAATTTTAGATGCCACTTCAAATTCCATAATCTTCGTATTTAGGAAGTTAAAGTATGGTTTGATTAAATGTGGGGTTTGGTTTTTTTCTTTTTCTTGTTTGTTTTTTGTCAAAGGCTTAACAGTGTCATGCAGTGTTCACAGAGTGGCTTTCCAGGCCCGAAGTCCCTTACCAAAGCCAAACGGAGTTCTCAAATAGGAAACACAGTTTCTGCATAAGTAAGGACAAGTTTACATCACTGTTGATTATGGACCAAACCTGGAAATTTACTATATAAAAATTCAGGCAATATTTTAAATAAATAATGAAAAGTAATTTCATTTTATAAACTATGTAAGCAATATGTCTGTAAGTTACTACACAAAACCCTAATCAAACTAGAAACATTTCTTGAACCTTACAGGGAAATAACCAAAGGTCCTACAAGATTTTTGTGAAGGAATTGAAAAGTTTGCTTCTATCCAATGTGGTTTCCTAAAGTAAACAAAGAGCATTCTTACATTAAATATAAAAAAATATCATGTTAAAATGTCATGCTCAGTGCTAACAAACCTGCAACCTCCAATTATGCAAATGTGGTGTCAAATCAAACAAGCAGTCTGATAGCAGTAAAGGAGGGATTCAGCCCTGCAAATTCAGACAAGCGAATTTAGGTGTCTACATGTAAGATGGGCATACACTCAATGGACATCAGAGGCTCAGTTAATTGACAGAAGGAACTCTCACATTTGTCAACATCATATGGGTATCTCAGATACTGCAGGACATCTGAAATTCATATTGATCTGTATTGGCCACACCAGGCTACCCAAACTACTGCAGATTTCTGGATATAGTTCTTAAATTTGTATTGTATTGGAACTGAAAAATGCTGAGCAACGGAGGAGATCTCTAAATAAAAGTGGTTTTAAATTCAGGCAGTAGAAAACTACAGCATTAATGAAAAACAGTCTATCTTCAGGCTAGAAGGTGAAAAGAAAGAAATTAAGATTGGAAGGAAATTAACTATATTTAAACAAAGAGAACAATGGAATGCTGCAAAAGTGTCCTATTAAAAAAGCTAAATTGGATGACAATTTTTAGATAGCAAATCCACTCCCAAAAGTAGCAACTTTTATTGATCTAAACCACAACGATTAAATAGAGTTTTCCTTACGAAATATAAAAATATACCTTTGCATTAAAAATTGGTTCTGTCCTCGCACTGAAAATTAGTTCTAATTGAATCTAACCCAATAATGAAACTACAGCAGCTCATTTTATGGGTCATTCCTTTACCATATAGGGGTATGATTCAATTTCCTAAACGGTAGTGGCTAGTGCTGTTTGAAAGCTATAGAGTACTGAGAAATCCACATGAGGCTTGGAGATACGACAGAAGACTTATGTGAGTCCTAAGCTCTTCTGAAGCAGCAGCTGAAGGCCAAATGGTCTACCCAGGGGTATCTAAAGTGACCCTACATGCTTACATTTAGCAGACTGAATCTCGCTCATTATGTCTGATGTTCTGTTCAAAGTGCACACAAGACATACTTGTTCTTTTACTTCAACAACAAGCAATAGCCATAACACATCATAGACAATCTTGTTATATGTAATTTTCTATTGTGTATGATTCTGTGTATAAATAAAATAACAGAGGATATTATTGTCCCTTGAACAAAAAAAAAAAAATCTTCATTTTTTTATTAAAATATTTCCTCTTTGTTTTGTTAAAACATAGTAGTTGTGCTCTGCTGCTGGCCAGAATGTAAAGTTTAATGCTGTATATTTCTGCTTCTATTTAAATCAAAGCATTATCCCTATAGCAACTGAATCTACAGCTTAATGGCACTGCACACTTTCTGGCAGGGTGGTGAAAGCAAGACATAAAAATAGCTCAAACCAGCAACAAAAACCTCTGGAGAGATCTTGTTTCAGGAGAAAAAAATATTTGAACACAAATCCAATTCCCTCAAGGACTCTGCTTTTCAAAGGAACACAGATGATTTGAAAACGGAACGAAGTTCCCTCTGAGAAAATGTGAGACTGTATTGACAGCTCCTATACATTGACAAAAATGATATGCATGCTACCTCCACACCTCTTTGGCAATACTTCACTTTTTTGTGAGAGGAAAAAAGTGGCCATTCCTGGTACATGCATGCATATATACATAGTCTGTGAAGACCTAGCTGTCCTGTAATCTGAGGAGTGGAATATAATTCAGTAGTAGGTCACTACAAATAAAAAAACTCCGAAAAAACAAAACCCCCCAAAAAAACAAATTACCCCCCCAATCACCAATTTTATAACAGCCCCTAATCAAGTCTGGAAGACAAATTATGAAACTATAATGATGAAAAAGAACCTTGTCTGTAATATCAAGCTTCCAGTGTAGCTATGTCACCAGCTGCCACTCTAGCCTGCTACACGCTTTTGAAATATTCTCTAGATCTGGCTGGTGGTGGCTCTGTGTACCTTATAGACACAAAGATGACTTAGCACTGCTGGGTAAGTTGCTGAAGCAAGGATTCAGGTTGGTGTAGGTGGGCAGATGGGAATGGCATGCTTCAACCCACATTTCTGTTTTTTTTTTTTTTTCTTGCAGTTTTAGTTTTGTATCCCCTCTAATATGCTCATAAGTGAAAGAGTGCCATTCTGCTTTCTTGCTCCTCAGAACACTCTGAATGTCAAGGGTTTAACAGTTCTGGAAGGATCCTGCAAAGTGCAATATTGGGACATACTGTAGCACAACAATGAGAAAGCAATCCCAAATTATATCTTTCAAAGCATTTCCTTCATTACTGTATGTAAGAGAATATAAATACGCTCATAGGACAAATGGGGAGGGAATTGCATGCTGCGTCTTGAGTGAATTTTCCAAATTTTAATACAGACTTACTAGCTTTAGAAACACTAGTTTTGTACAAGTTTTCTTACAGATGAAGATTTGTCCCAGGGGCAGCAAAATCAATTAGCATATTATTCTCTCTCCCACACACAGTTAATAGATTGTTTTTAGCTTGACAGGTATGCAAACTCTTTTCTTTGCAGCACACAGAAGGACGGGTCTTTGTTGTTGTGAAGAAGAATCATACACAGAGGCTCCACAGTGCAAAGCCTGTCTTTTTCTTCTTATCTGTCTTGCTGTCTGCAGTGTTTCCAGTCAGTGTCTTCAGATGTTTTAAATCAGCACTTTTTTTTAAAAAAAATATGCAAATACGTGTAAATAAATGAACACATGCAGAAGCACACAAGGGGAAGCAAGTCTAATTAAGCTTGGCATATAGTTCTAAAATCAAAAGCACTCCTTAGCAAAGGTTTTACAGCTGAGTTACAAAATGTTTGAAGACAAGATTTATTACAATAGAAGTGTTGACACACAACAGCAATTTGGAACTGCAAATGTATTTCCTTCTTGTATGCCTTACAGTCTGGACACTAAAGATCCATCTACACTTACTGATAAGGCATGAAAGACCATAGACTTGTCTTCTGGGCCAGCTGTCCTCACCACCACTTACTATCCCATAGATCAGCGAGGTGAACAGCTTATATGATGAAGTGACGTAGTTCAAACAATTTAAACATGAGATTCTTACCACCACACATTTTTTTTTTGTTTGAAATGGATTAGGAAGGTCTTACATGAGGAGGCCAGCCAGCAAATCTGGAGAGGCAATGATGAATGAACACTTGAGAATGGATGAAGAGTGACCACGGAAGGTGCATTTGAGACTCAGGAAAGTATCCACAGAAATCACAACCGGAAGCACAGACAACTGTGTGTATTAGGGAGCTACTGAGCAGGAGAGAAGGATGTACAGGTGCTACATAAGGGAGCTCCTAAGGATTTAAACTGGCTCAGAACTTTCTGATGTTGGGTTCTGTTTACTCCAGAAAGGGATTCTTAGGTGAAAATACTAATTTCCAGGAAACAGAAGTCACCTATTTTTGCTGCTTAGGCCACATTCAGACATGAAGCTAGTCAAGCTCTACTCTTCATGATTTGTTCTCTTCTAGCTAGGCTGCTCACTTAGTTTGAAAAAAAAGTCTTTCCTAAACATCTAGTGCTTCCCATGCATTCTGTACTAAGTCTGGATGCCAGTGACTTCAGTGGAGCAGAACCAGTCCATGCAATTTCTTTAAAAAGTTCCCCCAGAAGTGTTCTAGCATAATTTTAATATTTTAGTTTTGATTTTATTAATGTAAGATTAAAATTCTCTGTTTAACTGAATGAACCCTTCAGTAGTTTTCTTTCTTTCTAATAAGATGACAGGCTCCTGGAGACTTCTATTATCAAGACACTAAATAACTATAGTTATCAGCCTGGAGATGAGTCTATGCTGTAGTCTACAAAAAAAAAAAATAATTATACTTACTAAACAGTAGAGCCACCTTCTATGCACTTCCCACCATTTCTGCATTTTATTAAACTGCATGGGGAATCTTTACATTGTCCAACACTGCGACCAGAATTGGGGTGCCCTTCTGGAGTCCCTGGTGATTTAAATTCTTGATTCTTGCTGGTGCGGACTTGAACATCAAAAATGCAACCTCAAAAGTAGAAAGAAAAAAATAAATGAAGTTTAAAATAGATACAGGAAGTCAAAACAAACCAAACAACAGGACAGTGTCAACTGTCAATGAATGGGTTCCACCATTAGGCTGAAAAGGACCCCTTCAGGGAAAGACCCAGATTCTCCCCTTCGGTCCTTAGTACGTACAGATTGAGTTGCACATGACCACATTTTAAAGTAGGTGTATGCTGCTCCTTTATGCCCTTAATCTCAGAAAATAATTCAAAAGTTTAATGTGTACTAGTAAGGTAAACACTTCCAGGGCCCGTTACTTGGTCCTGCGGGCAAGTGACCTAGTGTAGTCACGATTATATTACCAAACTTTTATTACTTACCAGAACAATATAGCTGCATCCAGACCACTGATGGAAATGGTCCCTAGATTATGTTAAATACCTAAATACACCAAAGAATTGTTTGGAAAAATGATAGTTGTCACAGACCAAATATTTGTCAGGGCCCATTGTATGAATTAATTTGTAGAGATGATTGAGTGCCAGTGCCTGGGTCTATGCCCTGACATTCTTTCAATTTGCTAATACATTGGTATCCCAAGTGAAAAGAGGAGCCAAAGCTTCAGAGTGAAGCAGATATGTTCCCTGCTCGCTGCTTCCAGGCAGCTCCTGCTTAGCCCGTGGGCTTTCTGGGGATTGCCTCTTTGGAGAGACTTTGGTCTTCCTGGTGACCGCACAGGATGGTTAGCCTTACAGGTCTAACTTAATTCATCAGTATTTCTTAATCACGTTCCCGGACCACGTGCTTATTTATATACTGCAAAGCTGAAAATTATGCCACATATTGTGTCTTTTTGGATCAACCCCTAAGTAACTTTTCAAAATATACCTGAACATCCAAATGATTTAGAGTCACATTTAAAGATAGCCTTAAGCGCTTTTGAAATGTCATCCAGGCCTATACGTAAATCTATACAATTTTAAACTAAAAATCAGGTTTTGAACCTGATATATTACAGTGCAGTAATGTATTTGGAAATGCTCATACCTTTCTAATCCTGATTTACACAATTTAGCTGAGATATGGTGAATTCCCACAGTGCTTGAATTCATGAGAATAGCAGGTATGCAGTAGTGCATACCAGAGGGTCTCTGCTTAATACTAAAATCAGGAAAAGGATATGATATGGAGATTGAAAGTAATGATCAAATTGTTTTTTTTAAAAAATCACTTAATATGAGTTTTTGCATGATTCACTGAAATCACATAAGGAAAAGACTTACACCTGAAAGACACAATGACTGTCCAATTGTGATTTTTTTTTTTCTTTTTATAATCACATAATTTGTTGGAACAAAATGTAAGTAATATTTATAGCAAGGTAACTATTTTAACTATAGTTAGAACAATGTTAGTAAAAGTAGCTTTCTTAGGCAGGCTTTTTCCATATTACACACAGTTTATAGTTCCGTTTATACTGCCACATAACTGGTAATTCAAAAACTCATATTAAGCAATTTAAAAATAACCTAATTTGATGATTATTTACAATCTTCATATTATTGCTTCTTTGCTTTTAACAGTGTTGGTTTTAGGCCACCATATGCTCAGTAAATCCTAACTAATGTTTCATCTGTTTATCAGCAGCAGATAAAGCATGTTCTGTTCTCCTGAGTCTTGCTGGAGTGGTAAGAAAAAGCAGCCCAGAGCTTTGTGTAAACAATGGAAAGCACAGTGAGTACCCAAGACCTGGTCAGGTCATCATGGAAAATAAACTGGCATTTGTGTGGATGACTAGTTTAACTGCACCAGCAGAACATCTAGGTTAGAAACAGTTCTTGAGCACTTGTAAACAAAGGATATAGTAGGTACAAGAGGTTTTTGGCCCTGCTTTATGAGTTCAACTGAATTTTCCATTTAGTTTTCTTATTTCTTCTAATTCTTAGTCAGTGGGATGCAGATGAAGGACTCAGAGCAGCAATTTGAGCCTGTCGTAGCAAGCACTATACAACCTTCTTCAGAGGGATCAGCTGATGAATGCGCCTTCTTTCTGACCTGAATTCCCTGTGCTCTGCCAGTACAGGGCCTCTTTTAATGAGAGGCTGCCAACTATTCTGAATAGCGGAGAGGTTTTCTGACACAGCCAGGTTTGCAAGAGGAACTCAAAAGTTAAGTTTCTGAATTTGTGAGTTAAACTTGATTTAATCCTGAAGATCAGAGTTTGATGTGAGTGAGCTGAAATCAGATGCAACACGACTGCAGTCACAGAGGACACACTACCTTTTTGTTTGTGATCTTTTGTCTAGTGACTCCTTAGATCACACCTAGAGCTTTCTGTCAATGACTGGTTTTTTACTCTCAATTTAATTCATAGCTTTCACCCCAGTTAAGCAGCGCTCACAAACCACCAAAAAGCCACCAACAACGGATTAAGGAAACTTCAGAGATTATAATAAAAATTATGACTTCATTACTCAGCTTTACTTTTTTTTTTTCAGATATATCCTTATCATACAAAGATATTTTAAAAAAATTTCTCACTAGTCTCCCTTACCTGCTTGTAAGTACTTGGTACTAATTTGACTGAAAAATACACAAAGCAGGCATTTTCAAGCAGATGTACTAAAAATGCAGCAAGAGAACTGACAGAAATAGATGCATAGATAAACTGTGGTCTATCTGAATGCAATATTGAATTTACACATTTCTAAAATTCTACCTGTCCTAAAATGCTTTGGTTTTCTCCTGTTTTTCTTGACTGCTTGTGAGTAGCAGGGTGTTTGTCTAAAAGAGTAGATGCTCCCCACAATGACTACCCAGTGCTGCTCTGAGCTGTGACCCAAATACCCAGAGGGCCTGTACAAATCATACCAAACTGTGATGCAAGAGGCAACACTGATTAAAAACTACTTCAGAAGTCACTTTCCTTCTGTGACGTCTGTGATGCAGGAACATAAAGAAAAGTAGTCTTTGCCCTGGCAGGCTTGCAATGTATTCTAGCCTATTATGAACATAGACTTTGACCACAAAGCTATATTTGTATCTATTTGGAAATCAACTGAGTGCTGGGTTTACTTTATTTTAAAAAGTGACTGCAGTAGCTGGAATTTACTTCTTTGCAGAATAATTTCTGCGAAGAGGTGGCTCTTTCAGTGCAAAAGATGTTCCTCAACAGTTCAGCTTTATGGTAAGAGCTTCTTTTGCCTTTTTGGTCCTCTTCCATTTAATACTATTTGCTGTCGAACAACAGATTGCTTCTATAGCCATACTTCATCCTATTTATGAACAGGACCACAGGAACAATCATTTGCTCCTCCCTCTTTACTCTTCACTTATTTCTAGATGCAAGCCCTGACTCTCCATCAATCGCTTCTATGGCTAGAGACTGCATCCTGCCGTCATGGTAGCACAGAGCACGAAACATCAGAACTTTCCCTCTTTTTTTCTCCGTGGAGGACACCACATTTCTCTCTGCCTGTCTCAGAGATGCAAGGTCTGGAAATTCAGCTGTAACTTCTTGCTTTTTCCAAATAGTTCTCTATCTTGTTCTGTGTAGGTGAGTCATACCGTTGAGACCTGAACAGGAGCCAGCTGGTTTTATACTCCATTTCAGATTGTCCATAACGAGCAGGCTGACTCTCTTTGGCCACAAGACTTGCAGCTACCTAAAACCCACACTGACTTTTTAGAGCAGCTGCAGTATGCTCTGCTACACACCTCAGAAAACTCTCAAAGGTCCCTTGTTTACACCGTTATAGGACAATGAAGAAAAGCCGGACACTTAAGTCAACTATCCTTCCATGTTCCCATTTACAAAAGGCTTCTGTAAGCCCACAAAGAACTACAAATTCAGATGAAGCTCACAGTTCAGAGCACCTCAAACTCCACATGAACTTGGCTGCTTCATCTGAGGTCTACCTTTACTAGTTTCTTTAGCTTCTCACAGGGACTGAAGGAAGTTTTCTAAACTGCTCAAGGAACCATCAAACATTCTTCAGCCTATCAAAAGAATCTGTAGGTGCTGATCCTCAAATTTCCTGAACTTAAAATTCCTAATATTTTGATTATTAAATTACAGTTTATTAAAGACATTTATTTTCAGTTTCCTCCTCCCCCCCATGGAAATTACTTGAACAACAACTGCTAAAGGCATGCAGGTAAGGGAGGAAAGGGTCTGAAACAGGAGCTGTACAGAGTAAAAACCCTAAATGATTGCACACTGACACTAGGGACAATTAGTCTGCAGCAGCAAGGCTAACCTCAGTGTTTCTTGATACAATAGCAATTGCTGACAAAAGGAGAGGTACACTCTGGTATTAGAAGCAAAATGGTTTTAATAAATCATGTCTTTAAAAGCAGCCAACAGCAGCTTTCCAAAAGTCTGAGTGTTTTAATCAACTATGTGCTAGATAAATTTATCTTGACTGTCACTTCCAGAGTTTTTCTGTGAGCTCCCTATAGCTGCAGATTGGCTGAAGTAAAATGGTTCAAAATTTTCTTTTATGTTAGTGGTACTGCAGTTGCCACTCTGGAGAAGGGCTGTGGAGGTTTATTTCTGATCCTGAGGATGCTGAGAGCTGAAACAGGGGAGACTTCTGAGGTAGAAGAACAAATGAGGTGCTGACTACAGAAGAAAATGTCATAGGAAATCAGTTATAGGGAAGTGCAGCTTCCTTGAAAGTCAATATGCTCTGGAGAATAGAGACAAGCTGCTGCTGGGAACTGGAGCATGGAATGAATTAGTAAATATAGTAGACTTAATACTGTGAATGATAGGGACAAAGAAAAAACTGTTTACGTGGTACGTTTGACAAAATTTTGAGGTAGAGATTTCTTTTTAAACGGTAAGAAAAATCAATAAATAGTATGTTAACTAACAGTATATGAACATTGAAATATTTTTTATTTTTTGGAAGAATATTCATCCTGCTTTTGTAGAAATTTGGCCATCACAATACAGTTGCAACATGAGGAACCTGTAAAACTGGCAAAAGTTTGTAGTTAAAGTGAAGCACCAGAGATTCCTCTTCGTCATCCCAAACATTAACATGTCTATAAAAAAAGCCAGAAATACTTCACAAATATTGACACTTAAAATATTTGCATAGACATTATGTTTTATGATATGCCGATTTGCAAGCTGTTAAGAAGCTATGAAAAATATAACTATTCAACTTACACTTCCTGAAAAGATGGAGACAGATGAAGTGTTATTTCATGTGACTTTCTGAGTGAAAAGTTGATTACTCCATAAGAAACTTGATTTTGAGGAAGTTCATGTGTAAGAAGAAAAAGTAAGGCAGTTATGTGGTCTTAGTGAAAATGGGGTGTAGTAGTGTATGAAAGTGGATTTTATTGCCATGCTTGCCTTTCATAATGTGCCCCCAATTTTATAATTGAGAACTCAAACTTTGCTCTGCTATGGGAAAATGTTTTCTTTTCATTTGAAAGACTTTCCAGTGTTTAAACTAAACTGAAATTTACCTCACAAATATTTAGTACATTATTTCTACGGAAGTAAGGAATGCAAATAAAGTAGTATTGTGAACAAATCCTTTCCTTCATTGCTAATCCAACTGATAGGAGTTGAATGAAGATTTCTACAGAGCTTCAAATATCAGTTTCAAGGTAGGAATTATTATCTGCTAGATAAATAGCTGAAATATTCCTAACAGGAATTACTTAGGTCCTGTCTAGAGACCTATATCTTGATGTCAGGAAAAAGAACCCCAACAGATTTCATGATGTCCTATCAGAAAGAAGCTTTTAGCATAAAACCTGCTACCCAAACCGGCACTGCCAGCGACAATGGTCAGAGCTAGATGGGAGAAGAATCTAAATGACTTTACCTCAGAGAAAGGAAGGCCTTTTGGAGCCATGCTGTAGAACAGGGGCAGATAGGAAGAAATGATATCATGGCAAACTTCAGTTTTTATCAGAAACATATAGTATTAAAAATATTTTGCAAAGCCTCTCTTTGCATTATGTTTCTTAGTTATCATAGAGAAATAATGGAAAAGCCACAGGAATCTCAGACAAGAAGATTCTAGTTTGTTTCCTTGTAAGACAGAGATTTTAGATCTTTATTTCATGGACAACTGAAACAATCTGATGCATGTTTTAAAAGGAATTGAAAACAGTATAATCTTTACCTTGAAAGCTGTTATTAAATCTGGATCCCTTTGGTAGGAGTTCCGGAGTATACTCGTGATAACCTCCTAAATAAAACTGACTGAAGACATTGAGTCCAACCAGTCTCCCAGGAGAAGTGACGGTTTTATTCTTCTGATCATCCACCTTCCAATAAAATATTTATATTTGTTACAACAGAGGAATTTACCTTATTTAGGAATTTCTAATAACGCAGTCCTCTAAACTTAACAGGGAAACACAAAAGTAATTTTTAAACTTTCCATATAAAATGTGAAAAAAAGAGAACACTTTAATCTAAAAGCTATCCTTCTAAAGGAAATAATTTCTTACCTTCAGCCAGCCTTTTTGGAGATATCTGCCAAGATGTATGACATGAATATCAAGTGTCAGATCAAGTGGTTTACTAATGATTGTTGCCGTACCAGAACCTAGATTGTAGCTATATACTACTCTGCCATTATGGAGGCCTAACACCAAGAAATCATCTCCATTCAGACCTGAAAAGACAAAAATAGAATAAGTACTTATTCTAGGATTTAGTGAATATTGATGCATAAAATATTCTCCAAACCCACTGAAAATACATCAGTTTAGGAAAATTTTAGCCAGGAAGGTTTTACATTTTATATGTATTTTTAATATTCTCTGTTTAACTTGTAATATTATTTCCAGTATTCTTGTGGATTTAAAATAGAAACTGCAGAGATTTTGAACATATTTACGGGCTTTTTGAAGGAAGTTCTTTTTCACGGTAGTTTAGTGACATCCACAAAACCTGTTGAGCCTGGGGGATTTAGCAGTCATTGCTGTTCTCTCCCCCTGCAACGTGATTAAATCTTCACCTTTCTCCAAAATCTTAAAAAAGGCAAACTGAAATTCCACATTGCAAGTGAGAATAACCCATGATTTAATTCTATTCTGGTATGCTTTCATGGTAGGCACTTTAATAGCCTCAAAACTTGAGAGCATCTGGTGCTACGAGGTAAGGGGAGCAACAGGGATATTGGCCTGAGGAAGCTCCAGCAGCTTCTAACAAGCTCAGTCAGCTGCCCTTGACCCAAGAGTGCCTGGAGACTTTATGGCAGCTGCCCCTCATTAGGGAGGCTCTAGAGTATTTGTTACTCAAGTTTCTCTGGTCAGAAGAGCTGTATGCTTTAATTCTCTGAAGTCTTAAACTTTCAGGTTAGAACTCATGCCCTTGCAAATTTGCAGTAAATAATTTAATTTCTTTACATTTAGGACTACATGCCACAAGTGCAGTCTGTGCTTTTCAGGTGCTATACTACAAAATCTCATTTGAAAGATTTTAAGTCTGACATAAAGCCTGTGAGTAAGAATTCAATTCTTGGACCAATTCCTGATCATACAAGTAAACGGATTTGTACGCTGGCATCTAAGAAGGCATTTCAATCCCTCTTCTCATGTAGGCAAGAGTGAAACCACCATTAGTCAGAGAAAGCATGATCAACTGGTTTCTTTTTACAAACCCCACCCTTTCTTTTGCATGAACTCTTAGTATGGTAAAAGAACTGGGATACAAACAACAATAAAAGGGAAGAATGTTCTCAGTCTTGGATTAGGATGTGCTGAATTGAAATCCAAAGCCATCAAATTCTTTCTGTAATTCTCCTGTGAATTCAAGCAATTCAGTGCTCAATTTCATGCCTGTAAACTATGTTTTATTTGCTATTTTATTCTGTTTTCATAAAGCTATCTTATTTTGTATTCTTTTTAGAGAAGATGTCTTATTTGTTCTTGCAGTGGCATACAGTGGCCCTCATTTCAAACACGTGTCTTGATGCCTCCACCCCAAGTGCATGGGCAGTTTGCTTCATTTGCAAACGATAAAGTGGGCTTTTCCTCACAAGAGGCAATGATACATACATCTCATCCTCCCACTGAAGCTCTGCATACTGCTGTTTCATGGCCAAAACTGTCGTATTCCCCTTACCTCACGTGCTGCATTAGCAATGCAGGGAGGGTGGGGAAACACTACTCTGCTTTTTCTGTACAGAAGTTTGATTTTTCTATACAGTTACTATTTTGATGCAACATGAATATATACAAAAAGATTCTCCAAATAATTTGAATACACAGCCTCTGTACAAAATGTGCAGTTAAATTCAGTTGAGTGGAACACAAACACTGTTTATTTTTATGGCAAAGATTTTTTCATGGCTAAATGAAACCCCATTGCCTTCAGTTACACTGGCACATTACCAGTGAAGGATTTCCAAACTGTAAATAACAATTTTTTTTTTTAATCATTACTAAAGTTGCTATTTTCAGTAGTGTCCACAACGTATTTATGTGATTTGGCCTGCAAAACTAGGGGAAGCACTTTAAAGACAAAGTGTAATTTAAAATGCTGTCTGGATTTCTAAAACACTTCCTTGGAAGGGAAGTACATAAAAGAAATGCAACAGTGTCAGCATTCTACAAAATCAACCTGATGGTGAAGATAGTGCTAATTAATAGTCTGCATAAATGAGACAGCTTTTAACTGTTTTGTTGGGTTTTGATTCTTTTGTCTTACTCCTTGTCTGTACCAGGAATGGAAAGGGAAACAGACTTCCAAGTAGGCTTCAAAGAAATCAGGTCATCTTAAATTGACAATCTTAAATTGACAATCTTTTTGCTGATTTCTGATCCACTTATTTAGGGATTCAATAACGGATGATTTTTACTTATGCATTAGTCTTACAGCAACATAATTTTATTGACAGTTTTTCTTACACTAACATAATTGCAAATGGTATCAGATCCGAAACGTTAATATTTTACACTTTCAAGGTTGTAAGTTAGGTGACTTAAATATCTTAGCTATGAAAACCAACAGTGGTTATTTTGTAGAGTATACACTAATAGATGGATTTTTGGAAGTAAAAAATTCCTGGTTTTTCTGCTTTTGTATCTGTTATTAGCTCTAGAGTATTTGTCACTGAAGTTACTGAAGAACAGCTTTAATTCTCTGAAGTGTTCTTAAACTTTCAGTTTAGAACTAATTTCTTTGAATATTTCAAGTAAATAATTTCTTTACATTTAGGACTACATATGCTGCCATTGGCAGAAATCCTTCAAAAGAAAGGGGTTTTTCTGGGGGGGACAGGGACACACGGGACAGGCAGACAACAAGCACAGTACCTTTTTATTGCAAGAGGGCAGCAAATGAAACTTGGAATTATCTATTTTATACTATTTTTACTGTCCTGTATTTAAACCCTGCAGCTATTGAAAAAGCACACTTTTATACATACCAGTTTTAAATGTCCTGCAATATAGGACTCCAGTTACATTCTTTAAGAATAATTTACACTGAGAGAAAATGTTTAGTACATGTAAATAATCTCTCATTTGAGTTGCAAACAGCACCCTAGGCAGCATTTTCCTCGTTAGATGTGTGTTCTTTGAAATCATCGGTGGTTTAGTGCTTTTAATTTTGAAGACTTTTATATTCATTGTTTTTCTATTTCCTGAAAATAGTTTATTTCTAGTCAAATGAATAATATAGGTTTTCTCCTTTCAGACTTCTTTTTTTTTTTCCTGTCTGATAATGAGCACATCAGCATTTATACATACACATATTTACCTCTTCTGTCATAAGTAAAGCACTAGAAGTTTTTTGAAAGGACAAGTTTTATTTATTCCAGTTTGAAAGCAACGGTAGTTAGCATGTAATCAGCCTGAACCCATCTAAAATTTGAAAAATCATATTTTGGACTCAGAGGGGAAGAAGCACTGGAATTTAGTAAATATGGGTGATGTTTTATGGAAACTGGAGAAAAAAGCTGCCACACTTTTGCAGTACTGCTGATATCCTGCATCGAATTTAAAAGTGAATTGTGACTCTGTGGTTAAGAACGTCACAGGTAGTTTTCCATCGTTAAGGATGTTGCAGATAGTTTTGCACAGATAAGGGTGTTACAGACAGTTTTGCAGAGAGCTGCTAGGTACTGCTAAGGACGGGCATTGGGTGGTCCTGCCCCTGCCTTAGGGGATGTTAATACAAACAATGTACCAATTAAGAAGTGATTGGCAAGAGGTAGAAGCGTAACTGATGAATTGTTAGTTGATCACCAGACCCCGAGGAACCAGTTGGAATTATCAAAAGCACTGGGAGACTAGGGGAAAGGTAATTCTGGAAGGGGGATCTGCGACCACCGACCCATGAACCCCCTACCCAAATTATACCACCTACTCAAAAGGTAAAGGCGGAGACGAGAACCGAGCACGCGTTCCAGTTTGCGTACTAGGCACAGAAACCTGAACTAACCATTGTAACTGGGAAGGTACTACTTTGTCACATTTGTGTCTAAGTATGACAAGAGAGCCGGCACTAGGTGTGCTTGATTTGGTGGAAACCACCAAGCACCCAGGCCTGAATAAAAAGCAATCTCTCTCCTGCGTGTGTGAGAACTGGCTTATCGCACGCCGGGCAACAAATCTGCTTTTCAGACTACACTGCTATCTAAATATTCACAGGGCAAGCGATACAGGTGGATTTGCTTTTGCTTTTACATTATTATTCATTACATTATATCATCATCATCATCATCATCATCTTCCTTTTCTGTCTTATTAAACTGTCTTTACCTCAACCCACGAGTTTTACCTTTCTCTTTTTGATTCTCGCCCCCATCCTGTTGTGGTGAGGGAGTGAGGGAACGACTGTGGGGTTGTTTTAGCTGCCTGCCAGGTTAAACCACGACAGCTAACATGTTTTAGTTTGCATTGCAACAGACTAACAGTCTACCACAGGGGGAAAGGGGAAGAAGCCCCAGAGCATACAGGAACTTAAGTAAAGAAATTTAACAGAAAACAAAATCTAAGAAAATATGAAATGTATTAACAGGTTGCCCAGAGAAGTTGTGGATGACCCCCTCCCTGGAAGTGTTCAAGGCCAGGTTGGATGGGGCTTTGGGCAACCTGGTCTAGTGGAGGGTGTCCCTGCCTGTGGGGTACAGGGGGGTTGGAACTAGATGATCTCTAAGGTCCCTTCCAACCCAAACCATTCTATGATTGTATGACCACAGAAAATGGAGGATAGCCTGTATCCTATTGAAGTCACGTACTGCAGCTGTTTTGTGCAATGTATATGTAACTGCATAAGCACCCCCCCGCACCCCCAATTGTTTTTTAATAATGTAGTTTGGGACCTCACTATCTTAAAACTGCTGATAGGAATTTCTCCCCTCTTTCATCTTCCTGAAGTATTAGTTTTCTGATGCTGTTACAGCAAAGTGTAGGGTTCCCATAGGTAGTGGGTCATACCTGCCAAACTCATGTGATACTTTGGCTATGGTAAAGCATCTACTGTGGCAGTAGACTTAATATTATGTACCTAAATCGCTGTCCTACTGTGATGGGTTTAGATCTTAAGACACATCACCAAACCTCCCTCCTCAGCTTCAACAATCCCAGAGGACAGTTCCAAATCCAAAAGTTAGCTCATGTTCCAATTGCAGAAACAATTAAGGTAAAAATAAGTAATATGTTTCCTATGATCTACTAAGCATAGGTTTCTACCCTGACTGCTTTAAGTCTGCATTAATACTTCATTAAATTTTTCTCAACTTTCATCAATATTATGGGTCCTGTGCTGACAGTAATGCTAAGATCGACGGAACACAAGTAGTATTGCTATTTTACCCCACTTCTATGCTGAAGCCATGTCAACCTGCCATGGTGGGGTGCTGTGAAGAGATACCTGAAGTATTGCTAAAATCTTAGTACCAATGTTGTACTAAGTAGATCTATGTAACCTGTATAAAGTAGATTTATACAACCTGCTTCTCAGCTGTGTTAATCAGGCCAAGTTGAATACTTTGCTATACAGATTGTGGCACGACTTATTCATAGCTACTTTGGGTTAACTTGCATCGAGTGATCTCAGGGGTTAGGTCTCATATTTTACGTAAATAACACAGAGCCCAATTCTGGCTGCCGCAGGGCTGGATTTTAGTGTTGAGAGTCCCGTTGGCCACAGAATGCAGCCACTGTGACAGCAGCGGCAATTCATGGCTGCTCCTGCGGCACGTCGTTTGAGGACACAGGAAGAAGAAATGGCAGGATGGCTGTGGCACGTTGGGTGGGTGCATTGATTTTTCAATAAAGAAAGTATCGGTGGAAGATTTGAGGCAGCAACTCTCAAAACTGGGCACCAAATAAATGTAATCAATAATGAAATTTATGTTTACAACTGAAAATAGAACCTTAATCTTCTGGTTTCCATTTATTTTGTTCAGAAATATGTTACTTCAAGTGTAATTACTGGAAGCAGTTATATTTCTCCTTAATGAAAAGAAACATTTATACAATCTCATTAGTTATGGTGTGTTTACAAAACAATGAAGTATTTAAGAGATTATTTTCATCCTAATGAAATTATATCCTTAAAAAAAAATCAAGAAAAAGCTGTGTGTATTTTTATTCTACTTGCCCAATAAGTATTTGAAATTCTGTAAGGATAGTTAACAAAATTAAAGCTTACCTTGGCCCTTCTGTCCAGTGAAAAAAATCAAATTGTCTTCTAAAGCTGAGTGGTGGTTTGCCAACTGAAATTTCAAGCGGAATTCATAGTAGAAGGTGATATTTGGGATGGTAGAATAAGCTAGGAATGAGGTATAGCCGAAAACATCTGTGCCACTGAAACTAGGCCGGCTAATATTAATAGCTGCATTAAAAAAAAATAAAATCCAGTGTTAGGGCAAATTCTTTAAGATATATATTTGTAAGTTGTATTTAAAACCCATTTTAGAACTTAAAAACTAATAAATAATATTGATAATTTGATGTGTTATAATATTTTACACACATGCAGATATAGTTTGGCTTTCCTGTGAGTATAATCTCTTTATTTTTCAGCTTTTGTAGATAGGCTTCTTTTACAACTGAATTATTGGCAGCTGCTGCCATCTCCTGGATTCTAGATAGCATTGTTACAAATAGAAGTACACTGCAATATTTACTCAAAATTCAGATAGAAGAAAACACACAAAGAAATTCCCCTGTTAAAAGCAATGCCATCTCTGACGCGCATCTGAGTGGAAGTGAGTACAAGGTAGAGAAGTACAGGTAGAGAAATAAGAAAATGAAATATCATAAAAGGATGAATTTGCAGCGCAGTGAATAGGACCTACATGAATTTTGTTGTTCACATTATTTGCCCCATCATTTGAGCTGTCTGAATATTCAGGAATAGAATATCCAGAAATGTGTAATGTACAGTACTGACAAATTATTTAACCTTTTTTAACTGTCATTTAGGTTCAGTTTAATGAAAATTTCCTTTCTGTTGGTCACTGACCAAACAAATCATGTAGCTTTTTCTAAAATACCTTTGCCAGCTATATACTCCCTGCTTCCTCCAAAGCTGTGAAGGCTACGAGTTCATTCACTTACTGGTTTTGTGATGCAGAAGTTTATAATTTAGGCTGAGAAAATCTGTGGGATTATAAAAGCAAATAAAAAGCAAATAAAATCAAGTCTATACATGCATCTGGTAAACAGTCAATAGAGCACTGGTGCTACGCACCCACACGTCCCCAGGCACTGCCTGCCGGAGCCCAGTAGCCAGGCTGCCATAGTCAATTCTTGTAGTCGATGCTCAGAGCAG
The DNA here is from genome assembly GCF_028858705.1 of Grus americana. NCBI lineage: Eukaryota > Metazoa > Chordata > Aves > Gruiformes > Gruidae > Grus > Grus americana. Next base: position 29,438,696 of record NC_072854.1, read on the forward strand.
AGCTAACATAATCCTCGTATGGATAATGTGTTTTAGTGAAAAACAGGACAGAGAGGAAGAATAGCTGAGTAAAGCTTAATCGTGAAAGACTGGGTATGGGGCTAGGTTGAAAAGATTCAAGCAGTTATCTCCAGCCAACCTGAGCAACAAAGGTGGCTGGATCCAGCTTTACTAATGAAGGCAGTAGGAGGGACTGGGGGAGGAAGGAATACATAGCTGCACCATGTAGAAAACAGATTGGGAACTGCTAGTAAAGAATTATAGCCTTCCCCAAGTAAATCTACATTAGCCTAAGTACCTTCAAGCATCTGGCCCTAATTACAGTGTGGGAGAAACACTCACACGTAATTGTGGAAATGATACCACCATCTCTAGTCTGTGGGATCTGCTTCTAAATTTGCAACCTGAGAAACGTGCTATATTGGCGCTGAAGTGGCAGACACTGCCTTAGTATCTGCATCTGGCAAAAGGTGCAGACGTAGCCTCTGACAAACCTTTTCTAGCACAGACTTGGAACCTGCTGCAATACAGATTGTGCCGTCCCATTTATTAAGCCCTACTTCACACGTGTGGCACATTACGCCTTCTTCTGTGATCTAAAATGGGAGCCAGGAAATTTCCATATGAAACAGTGGTTTTGTCCTAATTCGAAGAAAACTGGCAATGAGTTTGTTCTCAACCTCATTTGACTGAATGCAACCTCAAGTCTCAGACCTTTGTGAGTCATGTGCAACGGAGGAAAACCACAACTCTCCCATATTTAAATTTGGTGTTGGCTGCAGCCCACTAGTATTCCCTCACCTGAACGTGCCTGAGTGAGGCTCAAATTCTGCAGTTTTTGCTTCTCAGGAAGCTGTGACAGACAGGCAGCTCCTTTAATAAGAAGTTTTCTTCCTCTGTTTCTTTTTTTTGTTTGTTTCTTTATTTCTATTTATTTAATAAAACAAAATATTTAAGAGACAAGAAGATTTTAAAATAAAGGAGGAGACCTTTGCTTTTATTGTCTTTTTCTTCTTCTCCTTATAAGGGGAAAGGCAAATTCTATCATGTACCTCTACAGAACCAGGTAATTTGGTTTGCTGACAGAGATCACTGAAGAGTTTGTTCCTGACAAGTTATTCCCAGCAGAGTAAACCACTTTATTCCCAGGATGAAGTATGCCATTGTCTCAGCTGTTTTCTTGGAGCTTTCTAACTGGAGAGTTACTTTCTACTTGTTCCTTTCAGCATTCCCTATAAAGATATATTTGAACATTGACAAAGGAATGTCCTGCAAGGTGACCAACAACAGAAGGACCTGGACAGTATGAGGATGCTACTCCCACTGGCCAGGTGCACAACGTACAGAAAATTGTTATATATCCATATTCAGAACTAGCCATCATGTATCCATATGCAGAAGTAGCATTGGGTTGTAAGTCAGAGTGAAGTATTACAGACTTCTAAAATCAGGTGAGATGAAGCCTGTCTTCTCTCTATCCTGCAACTCTTTCCAGTTCTGCATGTTCTTTGCCTTTGGTCTTCATAGCCATGAAAGCTAAATGATTTAGAAATTCTGCACTCATTCTCTGTGAAATAAACACTTTTTTCTGTTATTAAAGAATGGGAACTATAGGGCACTCAGAAACTAAATTATTTGCACAAAGTTGCACACAGACTGGAGTGGATTGAAGAACTGAGTATAGATCTGTGAACTCCAGGTCAGAGCACAATCACTAAACATTCTTTGCAAATTGACCTTTTAATTTCTTCCCCCTAGGTGCCTGAGCACAGCCCCTTTCAAAACATCTGACAAGAAGCAATTTTCATAAATAATGTCCATTTTTGACTACTTGAGCATCTCCTCTCAGCTCTTTTTGGTCTTTTCATCCAGTTCTAACTGTGCATTTTGCCATAGCCATGAAGTACATTCAATAACACTTCCAGCATCGTAGGGGCTTAAGACATCCCTGCCGTGCAATAGGTTCCAGACGTGGTAACAGACACCAACAGCCAACAGCTTTTGCAATAAACAATTTATCTCAGAATAACGGCACAGTAACACATACAAATTGGTAGTACAATCACCTAAGTCAAAACAGTAAATCCAGTAAATCACTAATAGCGGGCTAAACTTAATACCTGGGCACACAAAAATTTGCATAACGGTTGTTATCAGGGAGGCTGGCGGGAAGCAGGGCATGTCTTCTTCTCCAGATGAGCAACTCAAGACCCACCGATGGGTTTGGGGAATTTCAAATTCCCTAATCAGACTGTCCTTTCTTTATTGTTGACTCGTGGAAGCACTGCCAGCACTTGTTAACCAGCCGTCATACCCCACCCCTGCTTCCCTGCGTGCTGATCCTCCTTGTGTGTGCGTGGTGCTTGGGTGCTACCTGAAATGTGACCACCCTGTGGAGCTATACCTATATGAGGCATGTGGTCATCAAATGGTGAAATACTGTACAAGGCAAGAGGAGCCTCAGAGGCATGTTTTATGAAAACCATGACACATTATCTGAGTTTACTTCTTCACAGTTTTCTCCACAGTGTTGAAGCAGTTTCTTACAACTAGTAAAAGTCTGATGCAGTACCTAATTAACTACCCTATCCTTATCAGGTAGGTACATGCACTAAATGTTTGTAAATAGTCCTCCCTATGCTGGTCTCTGGAGAGTAAAATGTATTTAGAGATGTTAATTAATCCTGAATCAAAAGCTTATATTTCTGTCTAATTCAGTATGTCTAGCTTGACAGCTATTCCATATTTTATCTGTTTCTGGACTGCTGCTTATAGATTTTATACCACATTTTAAATCAGGTTTCTTCTCTACACTAAGTATTATTTGTCAAGAGATCTTTATCCAATCACATCAAAAAGTTAACGGTTGTCAGTAAACATGCATTGATGTAAAACATTCAATCTCTGAGATATCTTTCATGCAATGACCTTTGTTAGTTTGATTTTAATACAGACTAGTTTGCTGTACTTACATATTTTTAACTTCAGTTCTTTAGAAAAAATTAATTACCCTGTGTGAAAAATACAGTGATCAAGCCAGATAACTCCACCTTTTCCTTTTATTCTCTTTCTTTTCATTATAAAGCTATGGAGCCAAGACTGCGCAGAAAATTGTACAATCTTATAGCCCTCTTTTCTTTGAAACACAGTCCTTCAAAACTTTATTTGCAAAACTTTTGGGGCTGGTTGAAACAGCAGAGGTCACAGCTAACCATATTGGTTTATTTTGCTTCTCCTACCTAGACGCCATCCACGCTGATTTCCACTCTTGCTCATGCCATGTACAGTCTGAAGTGGTAAAGAACAGACGTGTCCCAATGGCTCTGATTATGAGCCGTGCAAAAAACACACTCCAAATTAACACTGGGCCTAAACCACACGCTGCTCTGACAGAGTACTGAAGCCTTTTATCAACTTTTTGTCCTTGATCTTGTCCCGTGTCTCTCTGTCAGTCCTACGCCATTCATCATTGTCCTCTTCTGCATTCCCAGTACTAAACAAGTAATAAGGTATGATATGTCCCATTGCCTCACAAACAAATAATGACAAATTATCCCATTATATAAATATATTAATGTGGTTGGCTACCTACTTCCCTAATGTTGTACATCTTATCAGAGGTGAGCATAAAAGTGGGAGGTAAAAAAAAAATCAACTATAGTTTGAAAAAAATCTTAACAAAGAGGAGAGACTAAACTGACAAAGAAGAAAGAGAATAATGGTTTCATTATCTTTGAATTTTCTGTTATGAGTTAAAATTAATGTTCCTTTCAGCGTTCACTGCCAATACATCTTGAACCACAGCTTTACAATACATTGCAAAAAACCAAGACAGATGAAAGGGATAGAAAGAGACGAAGACTTCAGGCTACAGAATTACAATCAGATAATCCACTTTTTTATATTATCATTGACTAACTGTGAACAGTTATCAGCTCAGTGTCCGACTCCAAGATCAGCAGCCATATACACTGTGGGATGAGTATTATTCAGTTCTCCTAAATACCAGCTCATATTTTTGCAAATACAATATTGAAAAAGGACTGCAAATTACTACCAAGCATTGTATTTTCCAGTCTTCCAAGCTGTACAAAAGTCTTCAGAAAAATGCCCTTTGTCATCACAGACTGAGAGGACTGGGCAGCCCAAGGTCTATCAGAATTATTAAAGACTGAGGCAAAAAATGGATTCAATGCCTCCGGTTTTAATTCATCCCTATTAGTCAGATGATGATCTTCAACAAGTATTCATCCAAAGTTTTTTTTAGACTTCCTCTTGCTATTAACATACTTAAGAAAGCCCTTCTTGTTGTCTGACCCAACACTGGCCAGTTTCAACTCTAATTCAGCTTTGGCCTTTCATGTCTTCTCCCTGCATAAATGAATGACAGCTCTGTACTCTTCCTGTGAAGCTTAACCTCGCTTCCAGAGATCATACTGTTTCTTTTTCCTCTTGAACTCCACAAGAAGTTCCCCATCCAGCCAGGCTGGTTTTCTGCCCTACTTGCTTGACTTACGACACAGTGGAATTGCCTGCTGCTGCGTATTTATTTTGCATGTTTTGCTAGTTCTACATTAAAGCTGTTTTCTTTAACAGGCAACCAGCTTTCCTCACCGGCAACTCTGGGAAACGCAAAGAGGAAAAGGTAAGGGGTGCTGGAGCCACACAGTGGTGCAGTGCCAGCTGAGAGTTCAAGGTGGTAGTAAAAGACTCTTGGTATCTGGAAGACTATTGTATGCGGAGTTAGTGATCCACATAATGGGTAATTCAGGTGTATGCCTTCCCCTCCTCACCCCCAGTAAATACTAGGTATTCCATTTATTTATCTTGTGGTGTCGGTAGTCATGGAGCCCACGGGCCCTATTAGCTTAGATTATTTCTGTAATCATATGGACTGGTAACTTGTATTTCTGATTGGAAGCTGAGATTTGAAATAATAAAAGTGATTTCACTGCTCAAAGATGAAAATATGAATCTGAAAAACTGGTGATACCACAGTGACAGAGTGTGTGAGTGTGCCTATGTGTGGTTTGTCCAATTTTTATGATATTCCTCATATTGGAGGGGAGGGGGAAATTAAAGCCCAGCTAAAAACAATTGACCCAGAAAATAAATTTTCTTGAACAGGAAGAAGAGCAGCCCTGACCAGCATTCCCCAAAGTCTCTTACCACTGACCAGAAACCTTGCGATGCAGGGTTGTTTTGTTTTTGGTTTTTTTTTTTTTTTTTTTATCTGAGGAAATTCCCTTTGGGCATCTGCTGTCACTGAACTGCATGATTTAGTCTGCAGACCCAAACAACTCTGAAGGTGACATTGTGTGCCAAACATAGCCGCACAGAAGCAATTTGCTTGCAGACTGATTTTCACTCTACAGAGCTTGGAGCAAGTGACTATTCCCACTTCAGCACTTTGAAATGAATTTTATACACGGGGGGAATACATCCTACAGAAAACCTGCTGGAATCCTTTGGATTGTGAAGCATTACCATAAATGTTGCTCAGAAATGTTTCAAGGAACATACTTACAGATTGCTGTGAATGCATACCATGGATGGTCCTTTTCGGTGTGTGTTTATTAAATACAGTGTCACAGTTGGGATTCTGTTTTAAGTTGTCACGTATGCACATATGTGAAACACATAGTGAAACTAGAAGACTGAAGTTTAGTCTAAAACAGTGCAACTGACACAATTACTTATCTTAGCAATGCACATTCCTTTGAAATCCTTCCTTCTCCTTTTAATTTTACCGTTGTGCTTACAAAGTGCTTGCTCTTGATTCCTAGCTTAACAAAATGCTTCATATTATGACCAACAGCTTCCCAGAAGGGCCCAGTTTCTTGTGTAACATATAATTAACAGCAACGTCAAGAGTTTAAAAGTCCAGGTGTTCATTTCCATTCCTGCTGAATGAACCATTTCTGCTTCACTCACAATTGGGAGGCCATCACAACTCTGTAGGACGATAATACCCTGATATTTCCTCTTTAAAATTTCTGCGTCTTATATATCAAAATTCCATACACAGACATTTCAAACATACTGGCCTTACATTTTACAGACCATATCAGTTTCCTGTACCAATGAGGGAATGCCCCCAGTCTGTATTTAGAAGAAAGTGTTAAAAAAATAGAAAAAAGGGAAAAAGAAATAAAGGCTGATTACGGATATGGCAGCAATTGAACAACTTTTTTTTTTTTTTTTTTTTTGTTACAAGGACAGTGTCCTAAACTCTGCTTATTTTGGTGAGATACAATAGTATTTTTAATAGTTTAAGCTCATTAAAACTATTTGACTTTTATGGTAACAGCAGTGATTTGACCATGTTTATATTCACATAATTAGAATTAGAATTCTCCCTCATTTTAAAAGAGTCGAAGTATGGTGATATGGACATCTCTCTAACAGCTCAAGATTTCTCTTTGGATTGAGCAAGCACCACAGATTTTCACTTAAGTCACCTATGAAATGACAAATCTCCCCAGCTGGCAGGCAGTTCTAGTGCTAACCTAATCCTTACTTACTTCCATAGCAAGTTGTTCATATGTCTTCCTGACCAACTTTTAAAACTAGAAAAATCAAATATATAGGATGTATTTTAAAAAGCATTTTACAGAAAAAAAAAGTTCATAGCACTGTTGGAGAATATGTATTCATTTGGTCTGAAATAGTGCTATTTGTAAACACTTTCATTCACCAGTGTGATCTTAAACACTGGAGGAGATTTACAATCTGCAAGAAACACAATGCAAGCAACTTTTTACTAAATTAAATGTGAAAGGAAATTTATCAGACTAGGGCTTGAATGTTGGCTGCTTGCACACAAAACTGAAAAGCCAGAGCTCAATAACCAGACTCAGTTTAAATTATAGAGGTCCCTTTATGTACAGCTTAAAACCCCAAAATCACTTGGGAGATTGAGTCAAGCTGCCTACGTAGACATAAACTATGTTCCAAATTGTTACATATTGATGACATGCATTGCTAAATATTTCCTGTTTTCTGTTTTAGTAGTGACTAAATTCTTGTTTCAGGCAAGTTCACCTCCCTGAGATGAAAGTCAGGGGGGCATTTAATTCCTCAAATCAACAGTGTTTGGTTATGTGACAAATGCTCACCTGCACACCCACAAAGCAGCACAGAGAGACAATGGCAGGTGGGGGAACTCAATTAATACCCTGCCTCAGCTACTCCCAACCATATCCTAGGAGCCATCAGCCCACCACGTGTCCATCCACACAATCCCAGAGGAGCACAGAGCCCAAAGGCAGGTGGGAACACAAATTAAGGATTCAGAGGAAGGGACATCCTGACTGGACCCCTCCCAGGGCTGTCCCAGGAGACCCATGGCCCCAGTGTCCAGGTGTGATGCCCACCACAACGAGTCAATGCTGGAACACATTTTGGACAGAGGGATGTAACTGCCATGGGGTATGGGACACATTACAGGATGCAGGTGAAGAGCATTTTGGAATAGCACAGGACTTATGGATGTTTAAGGGAGGAACCAAAGGCGAGGACGAGCGAATTAGGTGATTTGGGGAGGAAGAAGTGTGGAAAAGTAGAGGAATACAGGGACAAAAAAGGGTCAGTCACATGTAAAAAGTTGGCTGGTCAGTATGCTTGTCTGGCTGTGTCCTTCACCTGACCAGCGCAGCCTGTCCTCTCTTCTAACTTACATTATCATCTCTTGTCCCCCTTGGCACATTATGCCTTAGCTATGTAGCTTCTCGAGAGACATTTCAATACATATGGTCATCTAGTGATAAAAGCAAGGAAAGATGTGTAGTGAGAGATAATGCATTTTACTATATATATATTTGGAAAAATGGACATGCTTTTAGGAGGTTTTTCTTGATGCCTGAAACAAGCATAACATAACTAAGATAAACTCAGAGCAATTGTTTCCAGCCTGCTTACGCTGCAGTATGCTCCATCTGCTTCAGAAATGGAAGAAAAGTCCTTGTTAGTCCCTGGAACTTGTCTGTTTTTCCATATTTATACAGGTTTCTCTAATAGAAGTTACTATTTGTCCTTAAAATTTTGGGTCATTTCTCATATATACGGTAGCCTTATAGTTTTTTCCCTTCTAGAATGTTGTACATTCCCCATAAAATGATGTATTTTTAACTTGTAATGCCAAGCGTTTTGGGTTTGATGGTTTGGGGTTTTTTTTGGTTTTTTTTTTTTTTTTCATTTAATAGTAACAATAGTTTTACTCTGACTTTTTCTTACATATTTGTAGAGATTTATGTTGGTTTTAGTGTGACTTCCAACTCTAACAAATGGCAACTGGAGCTCTGATATGGGCAAGACCTGTAGCAGTGAGCTCATTTGTAGCTCTGTCCACATCTTTATTTATCCTTACTTTGCCTTTTGTAAATAATCTGTATTAGTAGGAGCAGCAATGCTAGCATGAAATCTGCAGGTCCGTTTGGTACATTTAACATATTCATTTTATCAAATAATCATTGTAACATCTTGCACATTTCTTCTTGATGAAGACCAACTATTATTTGACAAGCATTTAGGAGAAACAAGCTTTGCTTCAGTGTTTCATACACAAAGTAGCATGCACTTGGTTACTAATCATGATAGTAGAGACAATATTATTCTGTACCTTAAATGGCAGATGATTTGTTAAAAATGTGTGTGCTTAGACTTTAAATTTTATGGACCACTTCTTTCTAATAAATTTATTATCTGGACCACTCATTTTGTTATAGTAAACAATTAAATTTTACATTGTAAAATTGTTCTATTATTGTAATTAAGCAATCCAACACCTCGCCGAATGTATGGCTTTGATGCTGTTAGGGCTATCCCTAAGGCTGCACCCAGCCTTCACGGCATTGTGGCTCTGTTTCTCCCCTTCTTGTTCAGTTTTAGCTTATGTGATAAAAAGGCCTTTTGCGGCTCATTTTAAGTTGCAATGCAAAGTTCAGCTTAACAAGACTTCATAGAATCATAGAATCATAGAATGGTTTGGGTTGGAAGGGACCTCAAAAATCATCTAGTTCCAACCCCCCTGCCATGGGCAGGGACACCCTCCACTAGATCAGGTTGCCCAAAGCCCCATCCAGCCTGGCCTTGAACACTTCCAGGGAGGGGGCATCCACAGCTTATGTCTATGCTCAGTTTTTTTCTATTCCTTCTAAACTCTTAAGACACAGATCAATAAAATATTTTTTCATATTTCAGTAACTTTTTCTGTTATAGGCTTATTGACCCTGGAAGATTTATACTCTGTCCTACAAAGCTGAGTGTTCTTCCCTGTTTTTTTGCTTACAGTGATGATACAGAGTTTTCCCTTTCCACTCAATAAAATTTCATTCTTTGTGTGCTTTCAAAACCTTCAGCTCTGTAGTCTAATCAAACTAATGAATTTGTGTACTTTCTCTTAATTTAGACTCTCTCAATTTTTATTCAGACTCTCAATTCAGAGGCAGCTAAGTACAAAGAGTTGTGGAAGAGCCTCATCGAACTACTACAGGGAAAAAGCATTAGATGATAGTCAGTGTTGACAAATGTAAATTGAGGTAGATTACAGAAACAGTCTTAGCCTTAGATACAGAATGATGGGCTCTGAACTTGCCATCAGCATTCAAAGAAAGAGGTGTTAGGAGTTTTAATAAGCAGTGTCATGTAAACATCAGTGTTCTCATAAAAGGAAATAGAATGGTTTAGAAAAGGACAGAGAGTAAAACAGAAAAGTGTCAAACCCCACTGTATAAAGCAGTGGCATTATCACACCTTGAATATTGCAGTCACCTCTGGACCCTCATTTTAAGGAGGATGCAGTTGAACTGAGAAGGAACAAAGAAAGGCAGCCTGAATGACTAAAGACGCAGCATGGTGTCCCAAAAATGATTGAATCAACTTGGAGTATTCAGAAATAATTTTGGGAGGGTTATAATAAAGATATATATATAAAATCAGGAAAGGCATGGAGAAGGTGAACAGGCAAATATTCAGGGAACAACACTGAAACACCTGCTCTAACACAGAAGCCTGAGGCATTAATGGCATTAGCAATTGGCACATGTAAGCAAACAAATGGAAGTACTTCTGTGCAAGCTGTATACTTATGCTCTGGAGCTCTTTGCCACAGGATGTTGTATATCAAGTTTACACGGACTCGAAGACCAGTTAGAGAAGGTCATGGAAGAAAAGAAATCTGTCAAGGGCTAACCTAGATACCAACCCCAACCCAATGTCAAGTTAAGAAAGATTACCAAGGAAGTATCATAACATTTCACACACTTGCCTATGTATTTGCCTTTGGCTGTCAATGATCAGGGTTAGATGAAAAAATGGATAAAATATAAACATTCATCTACTGAAAATTTTGGAACTTTCTTCTAACTAAAATTTTAAATAAGAGGTAAAGATGTATATGATATGAAGAAAGAGACAATGTAGACTTTGATCTGACCTGAACATTGCTTAATATTTATTTTAAAAGGCATTTCATATGCACTGCTGAATCAGCTCAGTTATTTTCTATATGCATATTTTTCAATCATTACTTCTTGCTACATTGAGTGTTAGGGGAAGAGAAGACCTTAGATGTTCACACACAGGAATTTCTGACCTAGAACAATCATTATAATCAATGCTTGAGGAATAAAAGCCCTTCATTTGATAATGTTAGTTAAAATGACCTATTTACTTAGCTTTATTAATTTCCCTTCATCCTGTCTCCTATTTCGTGGCAAAGCATTTGGTAAATTTTGATTTGTTCCTCTTTTTAACCTGAGAAATGAATCAAATTTTAACACCTGGTAGTATTTTTACAATCCAGAAAGCATTGTTTATACACTCATTTTATTTACAAAATGTATAAAGTAATGCTTCTCTAAGTAGAGGTAAAATCAAACTACAGGAGAAATTAATTTCTCCAAAGGCCCTCTCAGTCAAATCTCTCTCTTACCTTTTCTCCAGGTAAATTACCAAAACATCAGACACTACCTGGTGTTTCCTAGCTTGTCTACTCTCAGGTTCTTTGATCCCTCTGTCTCCCTTTCTCTGGCTGACAATTTTATGAAACAGCATGCGGGCAGCGTGCTCGGCTCAGACATTCTTCGCTTGTGACTGGATTTTGGGCTGTGCTTGTAGGTGGCGAGATGGTCACTTTCAGCGTTCAAAGCATTTGACTTGTTTCCTACCACAGCTTCTGTGAATGATAGAAGCTATGACCAATGCATGAAGAATACGGTTCTTACCATCACTGCAGAGGATGCCAGATCTTCCGTATGGACAAAGGCAAACAGCATCTCGCTTGGACTTTGGAAAACACGTAGCTCCATTTCCACATGGATTTTCATTACAAGTCGCAAACTGGCAGAGTTTTCCGGAGTAGAGTTTAGGGCATTCACAAAACCAATTTTCTGCATCACTGACAAATTTAAATTAAAAACAAAAAAAATATGTGTAAGTACCAAAACACACTTAAAAGAACAGGATCTGTTTTATACTCAGAGAAAATCAATGACGTTTAATTTATGGTTGTAATATATTTCTTTGTTTTTACTCTCTAAACCTTCCTTTTTTTGCTTGTGTACCTGCCATTATAGATGCCACAATACTTTATGGGTGACTTGAGCTGACAGCTTCTTTTGGGTTTAATTTTATATTTTAATTTATCTTTCCTTTCATGGTAATATATGTGACTTTTCTAATGTCTCACTAGTTATTTGTGCTGCTTCTTTCATAACATAGTCGAACTAACTGCTACAGAAAAACAGCTCTTCTATTATGTATGAAAAAAGGAAAGAAAGTGAACACAAAAAAATGTAAAGTTACTAGTTTACTTTGCAAATGGAAACATCATTTGTACATTCAGGTATTACCTATAGCTTGTGACAACACAGTAGGGTGTAAAGAAAAACTGAAATATGAATACTTACAGTAGTTATTATATTGAAATTGAACCAGAATAAACAGGTAGTATCTCTACTTTCATGCATCTTATGTTCTTAATCTTGGAAGGAACATTAGAGCAGGCAAGGGAAAAAATAAGTTGTAATCAGTCTTGAGGGGTGATAAAAACAAATGTTTAGAAATGTATATATTGTTCGTATGAGTTATCTTTTTTTAAGTATCTAAAGATAGCACGATGGCAGATATGGTAGGAGAACCAAAATCAGATAGGAAAAGCAGGAGTGTAAGACATTCCCATCTATCGTTTATTACAAATGTAATTTCATTAAAGGTCTTATTTGATTTGCCCCTTGTTTTATTACTGCAATTAGATGACAGCTAGCTAGGTCAGTTCATGTGATTACTACACATCCTTGGTACTGAACAGAAACATGTCTGTCTTATACTTGATAAGGTCACATGTGCCTGTGGGTGTGAATGCAGAAGAAATGACGTGAGCTGGATCAAACCGCAGCCATTAGGTTTTTCCTGATAATAGCATAATCATTAGGATGTTCAGTGATAAAATGTCAAATAGATAGATGTGATTTCTAAAAATCTGTTCACTGCTTATAATATCCATGCAATCAGGCTGGAGAAAATAATCTGGAGCTGAGAGAACTCCTGCATTTTTTAAAAGAGGGAAATAAGTAAGTCTTGTGACAGTCTCTGTGCATAGCAGCTGATTAGTGTGTTTCTAAACTGACCACCCGCAGCTCTGGGGAGCGAGGATCTCAGCTGGAGAGTCTACCAGAATGAATCTCATGAATAATGCCTCCAGACACCTTGGCAAAAGAAAATTGCTATCAGCGGCAATAATAAATTTCTGTGTGTAGCCTATTCTATTTATAGATCTGCTGCAGACACCAGGAGAGGAATGTAAATGAGATACTGGATTGCTTTCGTTTGTGCAGCATCAAGAAGCGTGCTTTTAAAGGTTTTAATATCATCATTACACAGTTCAGCTAATTAAAAAAGCAACAATAAACTGAATTCTTCCTGGAAATCTACGATTGATGATGATGATCTCTAAAACTACTTATCAAATGTGTTTCTGCTTGCTTATAGAAGACAGATCACTGCTGCTGACTGCCAAGATACAGAGACTTCAGTCTTCACCTTTAAAAACAGTTTTCATACATTCTTCTATTGAACTGTATATGTCAACATTGGTCATTTCTTTTTATAGTCTTATTTGTCATATTGTGGAGAAGATTAAAAATAACAGGTTTCATAAGAAATTGTGAGAAGTTTATTGTTATCAATGAGCAACGTTCTCATATTTCACTATTGATGCCATAAAATCCTAATAACAAAGAAGAGTGATTCCCAATGAGGCAAAGAAAACAATTTTTTAAAAGTTCTGCAAAATAATACAAAGCTTGAAAATATAATAGCTAACCACACAGAAAAAAAAAAAAATCACAGCCAATTCACAAGAATTAGTGTACTGAAAAACAAAGTCCCAAATGACTTATTATTCTCGCTCAAAGCAGTCTGTCACTGTGCTTAGTTAAGAAGAGGACAAGGTCTCTCATATTCTGCTAAATTAATCTCAGCTGCAAGAAACAAAAATGCTTGAATGGCCAGAGAATTTTCTCCTCTCAAGTAGGTTTCACAATTTCATGATATCCAGCTATCCTTTATAAATGCAAGACGCAAATGAAAAGGGGCAGCAAATCAGAACGGTAATATCTTTTGCCTACGCTGTGCACCTGTGAATGGCTCCAAGAAAAAGTCATTGGATAATCACATACACAAGCTGAAGAAAGTGAATAATGTGTGAAATAAACATGCATAGAAATATTGTAGAAAAGGAGTGGAAGACACAAGGACAGTACTCTTAGAGCACCATCACGTCCCGTCATCAGCCTTATGATATGTGAGGAAAAAGGTGTAGGGAAGATGAACCGTTCGACTTTCTTATAATGTTCCTTGAAATGGTAAGGGACACATGTTTAATTACCATTTCCTATGTTAAAATATTCCTTCTATATTTGGTCTAGACATTAAATTGGAAAGAAAGTCATCAAGAAGCATTTGCGTGGTATGACATGATATTGGTAATTCAATAATACAAATTCTTCTCCTTGAATCAGTACATCAGTGACCTGATTTAATGAAATCAAAGTTTTGTATAAGATTGACACCTTTGGGATGCCTGTGCTGGCTTTGGCTGGGGTAGAGTTAATTTTCTTCATAGTAGCTATTACAGAGCTATGGTTTGGATTTGTGCTGAAATCAATGTTGATACTACAGGGATGTTTTCGTTCCTGCTGAGCAGTGCTTACACAGAGCCAAGGCCTTTTCTGCTCCTCACACCACCCCACCAGTGAGGAGGCTGGGGGTGCACAAGGAGTTGGGAGGGGACACGGCCAGGACAGCTGGCCCCAACTGACCAAAGGGATATTCCATACCATATGATGTCACGCTCAGTATATAAAACTGGGGGAAGAAGAAGGAAGAGGGGGAATGTTGGCACTGTTTTCTCACTTTTATCCTTCCAATTCTCTCCCCCATCCCGCTGCAGGGGGAGTGAGTGAGCGGCTGCGTGGTGCTTAGCTGCTGGCTGGGGTTGAACCACCATAATGCCAACATAGGTTTTGATAACTTATGTTTTTAAAATATTGCGCAATGCAGAGAAGACTGGATTGTAACACATTAATAACACAATCACAACTGTATATAATCACAGTTTTTTACTTTTAAACTAATTCCTTTTTAAAAAGAATATATTATAATCCCTCTGTACAATGTGTCATAGACCACATTTGTATTCTAGTGATACAGTGGTGTGGTTCTCCAAAGCATAGTATAATTTTCTAATATGCCTGTGCTTTTTCCACCTCTAAAGTGGGAATGCTATGCTCTGTGATCCCCACTGAAAACACTGCACATGCCATTTGTGTAGTCAGATGTGAGAGGGCTTCTCTGAAAGGATGCGCACTCAACTCTCTGTAGTCAGGACAGTGACTGAAAATGTCAAAAACTACATGTCCCAGTGGGTTCAATATTTAACTACACAAATTCTTTTAGGGGTCTCACTATATTATCTGGGACAAAACTATGGAAGTTGGAGGGAACAACCTCCTAAGCTTCTGCAGTTAATAAATAGTAGATGTAATTCAGTTTATTTTAAAGTTATTGCTATTACTTTTTTCCTAGTGCCATTTTGTTTTAAAATACTGGAAACTCAAAGGAGCATCATACTTTATAAGTTTAAACTTTAAGTTGAATTACACTTCATGCAAAGACTCGTTACATCTCTTTCTATAAAATACCAGGATAAAGTAAAGGTGATTAGGATCTTCCTTTGAAAGCTTTGTGTAATAGTCAAATCCACAGAAACTCGTTGCAGCCAGAAGGATAACCTTATATCATCAATAATCTTAGAAATATCAAAGGACAATATATGAAGGCGGCATTTCTTCCTTGTGCACAGCAGGAGTTTTTCTAGTATATAATATATCTGCCAATCTTTCCTTGTATTATACAGCTCCAAAAAATCAATTCAGCTTTCCTGCTGCTTTAGTACTTTCACTCAGGTTTCCTCAATTATGGCATCTTCTCTAGATCTGAGTGCTTTTGTTAGCTTTAGTGTTTTGAATCCTTTTTTCCCCTATCAGGAAATATTATTCTGCAAGCTCTAGTGATTCACTTTAAATTTCCTTTCCTTTTACTGAAAGCACTTTCTAAACTGCTTCTCTTCATATAAACAACCACTGACAGACTCTCTTTAAACCAAGTTTAAATCACTTGTGAACTAAATTGGTTCTGAAAACTCCTAGGGAAAATATTTCCAGATTGGTTGGGTGCACTCATGGAAAAAAGCTTTTGCTTTAAATTTTCTTTGAGGCAGGCTTATATTCAGAGTTATACTGGTTCTAGCACGGACTAAACAGGAGCACACAATTAAATGATACTTCCAAATGCTTTGATCTAGGTTAAAAATACTGGATTGGGAAGGTTCCAATTCCACTTCAAAAAGGAGAACAGGAATGATGAAAAGGTTCCAGCACCTCACTTGCCTGCTGACAATATACAAGAAAAAGGCTATTGCATACAAAATGATTCAGCTCAAACAGAAAATTAATTAATTTATAGGACCCAACTAAGAAATTTGATTAAATAGATACTCAATCCATCCCAGTCAGACAACAATGAGCATCTGCTCAATCTTATAATTAAGCATATGTATATGAGTTTCCTTCAACAAAAACCCACTCCTGAAACAACATGTAAACCTTAGAAAGTTCACTGGAGTTGTGTTTGAGTTAGTGATGGCTTGGGAAGGACAGAATTTGGTTCATGGAAATGATGAAGGAGGAAGAGCTCTTGCTTATTGGCAGAATATCTATTTCAGACCTTCAAAGATATCATTATTTTCAGGAATTTATGATTGTTAAAAATTATTTTAAAATGTTCTCATTCAAATATCTAACACAGTACTAACTTTTCAGGATCATGAAGTCTCTTCTGGAGTCTTTTATAAAGCCTCTTTAACCTCCATTTTCCACTCAGATGGTGAATATGTAGGTGATTCTCCATGACATGAAGGATACGCATCCATTAACTAATACGATGCATAAAAAGTCCTGTCCTGTAATGTGACAATTATGAGCATTCCTATCACACAAGAGGATACACAATTGTGGTATCAAGCACTTCTGAACACGTAACACTTAATGGTTGATGGATAAAGATCCCTCAGGAAAAAAGTACAGCAAGCCATGGTTGGTGGGAACAATTTATATGGGCAACAATCCGTTCCCTGGCCACATCTAGGAAGAGAAATAACGGTCTGTCACACCGGGCCCATTGCAAGGGCTGTAATTAGCTCTGACGCTACTCCTTTTCCCAATCTCCTCAGTCTTTTCAGTTAATTTTATATTTTCTTTTTCCTTGTGATGTATGGGAAAATTAGTAAATAGATGTTATCATCTGCTACAATGTATTTACAAAAATGAAATGCAAAATTTTAAGAAAGTGTTGAAAGGCTATGATTTTGATAATAAAAAAATAGCACTTTATGGAACATGGCCAAGGAAGCACATAAACGATTTCAACAGCATAAGGTAGAAGCCAGATTTCCACCTCTCACTGAATTCACATGCTGCCTAACTCCTGTTTGTCCTTTGAAAATTTCTCATAATTCCTTATGACAGAAAATTTCCAATTTCTCCCAGCAATCCCTAGAGCCCTAAGCAGCCTTTACTTCTATATATCTACAATTTGCAGTAGAACTTGTGAGCACCATATATAAAGCAGTAACGCTGAACATTGATATGCAGCATATTCAGACTGGAGAAAAGGCGGCTCCGGGGAGACCTTATAGCAGCCTTCCAGTACCTGAAGGGGCCTACAGGAAAGCTGGAGAGGGACTGTTTATCACGGAGTGTAGTGACAGGACAAGGGGTAATGGGTTTAAGCTGAAGGAGGGTCGATTTAGATTAGATATTAGAAAGAAATTCTTTACTGTGAGGGTGGTGAGGCCCTGGAACAGGTTGCCCAGAGAGGTTGTGGAGGCCCCATCCCTGGAAGTGTTCAAGGCCAGGTTGGATGGGGCTTTGGGCAATGTGGTCTAGTGGAGGGTGTCCCTGCCCATGGCAGGGGGGTTGGAACTAGGTGATCTTTGAGGTCCCTTCCAACCCTAACCATTCTATGGTTCTACGATTCTATGATATTGCTTGTTGCATTGTTTTCATTAAAGATGCATTGTATACTATTACTCATTTCTGTTAGAATTTTAAAATGATCTTTTAGCACAGAAACATTAATTACTTCAATGTTAGATTAATTTATAGGTTGCAGAACTGTGTAACTTAGTAACCTCCAAGATTTCAAAGTCTCCTCACAGAGCAACTGTAGTTAGCTACACTGATCATGAGGACATGGATAACAACAAAATTGAAGAACAAAATCTTGAATAGTTTGTAAAATAACAGCATTTACTCTAAATTCACAACATAATAATTTTGAACTATAATGACTATAATCTAAGTCCAGAACCGTCTACTGTGGAAAGAGAAAGAAAGTTTGTCTAAATCTAGGTGTTTGTTATATTTTCCTCTCTTTCTCAGTTTCTTCCTAACAATTTTTTTCTGTTTCTAGAACAGGTTTTTTTTAATTTATGTATTCATTATTTTAAACTTTCATAGATGAAAACTCTTCCTATCCTATTCTGAATGCAATTTATTGAAAAAAACTTCATAACCACTTCTCTATTGCATTGTCACTAGTTCTATCCATTTGCAACTCTAATAATCAGTGGCTTAGCATTTCCTTCATATCTATTTAGCACCCACTACCCTTTGTATTTTAAAAGCATTCTAAATCATAAGGAGTTGATCATCAGTATTTTCTTGTAAGCTTGGTCTATGTACAAGGCAAGAAGCCAGGAATCTCTCAGAACACACATAGAAGGGCAAGTTAGGCTTTGAACTTGCACGGCATCATCACCTTCCCCACAGTGATTTGCTTTGTTTTAATCCTAGGTAACATCCCAGCTCCTTCTAGTTTCAACTCAAATTCTGAACTTTCTGTTTCTAGCTCAACAAAATGGAGATCATTTTACCATACACGTGTAACATAGTGTAATATTCACATTCAAACATTTATGTTTATAAAATATGTAAAATGAAATGCACCCTAAGCTATGAATAAAACCAGCAAAATGAAAACCTGACAACAGCATGAGACAAGGTAAACCACAGCTGCTTTGAACTGACATCATCTTTACCATTCACTTTGGATACTCCCTGTCCTAACAATCCTGCAAATGCCACAAGAGATAAATTCTGAATGAATGAACTTCATGGAGGAGAATCGGAATTGAACCTTTCTCACATCTTTCCGCATTAGGTCTGCACCCTATTTTTCTCAGTGATTGCCAAAAGAAAATTTGCACCTTATTTGTTAATTTCTTCATGAAAACATAAAACTAGGTGCACTGCTTTTTCTCTGGACAGCTAACATTAATAAGAAAGTCATATCTCTCCACTTTGCCTATTCAAAGCTTGCATATAGTTTCTCATTTTTTAATTTTATTTATTGTCTATCCATGGGCCTTGGGAGCTTGCTGGTTTTTTCTGATTCTTTAAGCTGACACAGGAGAAGATAATATTCCTCCCTACAAACCATGCCTCGAAGCAGTAAGCATTCATGGACAGATATTCTCTGTGTTTGCAGAGTGGCTAGTGAAATGTAGCCCCGTGTTCCTTCTGCCTATGCATTACAGCAAATATGATTGAATAACATAAACTAATATATATTGAAAAATGTACTTTTCTTGTACCATATCATGGTAGAATTAATATATTAAAAATGCACCACTGACCTAATCAGTAAAGATGGCAGTGCAGGACACTTCCTGGACTTTTACACATTCTTTGAAAGAGTGTAACTGGAGATATAAGTAAAAGTCATTTGCCTACAGAAAATACTTTTTCAAGCTCCTGGTCAAAGGAAGTTAATGACTATATATACAGCATAGGAGGCTGTAGCCTCTTAAACATCCTAGGAATGTTGTGTGGGCTGAGTTCATTTCTATTAACATCTAATCTAAACCTATTATGCAGCCTGAGGTCGTATATGAATGACAAAAGCAATTGCACTTACTGTATTTTCTACAAATTTAGTGCTTATGAAAGGTGGTAGGTAGCAGAAATTCTCTGGTTGGCATAAACTAGATAATGTAAGTTTCCTTACCAATGACCAAGGTAATTTCTCTGCCTCAGAAGGTAATTCACACCTCTGTGCCTTTTCAATCTGTGGTTTCTTTGACTGACAAAAGCTTTAACCCCAATATAGATAACTCCTAGAGAATTGAAATAAGACTCTGGGAAGTTCCCAAAGAGCTTTGTACAGCCCTCAGACTAGAACATCATCAGTCACATGATGTTTGAAGAACACTGATTTTCAGGAATCACCTCACATATACTGGGAGATAAAGTCTAGCGCTAATTCTTATCTCAGCCCAGCAGTGCTGTTTCATCACTGGAGATATAGCTACTAACACAGTAAACATGGAATGTGTGCTGCTGAAATTCAGTAAAAAAATTGAAATGTAACCACCCTAGATCTCTGTGGTTCTTAGAACAAAAATAGTAAAATAGGCCTCCCTCAGCCATTGCACTCTCAAGTTGCATGTAGTATAAAGACTTCCCACAACAAAATACCATTTTTTTGATTTCCAAAAGAAAAAGTGTCTTAAAGCTTCTGGGTGTCTATCATCTGTCTGTCCCTTTCTTCCCATCTCTTTGAGATTCACTTACTTCCCCATTGTAGTCCAGATATCTTCCTCTACTGTCAGGAACAAGAGAGGAGAAGAAAGCCACAGCACTGTCTTCTTGTGCATCCTTTGTCTGGGGTGCCACCAGCTCTCAGAAGGAATAAGAAATCCCTGCAGCACAGGATTTCTGTTTATACATTAACTGAACTATAGGAGGTTAAGGAAAATTTCATAGATTCCCTTTGCCCGTGGCTCCATCTGAATATCTACAATTAATTCAGACTAAGTTATTTCTTTAAATGATAAAGATAGGTCACAAAAACTGAAAATAAAAAGCAGTTAGGATCATAAGTGTGTTTGAAGCACCTGTGTATCACAGTTTTCTCCTACTACAAATTGAAGATAATGTATAGGACACTGCACAAACCTTTTACAAAGACTAATTGCTTAAGCTTGCATAACTCTTTGAACATGCGAAGGGCAAGAGAAACGCTGAATGCTATAACTACTGACAACATTGACTGAAGTCAAAAGTTAGCAATTACTGTGTGCTTTCAATTTTTTCACAATATAGTCTTTATCACTAGCTTGAGTTGTTCTGTCTTCTAGGTTAACCTTTTACTTTGATTGCTGCCTCAGCTCTGAATTTCACACATTCCTGGATGATGGCTGTGACTTATGAAGGATATAAGATGCCCTAAAAACTGTGAAATCAAATGCTATAAAACTAGAGTGTTGGCATTTTTCAAACGTGCAAGAACCGTAACTGTTAGAGTTGTTCCATTGTTGAAAATTAACATGGTTGGGTGACACACCAGGCTAAACTAATGCAAAATGCAACAGAAAAAGTCTGGTTTGCAGCTGACCTTTATAATTGGTACAAAAGGCCATTTGCATTCCATTTTCTCAGAGAGACCTATCTTAAAATGCTATGAGATTAGTCAAATAAGCCAGGTAGTCTGACTTATTTGCAGCAAAAGGTAAATGACTATCTTGAAAAAGTAAATTATAGGAGAATTTATGTTAGAGGAAAACTGTTGCATCACAGCATCATTAGCTGCATTGTTGTTTGCTTCCAGACTTTCTTCAGAGAAATAAGTCAGTTCCTCTTCCTTCGTATCACGAAGCTGATCCATTTCTTTACATTTATACAGAAGAATAACAGCAAGTTATTCTGTCAGTCTGGCTCTACAGAGTCTGGCTCTCTTATCTTGCAAACTTCAGGGAAATGGAAATAAGCTGTTCTTCTAAATAAGACACTTGAACTTACAAATGAATGACTAAAGTAACCCAAATTCAGACGGGAAGTACATATGTAATCATTTACATTTAATCATAGCAGTGTTCAGAGTAGTTTTGTGGAAAAAGCAGACATATAATTTTACACTATTTTCTGGATATAGGGTGTTTATATGGTTTAGTAAGACAGTGTCTGTGACAATATTAACCTTTGAATGTAAATGAGCTTCTTCATGTCTTCTGAACATTTTTTATTTTCCAGTGTACATCAATATGAAGTCTATCCATTTAAAATGAAAGTACTGGAACAATTACTAATAACAATCTGATATTACACAGTTTCATTCTAATGTCTGAATATTTTACAGATATGGCTGTTCGCTGCTGGGTGGAATGAGTGGTGCTTCAGTCTCTAACATATGCTGTACTCTTCTGACAGGCTTCTGCACCACTGATTTAGTAGCAAGGATGGTGATTTGAAAGATCTATTGATATTTTTGCCATAAAGTTTCAAGGCTATGTCTACACAGCAGAATGAGGAGATCATGGAAGTAGAATTAGACATATTCGACTTAGCTTCAATCTGATTAGCGGTGTTCCCACCGGCAGTGAAAACATGGTGGGATGTTTCATCCTGACTGCTAATCCTTCAAGGAAAGCAGGGCTTTTATTCAGCTTACTAGCATGTATTGATATTACTACTCATTCTGTCTTCATGAAAACTACCTTAGTTGTGCCTTTTCTACAACCATTACGTCTTTATTTTGCCTTATAGGCATGCCCTCTGTGTATCCATAGAAACAAGAACAGAATGAACTGTGATGCTTTGTGGTCACATGTTTGTTTTGAAGTTACCATATAATGGAAGTGAGAGTGCCTGGGGGAAAAAAAAAAAAAAAAGCATGGAAAAAATAAGACAGAATGTAGCCAGAGGACAGAATACATTTTAACCCTTCCTGTTTACTTCTTTCAGTCAATTTATAACAAACTTAGTTACTAAATCCATCTTGGCTGCAATACTAATGCAGAAATTTCTTCCTGTGATATCAATAATCCTATAAGTGAAATGCACATTAGAGCTAGTAAGCATGACTGATTATTCCAACAGCTCAGTTAATAGGTTGGGGAAGAAAGTTAAGCATCCTGCTTGTGGGTACACAGTGATTTGGTAATGACAGTAGGTGCTTGGAATTTTCCCAGGCTTCTAGGTTCAGTTGGCCAAATCAGGCCAACTCTACTGAAATCTGTGGTGCTCTTGAAAAGTCAGAGCTTTTTGCATACTGTAACACAAATAGGCATAATTAGAATCAGAAATTTAATTTTGAGGTGCTCAGATGGAAGAAGGCAAACTGGAATCCCATTCTCTACTTCTGGACTGCTTATGCTTTAATATTAGAAATTTATTGACAAAAAAGAAAAAATAACCCTGGAGTACTGACTAGAACCTCAGTTCTCTCTATTTCTGCTATATGCCTGACCAAAGGCAGGGGCAGGTCCCTTACTGATTAGTCCTGGTCTAGAGCAACAGACTCTTTCACTCTTTCATTGCTGGCTGCAAAGTTCTTCACTTCTGAAGAGGAGGTGAAAAATACTCCCAGAAAGCTTCTGAGAGACTTGGGTACTTAAAGACTAACCTAGAACAGGGCCTCGAGTCTAAAGGTTAGTTGAGATCTGTACCATAAATTACCCTAGAATCATGAGAACTTGATAGAATCTGAGGTTATGTAGCATTTTTATTTCACAGTTGTAAAAATTAAAAATACAAATGTCATCTATGCTAGCCAAATGAATCATACAACTATTGGTTAATGGAGAACAATTTCCCTGTTAACCAATTCCATTTTCTGACATGCTTTGTAAAGCCTTTTTAAGATATTCAGGACTGGAAGGCAGTTCCCTGGAGTTGAGGTCCCCCTCCCAACTAAATAGCTTTCACATCAAAGAATATGTTTCTCTTGAAACTCCTACCTGTGACTGAATTTCCAACACAATAGATTTTAATGTGTTGAAGAGTCAGACCATGGTGTGAATGTTCAGCTTGTGTCTGAACCAGAGGACTGGTTTCATGAGGATCATAATCTTCAGCACAGTGGCATATGCTTTAATGCAGACAAAGATCTCCATGAAACCACTTAGCAACTACAGAAGCTGGTAAAACAGCTGAATTCTTTGATGCACATGGTTTCCCTCATTGCAAAAAAAAAAAAAAAAAAAAAAAAAAAAGAGTTCTTGCTTTACTCAAGGTCATGTAGTCCTATAAAGCTAATATTCAAAAATATGCTGTTGTGTGACAAATCAGGATGTGATACAAATCAAAAGCCTCCAAAATCAAAGTAAAAAATATTAGATTTGTGTGCAGGGTTGGTAATAAAATCTTTTTTGTGTTGGATATTCAAGAAAAGGATGCAAGAAGGCAGGAAGTCCTACTGACACACAGCTATGATTGCATTGTATTCTCTGTGGTATATAAACTCTGCACTAAATTGAGGTGCATTCCCAGGCAGAAAAGTAGTAAACTATATCTTGTCATCAAAACTAGGTATAACCTTCCATTTGCTTTCATTTTAATTTTTTAAATTTGATTTGTGAAATCCTGATTTTGTTAAGATTCACTTAGAACATTTTATATGTGATCTATGTCAACATGGAATATCATAAGCAATGACATAAATTGTTAGGCCAGTTTGACATCATATCATCTATGATATAAAGGCTGTAACAGATCTTTAACTGCAACTGATATAAAACATAGTTGTTCATAAACATTTATTAACCATTTTTCTACTGAACTGTTTAAAATGTAAAAGCAACAATTAGAGTTCGTTAGTATCTTCTAATACTAGGTTTCTGCTAATGCGACTGAACGTGGAATATCTTCACTGGATTAAATCTCCATTGCGATTGTAAAGAAGGCAGAGTAAGAGCAGTTCGTGTTGTAGTCGTAAGAAGCTGGCTCGAGTCCTCCGAGATTTTGCAGTGCACAAAATCTTTTCTGGCAGAAATTTCTGTAACTCAGATGACTACCCTTAAATATATTTTCTGCGTGTAATGTAATTCTGTGTCTTCTAGTATAATTTAACCAGTGTTTATGCCAACGTATCATTTATGTGTTTCTGTTTCCTGTGTTCCAGCAATTGGATTTATGCTAGACTGGAAACTGCAGTACTGGAAGAATGGAGTGATTCATTTCTAGGGTGTTTCTACGGTAAGCTTTTCCACTGCTGCACTTGTTCAGCTCCACAGGTGGTAGCTATGGCAGCATCACTTGTGCAGAGAGAACACCATGCAGCTTCTGATGTTTTAAGGACGGTTAAATTTTTTATTGCTAAAAGCAATCCTATACAGCACAGTACTAATATATGGCATTAATTACACTGTTACTGTTAAAGACTAACTCATGCACAGTGAGAGTAACTTTAATAAATGCTAAAAATAGAGGAAAAAAAGCTATTATGGAGTGACTTAGTAAACAAGGAATATTTGAAGCTGCACAACTAAAAGTTGTAAATAGAAGACATAAAAAGTGGTTGACATGGCTTTAAAAAAGTCTGTAATATATGCAACTGTAACTAAGATTTTGGTGTATTTGTCCATTTTATCTAAAGGTCACCTTTATCTCCAAAGTGGGCCAGTTATGCCTCAAACATGCAAGCTAATGTATTTTACACAGGACTCCATAAATCTCAAATTTTAGGGAAGACAAAAAAATATAGCTTTTGTGGAGCCCCTTTAGCACACTGTTTGTTATTTATCAAATATCTTTTTGTATACATAGCTAAGCTGTGCTGCTGCTGTGGTACAATAAAATGGAAGGAGCACTAGAACTATGAATTCATCTAAGAATCACCAGCATAAATCATACAGGATGACAAACCGTGCATTAATCACTCCTTCCTCATACGTCACCACCTGCCAGGGGACAGCCAGTAATGTGCCCTCTCTCATTCTTAAACACTTGCAGGCAGTGACTGAAATAGCATTATGTCCTATTTTATGAAGGTTAAGTATCCTGGAGAAAAGGCATAGTCGTCTCACTACCCAAGCTATTAAAAAGCCTCATCCCCCATTCATCATCATTTCAACTAATACATTGCTGTGCAGCCACTGCGCACTCCTGCCTGCCAGGGAACGCAACCCTCCGAGGAGCACAACCTGCAGCACGTTCCTACCACCTGTCATAGTGCAACAGCAGAGTTTTTCCAAATGCACGCCAGAGACCCTGTGAGAAAGCCCCAAAATACACTTTGTTACAGCAAACTGATGACAAGAAAAAAAAAAAATTCCCTCCCACTGTCCCAGAAGAAATTAGTGCAATGTTCACAGTGGCTCGCAGGATTCACAGCTGTGCCTTGACCTAGGAATGAAAACTAGTGATCTCCCAGCAAAAGAGCTGTGGCTCATGAGGCAATATCATACACTCTTTATTTTCTCAGATATGAAAAAGAACTGGTGATCTATCTGACTCATGTTTGACGTGTCTTATTAACTCAGGGGTGAAAATCAGAACCCGTTCTTCCTCCAAGCAGACAAAGCCATACTCCTTTTTAGCTTACGTGACACGCATTCTTGAAATGGAAACTTTTTGCTTCTAAGACCTGTCCTATGGCCAAGACACACTGACACCAGGCTATGCCTCCTCACCCGAAACAGTACAGGGCAGCAGAGATGCATGACATTTTCTCTTTTGCTACACTGGTAATGTTTCCAAAATTTAGAATTTTGAAATACTATGAGTGGCAAAGAGAAAATAGGTGAAAAGTGAAAAGCCTAGTTACTATACTCCATCACATTCAGCAGCAAAATAAAAGATATTTTTTTTCCAGAAAATGTTTTCATTAAAAATGCTGATATTTTTAAAGCTAACTTCTGCTATTATTATCCTATTATTATCACCATGACACTTCTAATACTGCATACATTTCGCACTGACAAGATGGTCTGCCTCGTGACACATATTAGAAAAGCATTAGTTTAATTTTCTTCTGAGTTGAATTTTATGCAGGATTTGAAAGGCATGAGGTTTTTGTTGGGAACTAGCATTTGCTGGAGACTAGCTAGGTCCCTCACGCATTAGATTTAGATCAAAGTTTGTACTTCATTTATTCATAGTTTCTCACTCCCACCAAAGCAGCCAATTGCTGCTGAAGGGACAAACAGTGAGGACATTCTCCCTCTAAACCCTAAACAAGACATAAGGCAGGTGGATGTGGACATTTATGATTTTATACATTGACCTATTACTGAAGTGTAGTCTACTGCATATTTCACAGTTCAGTACTGTTGCAACAGATCAGAGAATCAGGCTCTCAACATTTATTCTAGCTAGCTGTACTGTGTCTGTCTGGGAAAGAGTTAATTTTCTTCATAGCAGCCCGTATGGTGCTGCATTTTGGATTTGTGACCAAAGCAGCGCTAACCCATCAATGTGTTAGCTGAACAGTGCTTGCACAGCATCAAGGTTTTCTCTGTTTCTCACTCTGTGAATAGGCTGGGAGTGGGCAGGAAGTCAGAACAGGGGACACATCTGGGGACACAGCTGGGACAGCTGACCTGAATTGGCCAAAGGGATATCCCATGCCATATGAGATTGTGCTTGCCAATGAAAACTGGGAGGTCATCTTTCCAAAGTAGCTGTTGCTTGGAGACTGGCTGGGCATTGGTCTGCTGGGGGTGAGTGATTGCTTTTGCATCACTTGGGGTTTTTTCATTGTTTTCCTTCACTTACTAAACTGTCTTTACCTCAACCCACCAGTTTTCTTGCTTTTGCCCTTCCAGTTGCCCCCCATCTTGCTGGAGGTGAGTGAGCGAGTAACAGGGGGGGGCTTACCTACTGGCCAAGGTCAACCCACCCCGCTGAATAACTGACAAATTCCAAATGGGCCTGAGAGCTACTGTAGCAGGAACTGCAATACAGTCACTCTGGAGGAGTTTGCATTTGGCGTGCTATCCAAGGACAAATGATGTGGCCCAAAGACTGGAAAATCTGGACTTTGCAAGGGACATTAACTTCCTGCAATTCTTCCCCATTTTTATAACAACAAACATTTGTCAGAATGAGTTCACTAGCAGGTCAGGATTTGTGTGACAACCAGGTTGCAACACATTAATCAAGAAACAGAGAGCAGAAATCCTGCATATCCTTTCACACTTCATTTTTGACTCTGTTCCTGCTGGCCCATGGAGCACAGCAGACTCCTTGCATGGGTTCTGTGATGGCATATACAGAAAACCCACTCCCCTGGAGTCAGCACAAACCCCAGTAAGCATGCCCACAGAGCTATGAATACGTCCTTGGAGTTTGACATTAAGGGGGGCTGAGCAGCACACCACAATATGCAGAGACTTTTTGGTCTGGCCTAATGTAGTCCTTGAAATCCAGGAACACAAAGGACTGCAGGGCGGGTGGGCTGCATGCCATCAAGGGAATCATCTAAGATGGGGAACATGTATTATTATCAATCCATTTAGCAACTCTTACCTTTGCTTAACATTGGTGATCTTCTCAGAATAATTGTAAGTGTTCTTGTACAAAGAAATACCAGAAGCTGCGACCCAAGAGGATGGACCAAAGCACACCATGGACTTGATTCTGTGGGGCATTTTGTGATACTTACAGATAACTAGTTTTCAGAAGGAGGCAGTGTGGCTTCACAAGTTACTTGTAAGAGTATTTGAGAGCATCCAGAATAAAAAAATTGCTTCCACTATTGGCAAAAGATGGTCAGGCAGAGTTCTGGAATTGCTGTTCTACACTGGATGCTAGGTCTGGTGCCTACGACCAAAAGCATCCAAAAGCAAGTCAGTATTTTCTCAAGACTTTTAAGCAGACCAGCCAGCAAATTACAGTCACTTGCAGGGAGAAATGCACAGGAATGCTATACCTGGTGCAATTATATAAAGGATAGGAATGTAAGAACAGTCACACCAGGTCAGGCCAATGTGCATGTGTGCCACTATCCTATCTCTGACAATGGACAAAACTGTCATGTCACAAAAGAGGATAGGTATAATGCAACATTAAGTGACATTCATCTCAGCAAAGGTGGTCTTGAATCAGGCTTGCTTCGTAGTCCTTAGTAGATATTTTTTCTCCATGAACCTCTCTGTTCCCTTTCTAAACCGATGTCAACTTTGAACATGTACATTGTGTGGCATTGTTCCACTGTTTATCTATGAAATATTACTTCAGTATCTACTTCTGCTCTGTTTGAATTTCTGTCTTGTTTTTTCATATGATGCACACAAGTTCTTTTATTAGAAGATGAAAATTTATTGTCTATTTGCTTTTCTCATGTCTCTCTTGATGTTGCAGACTTTTTTCAGAATGCTCTTCAAATATTTCTTTTTCACACTAGAAAATCTCAAGCTAATCTGTTAAATGAAGACATTCCATTTCTTCAATCATCCTCGCCTTTTGTGTTGGATTTGCATGGCAAGGTTTTGGTAGCGAGGGGGTGGTCTACAGGGGTGGCTTCTGTGAGAAGCTGCTAGAAGCTCCCCCTGTGTCTGACAGAGCCAATGCCAGCCGGCTCTAAGACGGGCCCGCCACTGGCCAAGGCCAAGCCAATCAGCGCCTCTGTGATAACATATTTAAGAAGGAAAAAAACAGTGAGAGAGAGATTTTGCAGCCAGAGAGAGAGGAGTGAGAAGATGTAAGAAACTCTGCAGACACCAAGGTCAGTGCAGAAGGAGGGGGAGGAGGTGCTCCAGGCATCGGAGCAGAGATCCCCCTGCAGCCCGTGGTGAAGGCCATGGTGAAGCAGGCTGTCCCCCTGCAGCCCATGGAGGAAGGATGAGGGGGTGTAGCGATTCCACCTGCAGCCTGTGGAGGACCCCACGCCGGAGCAGGTGGAGGCACCTGAAGGAGGCTGCGGCCCGTGGGAAGCCCACGCTGGAGCAAGCTCCTGGCAGGACCTGTGGACCCGTGAAGAGGGGAGCCCACGCCAGGGCAGGTTTGCTGGCAGGACTTGTGACCCCGTGGGGGACCCCACGCTGGAGCAGTTTGCTCCTGAAGGTCTGCACCCCGTGGAAGAGACCACGCTGGAGCAGGGGAACGATGAGAGGAGTCCTCCCCCTGAGGATGAAGAAGCGGCAGAAACACCATGAGATGAACTGACCGTAACCCCCATTCCCCGTCCCCCTGTGCCGCTGAGGGGGGAGGAGGTTGAAGCCAGGAGTGAAGTTGAGCCCGGGAAGATGGGAGGGGTGGGGGGAGGTGTTTTAAGAGTTGATTTTATTTTCTCATTCCTCTACTCTGTTTTGCCTAGTAATAAATCAGATGAATTCCCTCTCTAAGTTTGGTCTGTTTTGCTCGTGACAACAATTAGTGAGTGATCTCTCCCTGTCCTTATCTCGACCCACAAGCATTTCGTTATGCCTTTTCTCCCCGGTCTAGTGAATGAGGGGAGTGAGAGAGCGGCTCTGGTGGGCACCTGGCCTCCAGCCAGGGTCAACCCACCACACCTTTTTGCCTTTAACTTCATCACTTTCCTTTCTGAGATGAGAGAATAAAATGAGAAAAATAATGTGGGGTAATGGAGCCCTATCAATTCATATTTGTGCATCATGATGGTTCTGGGTTTTTTTCCTTTGGTTGTTTTTTTTTTTCTCTTGCTTCTTAAGGATCTGCTCTTTGCTTTCTTGATTACCACTGAGCACAGAGCTGGTGTATTACATAGATTATTCAAAAACTGTTTCAGAGAATATTAGAACCTATAAAGTTCCAAAACCTTTCCTGAGAGGTAGCTGCTGATTCAGAGCCAAACCTTCCATTTGCAAACTTAAGATCTTCCCCTCTTTTAATGTGTTTTACTTCTCCGTATGTATTAACTTTCTTTATATTGAATTTCCATTAACATTTATTTATCACTCAGTCACTCAGTATTGTAAGAATTCTCATGCAATTCTTCACAGTTGTCTTGGATGGCTATGGATCAGCCTTTAGAGGTAAAGGATAGGATAAATAAGAGCAAAATGTTACAGTGGACCTTGAGCAGGGTCAAAAACCAACTTGCAGCAGGGAATATTGTAAGGATGGCTTACCATAATGTTTGGGAACGACAGCAAAACCTCTGTATCGAGTGAACCACATGCCCAAATCTTTGCCCTAACTGGAATAAAGTTTTTTTTTTAATATATATATATTTCAAATTCTAGAATATGAGGGAGAACAGGTAAACAATAGCAATGCACCAGACACATGCTTATGCCTGGTTAAAAGATGTGTCTGTTATAATGGAGTTGCAACTTTCCCTTTTAATTTCAGGTCACCTTTTATGCTGTATTTCAGTTAATATTTAAAAGTGATTCCAGAATCATTAAAATGCATAACCAGTTAAAAATAATGAATTAAAGAAAGTTAGGGAAAAACCATATTCTCTATAGTGAAAGCAGTGAAAATGATGTCTTGCTTACTATGTCACACCCTGCTGGCTTTAAACCATTAAAATGCCTGTTTTAGAAAGCTGTTAATTATATTCTAAGATGCTCTGAAGTAAAATAACATTAAGTTTGTTTCTAAATGTATTTCCTTTCAAGGCAGATTAAGGAAATTTATCTCAAAGAGCTGTTGTGCAGAAATGATAAGGATACAAACACATCCTAATTGTAAAGGGCCATCAACCATTTCTGGAATATAAAGGAAAATGTTATTATGAGTTAAGGTTGAAAATGGTGATAAGAAAACATGACATTGACCCAGAATTTTGTAAACTTACATTTTCATCTATCATGTCCATTTTTCTAGAAATCAGCTAGTAGATTTGCTAAGGCAGACAAAATTGATAAAATCTAAAGTAGACTTTCTGCTGTCTAGTCTCCAAGTGTCAGTAGCAATACATTCAGTATTACGAATGTCCTGAAGGTACAAATGTTTCCTGCTCTGATGACTGTGATATGTCTCATTTCTCAGGAAGAGCAGATGCCATTGAAAATTACATTTTAAAACTGGTAAATCTCTAGAAAGCAAAGAATCAAAAACATCGAAAAACAGATGACTGCCAGTCTTCTGCATTTTGAAAAAATGCTTCTGATGGTACAAGACTCATTACTGTTCAGTTTCTAATGAGTCCCACTGTATTTATGCAGAACATATGCTAGGATTAGGATGTGCTAAGAACTGTGGTATGGGAAAAATCTCTGCTTTTCCACAGATTTTCAGACGTTGGGCAAATCTTTTAGATGTTTTCACTGAAGAGCATACTTAGGCCAGGAATAGCTTCACTACGACATACCACCTACAAAGCAGCCTGATGAGATGCCTCTGCTAGTGCAACCAAGTGAGTGAAAAAGACCACCATACAGGAATTTTTGGTAGGAAAGGGATAGGCAAGACTTAACTTTGAATCTGAGTAATTTTTCACCTTAGGGAAGACAAGATTTTTCTGTGCTAAGGTTCTTCTTCTGTAAAATGAGTATGATTTTTTTTTTCTGAATGGGTTAAAAAGATCAGCATGAAGCACTGTGGAAATATGACCCAGATAAGCCCTTAAAGTATATTTTAAACAAATTCTGTAACAACAACTTACGTTGAGTCTGTTCATAGACTCATCCAATAATAGTGATTCAATGGAATGAACTAATATTTCTATTTCCTTTTAGCAATATTTACTCCTGGGCTTTAGTTTCAGAGTGTCAGTGTACTGGCTGGAGAGAAACACTGTTTTATTGTCTTTCAACACTGAAAGACTTTAGTTTGGAAAGGAAAGCTGAAAATGGCTGGATGCAATCTTACCCATTTTATTCTGAATTAAGGAAACTGTTATGATTATTTTTTTGTTTGTATTTGAAGTCAGGCTCATAAATGCAAGGTTTCAGAAGCAAAATAAAAAATATGATAGCATTCCTACAGTTTTGTGAGGTAAACTTCCTGAAGATATTTACATGCAAATGGGTGTGTGACTTCCCTTGCATTAGGGTGCTGAAAATGTCTTTAGTGCTAGCCAAATCAGCCAACTATCACAGGTTTAACAAGGGCTTAAGGACATTCTCAACAAGCCTTCCTGAGCCCTTACTACATTCCCAGAAAACTTTTCTGTAAAACTGCATTCCCTTACTAAAGTTCATACACAAGCTGTCTAGCTTTGATGTATCTACTTATGTTCCACTACCTTTAACTGTTGTTTTAGTATAAACATATTTTTTTCCTAAAGGAATAGGAACGTGAGTTATTATGAGCAGACTTTTTTAAAAAATAAGCTTATATAGAACAACATAATTCTGCTTACAATCAAAAGAAACCCATGATAGTCTGAGACTTTTAACTCCAAGCCACTGCTGATATCCAATACAGATCAGAAGGGACAAAAGTAACAATAATTAGTAGGCAAGTATCACTATCACAAGCAGACATGCAAACCTATCAAAACCCCAAGCAGATAAACCTAAGACTGTAGTCTTAGATTTATATCATGATGATATACTAAGTGTAACACCGCAGGAAAAGTTTCCCTTCCACTGCTTTTTTGAATAGCTGTCAGTCATTTAAAAAAAAATAAAAGAGTAGGTGTCTGAAAATGCCATAAATGCTGAATGCAGATGATGGTGAAAGCTGTATAAAAATAACTTGCAAATAAAGACTGACACTCATAAGTGGAAGGAAAAAAGCTCACCCCCTGAAAGAATGCTGGAGTTCATCTTTCTAAAGTCAGTTGTGGAAATTCAAAGTAAAAATGCTGCTAGAAACAATTGGCTTAACAAGTCTCTTTTCAGACTCTCAAAACTGACATTAAAATAGATCTCAAAGATTGAAAAGTAAATTAAAATCATTGCAGCAGCTTATGGAAATGATGCTCCTCTGTTTACTCCATGTCCTCTGGTGTGTCTACATGAAGACTATTGGTATCATATGCATTTAATTCCTTTTGAGAAAACTGTGAGATGGTATGCACCATAATAGCAGATCCCCTCTTGAATATTATTCTTTTATGCCTTAGTTTTCTTTCTCTTTTAAAACAAAACATATACACACACTTCAATATGAAGTGATGTATCAATGAAAGTGTATTAAGGGTACCCATTAACAACCACTCAGACAGTGCCTTGTGAAGCCATTGAGGATTGGGTCCTGTTACAACAGGTATTTCACACACAGAAAGAGTCAGATCTGTTCAATATAATACTTGAACACCATGGTAACAGATCTGTTCATGCAGATGCTCAAATACTATGGAGATGACAACAAAAAAACCAGAAAGCCTGAAGATGTCAATAGCTTGGTAGCTTTCAGAGTTCCTGTGCTCCTTTCTCTGTAGGCTGGAAAGATGAGGGGGCTCATATCTCACTCCTGCCCCACTCCTCAAACCTATCTGTGAGTGACAAACCTCACCCACATGTTCCTTAATACAGTTCATACCGCTGAGTATTTTTTTTTATATGCTAGGGGTTCTCCATGTCTCAAAAGCTTGAGAACAAGATTTGTAGCACTAGACCGTGATTTGTAAGATTATTTCATTACACTTAAATGCTTGAAAAGTTAAACAACAGTCTGGTAATTTCATTGTAGGTAGCACTGGAGAGTGAACCATTTTAGCAAATGAAAGTCTGTCCAGCATGTTACAAATGTTTTGTGTATTTGCAATTTGTTATCAGAGTGCAATTGGCTGCTTCTAGCTTTTGTATCCATAGTGGTAGGCTTAAGTACCAGGCAGCGCAACCGAGAGCCTTCATCAGTCAGGCTTCAGAATTGCTTTATGACAATTTGCAATGTTTATGATTCTGGCAACTGTCTGTAATGTAAACTCTGTGGTCATCAGGATAAAATAATGCTCTTATATTAATATGATAAATCAAAACTACTATATAGAATTTATTACATATATTATGATGCCCTTGGTTTAGCATTATCTTAATGTACTCCGCTGCAATAAGGCTCTGTATATTTGCAGTAATATACTGCAATTTTATACAGTTACATAAAAGCTTTATTGAAATAATACTGCACAGCATTTTTATGCATTTCTCAAAATAGCGGAGACATAATGTAACCCCAAAATCACAGGCTTTTTAATAATGCATGAGATGTTAAAATTATGCCACTTTTGTATTGTAAATTGTCCTTTTTTTCTTTTTCTTAGCGTCTCAGATGTTCTCTTCAACACTGTGCTACTTCACCCTCCTTCACTGATCTCAATGCAAAGAAGTATCATTTTACAGCACGCTATTGTTATATTTTTTCCCACCAATCTATAATGCATAATAAGAAGCAGTTAAAGAATAAAGGAGTTCCTTTTGCCCCTGCTTCCCCATTTTCTTTGCTTCATTTGCACACATTCAGAGAAAGCTGAAGGAACCACCGTGTTTATCTTGCTGAATACTATTTCAAACCTTATAAAATCAAAGGAGAGATTCAGGGGTCATGCTAATCTTATACATAATTTTATTGTCCTTCAGACACCCTTAAATGTAAAAAGCTATGTTCACAGAAACTAAAGACCTTATCTGCCAGTCTAGGAGTCTGTTTTTCAGTCAACATAAAGATATTACAGAAGTCAGTGCTCACATAGTTTACCAGAAAGGAATACCCTTGCCTCTTCAACTCCCAAAGCAGGCAGACATTGTCTTAACTGTACAGCACATTTCTGTCAGGAGGGGACCCTAAAGCAGTACAATCCTGTTGCTTAGCAATTTCAAGCAAACAAGATTAAAAACAATTCTCTTCATCCTATTTTCCTCTGCCCTGCACTCATTCCTTTTCTGAAATATCCAGAGGCATCTGTGACTAAGCCATACTAAGCTTATATCCAGTATGATAGCCTATATTTTTTAAAATATGCAAAAGGCACTTTTATGAAATCCTTTGACGGAAGTACCAGCCATTACTGAATGTTTAAAATTATTAGACTGCTACTAAACTGGAACAATCCACTTAACAGTGGTATTTGTGGCAAACACAAACAGCTGTCAGATTCAGATTCCTTAAAAAATAGAGGAAATACTACTATGCCAGAAGGAGAATTTCTTGTTGAAAGATCACAGAATCAGAGAATGGTTGAGGTTGGCAGTGTCCTCCGGAAGTGACCCGGTCCAACCCCTCTGCTCAAGCAGGGTCACCTAGAGCCAGTTGCCCAGGACCACGTCCAGACGTGGTCCAAGGATGGAGACTCCACAAACTCCTTGGGCAATGTATATCAGCATACATTTTGCTAACAACGTAGTACAAAGCAAATGATAACAGCATAGGAATATATTTCATTACTCATTTCACTCCTTATCAAGATTGTTACAAGGAAACCCCAAGAAATACAGACACTAGCAACCTGACAAACAATCACTTTAATTTCAAGATAGATTTTAGCTATTAATAGTTACAGCAGCCAGTCAAATAGAAGTTGCTTACACAGGTGAAATAACATTAGAGCAGTCCAAACAGACAGTGAAGGATGTTCACTGGATTTTGAGTACTTTCAATGCTGAAAATGCTTACTTGTCAGTTAGCTAGCTTGCATTTATAATCAAATTTTCAGACTCTCTATGCCTTACAAACAAATACCAAGACAGACATATTTTTTTAAAAAAATGGTCACACCTAGCTATTGAACTGAATGCTCAAATTTCAGAATGTTCAATTTTCCCAGCATTTTATGTTTATCAAAAAGTTCAATTTATAATATATCATATTCTACAGGAAATTGGAAGATTAAAAGCATATTAATAAATGTATACCTAACACTTAAAACTTTGCACAGATCACAGATGAATCGAATAGCTGTAAAGAATTAAAAGAATTTCTTTAGATGAGACAAATGATGCTGAATAAAGATGCAGGGTCAAAAGAGCTGAACAACGCCCAGGAGAATATACTGCATATAGAGAGAGCTATGTTACACAGGGAGAAAGTCTTTACTGTTCGAAAAATATAGGCTCTTTTTTCCTTCCTTTTATATGATAAATACAAATCTAATCACTTTTAATGACATGGCCTCTTTTACAAAAATTTCCTCAGCTATGTACTACAAAATACACTAGGTGGCAGCAAAAAGTAAGCTAAAAATCTGTAACATTGCAGTACATCTCCAGATTTAGTACGGAAAAATCTGCAGGATTTCAACAGGGAACGAAGGTGAAAAGAAAGAAATTCTAGTTTTCTTTTGCTTAGGTATTTTCCATTAAGCAGGGCAATGCCTAAGCAAGTTGCTCATTGCACTATTTATTATTGTATCATAAAGCTGAGGTGTTCACAATGGTCTTTCAAGGATGATTAATCCCAGAGTCACTACGTGGCTCAGTGCAAAGAAAGTCAGTAACAAACTCAATGGTGCTAATAGCTGCACAAACGACTCTGCATGCTCTCAAGACTTTGAGTCAAATAGTTTGGTTAAAATGATATGCCATACTTAAATATAAGGAAATGCTGAGAATTTATGCCAAAATAAGGCTCTGATTTCCAATTATTTCTACTGCTTCCTCCTCCACAATATATTTTAGTTTCTATAATTAGGATTTCAATCTGCAGTCATGTGGAAGATTCCCAGAAGATTTATGGATTGACCAGTAAAGCTGTACCACTTTTATCTAAAATGGCTGCCAGAATTTTAGGTAAAATATAGAGGATAGCTGTAACGACATTATACTCTGAAAAAATGTTTGGAAGCTGTCATATACTACTTACCATGGCTCCCATTAAAGTTAATTATGTACATCTAACTGTTCGCTTGCCTATACAAGAGACACAAAAAGTTACAGCTAACTAAGAAAATATTAATGTAATTCTTATTATCTCATGAGAAGGAATCTCTCATAAATGTTGCCCTATTAAAAGAAGCAGGGCACCTGCAATAGATCAAAAGATAAGGGTCAAGCAATAAAAATGCAAACGTGTAAAGCAGAGAACTTGCTATTTATAATACTTTTTATATTTTTATCTCTTCCTAACGTCCCTTCTATCATGGTATTACAGACAATGAACCATTTCCAGTAGCTCACACTTTACATCCCAACATGCTCTCCTGCATACCCATCTCCCACAGGGACTGCTTTGTCTAGGAGACGAGGAATAGGGAAAAGGAAAACAGTCCAGAATTCTTTGCTTAAAGATCACAAGAGTGACATCTTGAATTTCAGTTGCTTCAGTATATACTGTAACAGATATTAAATAATCCATTGAATAATTGTGGAGGCCCCATCCCTATAAGTGTTTAAGACCAGGTTGGATGAGGCTTTGAGCAACGTGGTCTAGTGGAGGGTGTCGCTGCCCGCAGCAGGGGGGTTGGAACTAGATGGTCTTTGAGGTCCCTTCCAACCCAAACCATTCTATGATTCTATGATAGAACTTTGTTGCAAACTTGTATTATCTGGCAAATTCATCATGGGTAAGAAACAACAACTGTGTCAAAATGTGCTTTTTTGGTCATCAGTTGAAATCCCAAATAACCCATAGACTGTAAATTTAAAATACAGAGTTTGATGAGTATTGTGGCAGAAAGTAACAACACTGTAAGAAAGAAATTTCAGTCCAAGTAAGTAAATTTTTAACTGATCTTAAACCTCATCTTTGATATTGAAGAACATCAATTTGAAACTCCCATTGTACAAATGAGGGTATCGTTTCATATCCAAAGAGGAATTTGACCTGTAATGTTTATTATTTTATTGTAGTCAAAAGCATTTTTCATCAAAATATTCCCATCTTTAATAATGTGGTTATCCACTTTTTTGTTTGTTTTTCAGAAAGGCTGATAAAACTTTCCTACAATATGATAACTGTCCTAATCTGAACAGAATCAGATGGTATCTGGCATCCCTATTTCTGTGCATGTGGATATTGACCTATGTTCTCTATTCCTTCTCTGAACTTTCTATACCTTTCCCCATGTACAGAGCTTGCTCTTCTTCATTTCCCTAAGAGTTTCTTGCTGATGCACTTTTCACTGAATTCAACTAGTTGAAAGGATATTTCTATTGAAATAAGTACACACAAACACACATCCATATTATTTCTAAATGGCTTTTAATTAAGATTTATTTTCATGAATTTTATGCAATATAAAGCATCATTGTTTAATTTTTCATTCTGGAAATTAGTTTTTCAATGAGGGCTAAAAACAAACAAACAAAAAAATTACAGACAGTTCCATGGGAAGTTTTCCTGTTTCAAAATGGTTGTTGCTTCTATTTGGATGAAGTTATGCCATCCTCTGGAGAGATGAAGATTCCCTTTTCTGCCAAAGGCTGCCATGAATTCAGAATCACTAAACATGGCAGATGATGGCAGAGAAATTCTTTGTGGACTTTTGCAAAAGAGTATTTTCTTCAGCTATTGCTAAAGGGAATAGAATCCCAGTGTCCTGGTTTTGGCCGAGATAGAGTTAATTTTCCTTCTAGTAGCTGGTATAGAGCTGTGTTCTGGATTTAGGATGAGAATAATGTTGATAACACATTGATGTTTTCAGTTGTTGCTAGGTAGTAGTTGTGTCTACACTAAGCCAAGGACTTTTCAGCTTCCCACGCCCTGCCAGGTGCACCAGAAGCTGGGAGAGCACAGCCAGGACAGCTGGCCCAGACTGGCCAAAGGGATATTCCCTACCATATAACGTCATGCTCCGGATATAACTGGGGAAGGTAGCCGGGAGGCAGATTCGCTGCTCGGAAAAAGACTGGGCATTGAGGTTTTTTTTTTTCCTTGGGTTTTTTTTCTTTTTTTTTTCTTTTTTTTCCTTCTGCACGAGGTAAGCAATTACCTTTGTGCATCACTTGTTTATTATCATCATCATCAACATCATCCTCCTCCTTTGTTATCCTATTAAATTGTCTTTGTCTCAACGCATGAGGTTTGTTCCCATTCTCCTCCCCATCCCCGTTGGGGGAGTGTGAGTGAGCCACTGTGAGGTGCTCAGTTACAGGCTGGGGTTAAACCATAACATGCAGTTACAAAGAATTTAAAAAAAATGGTTTTACTACCACCTCTACAGAGAAATAACTGTTCAAACATAGTCAATATAGAAGATTTCTGCAAATTTTATCTAGCTAAGAGGTTTTGCTGTAGTTGGAAAAAATGTTCCAATACAACAAAAGACACTTCTCAAAGGACCTATTTTAAAATTACTTTAATTAATATGTTTAATTTACAAAAAAAACCCTTTCATTTTTTAATCAAGGTAGGCTATAACTTTGGTCATAAATTGTCTTCTGACTGTATTCTGTATAATAGAGTGACTGAATGCTTTACTAATGTGTGAAGCTCATTGTGGCTTAAGCTACAGAACACCAAACCACAATTTCTGAAGTTAATAAATCAAAATGAAAAATATACTTAAAGGATCCCTTTCTGTACCACTTAAGTGCATCCTTCTTTAGGAAGGAAAACAATAGTGGCTTAATGAGAACTGACCATCTGAGCAGGAAACGATCATTTATTTGGGTGTGCAAGCAGAACTGCAAGAATCCATCTTGTTTTCCAGCCAGTAGGTTACTCCTGCATAAATCTGCCGTATGTACTTTTAAAGTACCAGAAAACCTTTAGCAATTGAAAGTGGGTAATACTCATACCTGAAGTCTCATCTGAAAGAGAATTACTGTGTTCCTTAACATCAGGCTAGGACATTTAACCAGAACTGATTTAAAGGGATGAGTGTCCCTTGCTGAATCAACAATGATGATTCTTTGCCACCTGGGTTTTCTGCAGAGGTTTCCTATCTGAGCACGGCACCAGCATCACACAGCTTAACAGTTCTGACAGTTTCACTGCAAAATACAATAGGCCTACGGAGTATCTGCTCCTCTCATAATATTCCATGACCTTTCTTTCTGGAAGGCAATTATTTATTTGATCCTCTGCTTCCCCTTTTGGGTCAGGGGGACCTTGTGGAGATCCTTAACTGATACAGTATTGCAAACCACAAGGTCTGCTCGGGTGAACACATTTATACATGCAGCTTTAAAATGCTATGTCAAATTTTTGCCCATATTTCAGAAGCTTCCTTGGAAGGTAAGTATATAAAAATACATTGAAGAAAAATTATTTTTCTAATATATAAAATAAATTGAAAGGAAGCTGTTAGGAATGATTTTATAATCATCCTGGAGGCAGAAACCATTTAGAGCAACACTAGTAGCATGCAGGCTTCATACAAACTCAAGAAAGCATTAA
Organism: Grus americana; assembly: GCF_028858705.1. Classification (NCBI taxonomy): domain Eukaryota; kingdom Metazoa; phylum Chordata; class Aves; order Gruiformes; family Gruidae; genus Grus; species Grus americana. The sequence continues at coordinate 29,479,171 of NC_072854.1, forward strand.
GAGCATTTATGATTGTTGCAGCAGAAGTCCAATTTACATTGAACTGAAGTGAATGCATCACTTGGAATTAACAAGTGTGCAGATAAGTTGAGCAGGTCAGAACAGGATCAGTGTCATACCTTTGGGTATGTCAGAAGTAATGTGTACTAATGTATTATTTAAAGGATTTTAATGAAAACTGAATCAGATGAAGTGAACTGTTTCTAATCTGATTTTCACTGTATCAGTCTAAGCCTTACTCGGTGATAATAAAGCCCATGAAATCTAAAGAAAAATAAGTAAACAGTGATCAGCAGAGTGTAAAAAACTTCGGTCTGTGGGACTGAGAGTCAAGCACTAACTTTCTGTAATTAGTTGCTTCCCAACTTGCCAAAAGATTTATACTTTCAAGACAAATTAGCCATTGATAAAACCCACAACTTTTCTCCACCGACTGTCAAGAATTGCTACCCCTAGTTAGGATTTCTCAAGCGGAATATACATTATTAGTTTCTTCTCACCATGAAATACTCCGTCAAAATTGGCACTTCTCATTTGTAATTAACAAACAGAATGCAAGATAAAGTGCCACAAGTCTCAGTTGTGCAACTAATGATGTGAAATTATTTTCACAGGCTCCAGGTCTTCTGAGGAGAATAAAAAGTGTGTATTGTATCACACTCTCCAGACCATCTCAGGCTCTATTCCTGCTTCTCTCCTACAACACACTCCTCTGGGGCTCTGGAAGACTGTGAATTAATAACACTGAAATTTTTTGTAGTAGCCAGTTGATTCAGAAACCTACATTAATATTTGTAATAAAAATAATTTTTTTCTATGGTCTGTTAGTACTTGCACAGTCATTTCAAGCAAGTTGCTATGAAGAAAAGAATGCAATTACAGCATGCAGGGACTGATAAAGTGGCACTTACATGATAAAACAGTTACATTTGCAACCTCAGGTTAATCTTTGGCTAATTTCAGCCATATAAAGGAACACTTTGACTTTACCTAGTGACTTCGCAGACTAACCAGCTTAGAAAGATTTTGCTCGAACTGACAATTGACCTTGATCAGTAAGAAATATATATTGGTGGTTTCTTTCCTTGCAACATTTCATTTATCACATATAAATTTTGAAACCTTTCTTACTAAAGTTGGTAAAGCCAAGGTAAGAGTGAATGGTATGAGTATTTTCCACTCTTAATACCTTGTCTAATCTTAGGAACTATATTCAGACTGTTTCTAAATTATGAAGGAAGCAAAATCTTCTCTCACTTTCCCAAGGGTTTCAGTCTATATTTTGCACTAATTAATCATAATTTGTCTCTAACCTTTGCTTCTTATCTATAATGCTGGGCTGTCATATTTCAGCATCTTCTCCCATCATCCTCAGAGAGGCTGACTCAGACCTTCACATGTTAGCACTACACTCTTTTAAATGTTGCAGCTTGTAACACTCAGTTCCAATTATTTTTATGCAAATGGTATGACAACAACCCATGTCTATCTTACCTCTCACTAATTAGATTCTAAGTTTTTAAAGGCATTTTCAGCCCTTTTAACTCTGCACCATGCTTGAAAAAATATTATATCTGTAATATTGCTTTTCTTCCAGCGCTGCAGCCCAGTCTTTCTAATAGTTTCCAGATAATTCCACCTTGACATGTTTCTGCTATATGATACGTCTTTCCCTCTGGGCTTCTTTAAGAAAAAATATTCTCCACAAGGAGCTCAGGAAGACATTTACTGCATAGCTGCAACTGCCAAGAAATTACTATTCTTACCATATTGTGCTTCTACAGACAGGGTATGGCACTTCTTTCTATAAATTCAGACATGCCAGATAAAACTTGAATGCCCAACTTCATTTTTATTTTATTAATTTTCTCTTTGGGTCACAAGCTAAAGTTTGATCTTGTTCTACATATTTATAGATGCATACCAGATGCAGTGCCATGAATCCTTGACGGCTATGTAAAAAAAAACAATAAAAAATTCTTACTTATGTTTCACAACAATGGCAGCACTTATTTAGCCTTATATCTGCTGTATCCATAGCTCCCAAGAATACTAAGTGAGATTTAAGAACAGTATTTCCAGGCTGTACATTTCCATTTGCATGCAGTTAGAAGTCCAGATTCAGAAAATGATTTTCTGAAACATGTCAACATATTTGTGTGCCTTGGAGAGGCACTGTACATGTATACTTGGACCAACACCATCTGAAAACAAGTCAGAAAACCTGTGTGAAAATTAGCTTGGGTTTTGTTCCACGAAATGGAACAAGCTACTAACAGAATCTCGGCATGTACTAATGAAAATTAAAAAAAAAAAAAAAATTACCCAAACTTTCATTGATTTCATAAAATAAATAGATTTCATTAAGGTATAAATATTAAGTGATGGTCAGGAATGTAGCAATAAATTCTTCCAGCTTACGAGGAGTTATATAGAAGTGTAGAAGTGTCCAGTTACGGAGAAATGTCACCATTATCAAGTCTAAAAACTTCAGTGCAAAATGCAAAATCCATGAAGGTAAATTCAGGTCTTACTTAATGAAACAGTAAGGCTTAGCAAGAAGATAGAGGAATGACTCTGCAACATCTTAAGAAAATGTAATTGTGAGCACTTTTTTGGGACACCAGTTAGCCAAACTTTTAGCGCTAGCAACTCAGCATGACAGTTTAACACTTTCAAGGAAAAGAAGAACAGGAATTCCTTAGAATGTTTTAAAATTCAAAAAGATGGCGGAAGAAGGGACCTCATCATAATTAAGAAAAAATTATCCTCTCTAGTTACACACTGACCTCTGAAACCCAATGCTCTCCTATACTTATTAGATGGAACACTCATTAATTTTAATTTATGAGCCAGAAAAGTAAGAGTCAGTAACTATTAAACACAACATTGTCAGTGTGGCTCTGACACTCGTTCTTCAGAACAAAATGAGAAATTTTCTTCAGACAAGTATGTAGCAAAGAAACATTTCTTACTGTTTATAGATTTGTCCTACTTGTCTTTTTTTGAACATCCTAGATAAAAGGGAGTTCTGTAGTCTTCCCCGACATTAACTTCTTGTTAGTGAACTTAGTAAGTCTTTTTATAAAATATCATCAATGACTAATAAAATACAATTAATGGGGAGATCAAGTATTACAGCTTTAAGTAACCAAACATTAACTGAATCTAAGGTAATCTTTACTGGTATGTAAACCTAAAATCTAAAAAATAGCTAATCTTTTCAAACTCTTAAAAAAATATATTACTGATAATACACTCACTGAACTCACTAAGTAAAGATCCTGTTTTATCTGACATTCCTTCAACAAAACTTTATAAGTTTTTAGTAATGAGTCCTGTATGTATGAATTAGTACTTAATTAGAACTCCATAAATAGAACCGTATGCCCAGAAATTTTTATTAATATACATAGAAATAAAAATATTTTTATTTAGTTTTTATATATAAGCAAATAAATTGAAACTGAAATTGGATACTCTTTTGGTGTTCAGACAAGAATTTTAACTGTACGGAAAGTCTGAATGTGACTTCAAAGTCATGACATGTAGATTAGAACAGTATTTAATTTCAAATCAGCTACTCTCCATATTTTGCATTATATGAAACAATGTCTCACTACACCCATATGACACCTTTCTTCACATTCTATATGGAAAATGATTAAAAATGGTTGTCAGAAAGGAGGAAATAAAACAAGGCAGATGTAATCCTTTTTAGCAGAGAACATAACCTGAGCTTTCAAATATAATGCTGAACTGTATTTACTGAAAAGGTTTGAAAGAAGGATAAAATGTGACGTATCATCATAAGGCTAAATTCCTGACTATATCATCTGCTTGGAGCGAGGAGCAGCACTGCTCTATCTCAGGAAAGGTAGAGGTACATTAATGAGTCCCATTGACTGCAAATATTACCAGTAAATAACTTTTTGCTGCTAAAGTGGCTGAAAGCACAAATTATGCTGGAACAGTAAAAAGGACTGAATGTATTTTAAGGGATATGCTATGGTTAAAGCAAAAATAACAGTCATATCAACAGATTGTGATAAAACTCTGTTGTCTGTGATATGGAGTATCTGAAGCTAGACAGTCAAAATGATCCACTTGCCATTAAATCCATGGCTTCAGTGGATTTACAAATATGATAAAGTACTTCAGTTATTCACGATATAAAGGCAAGAAAGTCTGGGTTACACCAATTAATAATTTGTGATCTTAAAAAAAACTAGAAAAAAACCCCACCAAACCTAGCAAAAAAACCACGACAGGGAGGTAAATTACTGTTCTACGTATAGGATTCGCTAATGTCTGGCTTTCACACACTTCATAAGCAGTCAAACTGGCTACGAATCTCAGCCCCTCAGTTGTCAGTACCATCCCCTGTTGGAGGCAACACCACCACAGGACAATCAGTAGGACAGAATGTGTGACCATGGTTCAGTTGCTCCTCTTCACAGCTCAGTACCTTAATACAAATCCACCTGGCTTACACTAAAATGCCAAACTGGGTGATGAGATGCAGGCATACATTCCTTCATCTGACACAGAAGTGGAGCAGACAGCTTGAACAGGCACTGCCAGCATTATCTGTCAAAGCTTGGAATGAGTTCATCTAGAACCAGAAATTTATACTGGACAAGGGCAAGTTTATGTGACACTTTTCTTTTTGGACTCTATGAGTGTATCTAATTTGGAAAACAGAGATGACACGCTACCTTAAATAGCCAAATAATGTTCATGCAAGTGTATTTCCCTACAGTTTGGGTTACAAATGTTAAATTAACATCTTCTGCATGCTTTCTGCTGCTCTATATACATTATTTGATATCTCAGAGTATGTTTCTTTGGTCCTTCTTGTTATAACTTATTGCACTGTTATGCTGTATGTGATGTTACAGAATTTTCTTTTGAAAATCTTCAAAGTTATTTTTAAACAATGGACTCTGGTGATCAGATTTCTGTATAAAACTCAACACTGTACCTACTCATTTAATGCATTATAAACAATTCTTGCAGTTCCTCTATTGATTTTGAAGTGCAATTATTTTTTGTTGCTGTTGTTCAATAATTCTCCAGTCAGCAAGGTATCACTTCAAAACTGAATCAAATGTTATCAAGATGCCTTGCTTCCAATGTTTTGTACAGTACATACTATCTGCTAAGTCACTGATTCACTACTACATTGTCAAAAAGGGTGGGAACTCTCTCTTTTAACTTCAGTGGCCTGAAAGTTAGACAGCTAGACCAAGCTAATTATCCACATATCCTTGACAGTTGAACAGGCTGAAAAGTACTTCTGGAGAAGGATTTATCAAGTGCTAAGACATATGCCTGTGAAAGGTAGTACATTCTGCCAAAAGTGCCTGCAAGTCTGCACTGACTAGGGAGGCAGCGCACACACAACTTAGATCAGATGCCTTACTTGCTGGGAGCCTATATTGGTATGGTAAAGCCCATCCTAGTGGCTTACCTGAAGGTTTAAGAAAACAAATCTTATCTGAAATTCAAGACTTGACATCATGCATAGCTTAGCAGTGCTAGCTAGTTCTGTACAGATTTTAAAATTTGAATTTTAGTTTTTATTTTTTATAATTTTTATAATCAGAGAGTTTACAAATTATTGCAAAAATTTAAAATACAGATTAAGTAAAACACCTGAAGAAAGCATTTGTGGGGTGATTTAATAAATTAGCTGCTACTTAATTCTGGTAAATATAGCAAATTAAATGACGGTACAGCTACAGACCAAAAAGTTGACATCTTGATAGCTTCAAATATCTTTCATAATATGACATTCAGTATTGTTATAATTTGCATTTGGATAAACTATGAGTAATGTTAGATAAAACACATTATATGAGCTGTTTCATGTCTCTATCAGAATTATAAAGTCAGAGGAACAGTTGAAATTTGTCATACCTGTCACATTTTGGTTAACATCAAATTCCCGCTGAGAAAGAATTCTGTATATTTTAACAATGTGCTATGCCAGGCCACTAAACCCAAGAGTTTCAGTAACCATCCCTGAAGATTTCACAGAAGAAGGTAGCCTTGATCCAGCTGGAATGCATGGGAATGCTTACAGGAAGCTTCCTCTCTTTGGCCTTTCAAGAAACCAAACCATACATTCTGCATGTACTGATTGCTTCCATGGACATTTAGGAAGTTGGAGGCAATTAATTGCTGACATGAGCAGGTGCCATTCTACTGAAGTGAATGCTGTCATATCAACAGTGAATTTGGCTCTAGGTATCGTAATAGCAAAAATAGTCCATTTAGATCTAACTGCAGAGAACAGCTATGTGTTGGGTTTGCGTAGCAAGGTTTTGGTGGGGGGGCTACAGGGATGGCTTCTGTGAGAAGCTGCTAGAAGCTCCCCCTGTGTCTGATAGAGCCAATGCCAGCCGGCTCCAAGACGGACCCGCCGCTGGCCAAGGCCAAGCCAATCAGCGCCTCTGTGATAACATATTTAAGAAGGAAAAAAACAGTGAGAGAGAGCTTTTGCAGCCAGAGAGAGGAGTGAGAAGATGTAAGAAACTCTGCAGACACCAAGGTCAGTGCAGATGGAGGGGGAGGAGGTGCTCCAGGCGCCGGAGCAGAGATCCCCCTGCAGCCCGTGGTGAAGACCGTGGTGAAGACCATGGTGAAGCAGGCTGTCCCCCTGCAGCCCATGGAGGAAGGATGAGGGGGTGTAGAGATTCCACCTGCAGCCCATGAAGGACCCCATGCCGGAGCAGGTGGAGGCACCTGAAGGAGGCTGTGGCCCGTGGGAAGCCCACGCTGGAGCAAGTTCCTGGCAGGACCTGTGGACCCGTGGAGAAGGGAGCCCACACCAGGGCAGGTTTGCTGGCAGGACTTGTGACCCCGTGGGGGACCCCACGCTGGAGCAGTTTGCTCCTGAAGGTCTGCACCCCGTGGAAGAGACCACGCTGGAGCAGGGGAACGATGAGAGGAGTCCTCCCCCTGAGGATGAAGAAGCGGCAGAAACAACATGAGATGAACTGACCGTAACCCCATTCCCCATCCCCCTGTGCTGCTGAGGGGGTAGAAGGTTGAAGCCGGGAGTGAAGACGAGCCCGGGAAAATGGGAGGGGTGGGGGGAGGTGTTTTAAGATTTGGTTTTATTTCTCATTCCTCTACTCTGTTTTGCCTAGTAATAAATTAGATGAATTCCCTCTCTAAGTTCACTCTGTTTTGCTCGTGACAACAATTAGTGAGTGATCTCTCCCTGTCCTTATCTCAACCTACAAGCATTTCGTTATGCCTTCTCTCCCCTGTTTAGTGAATGAGGGGAGTGGAGAGCGGCTCTGGTGGGCACCTGGCCTCCAGCCAGGGTCAACCCACCACAAGCTATGAAATGCAATGAAGACCTTCCAGCTTCAAGAGAAGGAAGTTAAATGTGTGATGTAGTCACTAGAATTGCATGGTTCCAGTGCAAGCACAAATACAGGTTGGACAGAGAATGGATTAAGAGCAGCCTTGAGGAGAAGGACTTGGGGGTGTTGGTAGACAAGAAGCTCAACATGAGCCGGCAATGTAAGCCTGCAGCCAAGAAAGCCAACCATGTCCTGGGCTGCATCAAAACCAGCATGGCCAGTAGGTCGAGGGAGGTGATTCTGCCCCTCTACTCAGCTCTCCTGAGACCCCACTTGGAGTACCGTGTCCAGCTCTGGAGCCCCCAACATAAGAAGGACATGGAGCTGTTGGAGCGAGTCCAGAGGAGGGCCACGAAGCTGATCAGAGGGCTGGAGCACCTCTCCCATGAGGACAGGCTGAGAGAGTTGGGACTGTTCAGCCTGGAGAAGAGAAGGCTCCAGGGAGACCTTATTGCAGCCTTCCAGTAGCTTAAAGGGGCCTACAGGAAAGCTGGAGAGGGACTGTTTACCAGGGCCTGTAGTGACAGGCCAAGGGGTAATGGTTTTAAACTAAAAGAGGGTAGATTTAGCTTAGCTATTAGGAAAAAATTCTTCACTGTGAGGGTGATGAGACCCTGGAACAGGTTGCCCAGAGAAGTTGTGGATGTCCCCTCCTGGGCAGTGTTCAAGGCCAGGTTGGATAGCACTTTGGGCAACCAGGTCTGGTGGAAGGTGTTCGTTCCCATGGCAGGGGGGATGGAACTAGATGATCTTTAAGGTCCCTTTCAACCCAAACCATTCTATGATTCTATGAGATGTGATTATTGGGAAATACCTGCAGAAAGAATTTTCTCAGGTGATTCCACCTGAATATCTGGAACAATGGATTTTTGGACTACATCTGGTAAACTCAAAACTAATAAACAAATAAGAGATATAGAGTTTATATCCTATTTACATATAAAGAAAGCAAAACTAGGTAAGCAAAGATACTCCAATCATCAACTAATACCAGCAGTAAGAGGACAAACAGCAAGAACTAAATATAATTCTTAAAAAAAGACAATAATCAAGCAATTTAGTTAGCAAAATGATTGCATTTCGGCTAGGAGAGTGGCTATTGACAGTGGGGAAAATAACGGCCCCTATGTATTTTAGTATTAGCATGTGAAGAATTTAAGCATTACAGAGGAAAAAAACCAAACAGCATAAGCAGCCCATAAAATCTAATGTGACAGAAATAATAGGAAAATGGTAGAATAGTAAATATTTCTGGAAAAGAGGTTTTCAAAGGAAGGTATTCTTCAGGAACAAAGCAGGGACTGAGGGTAGCATTGCACAGACTTGTTACAATAAACTATGATTATTATAATTTCTCAGGAAAAAAAAGGGTGATGCTCCCATGATGTAGAATAAACATAAAACATCTGGAGCTCAGTAGATATTTTACTTGATGATATACTCAAAATTGCTAAACTGTACAATAATATTGCTAAGGAGGAACTCCATGACACCATCAGCCAGATGAAGCAGTAACCAAGGACTTACAAAGAGACTTTTGAAACAAATGAGTCAGCTTGAAATGCTATGCAGAGGCACAGACATTTGTGAAAGAAGCGGGGTCAGGAGCAGTGACCCTGGTAGGGCACCACAAGGCATCGCCTGGTAGTATCCCCAGCCCTGCCAGGATGAGGCCCAGCAGCTCCCTGTGGGGCACAGGTGCAGCCTGCACTGAGCACAGTGTGGGGGTGGCATGGGGGGACCTGTTCTCAGGGTGCACGTGGGGCTGTGTGGGGCACCTGCCCGTGCTGGTGCCTCAGCAGGGTGCCAGCGGTGGCAGGGGTGGACGCTCAGCTAGAGCATCTTCATCTCCACAGAGGGGTCTGTGTGTGAGGGACCCACACTTTCAGTGTTTGCCAAATCCACACTGCCTGTGAGGGGCTGGGTGTCCACACCCTCTGAGTGTGTGTAGATTATTTACAGAAAGTTGTGTAGAAATTTCTAGATGTTTTTTAACATTCTGCGGTGTCTAATATTGTGGTTTATCTGTGGCATTGCTGATCCTGATCCTGAATGTTTACCGCTTATTGCCAAGTCATTAATAAATCAATAATTATACATCATTAATAAATCAACAAATGACTTTGTTCCTGATTCAAATCATATGAATTAAGCAGCTTTTCCCTGTGATGAATATCTGTAAAAAATTTATGATAGGAAAAGCAGTGCCAGCATAGGCTGCATCTAGCTTCTTATACTACATAATTCTGAACATGCAGACTGTTGTGCTTACATATTTAGGAAACTCTGCAAGTCAAAATGAAAGTACAAGCTAATTTTACACACCTCTTGGAGCTAGGAAGTGCTTGAAAGCAAACAATTGGAATTACTGTCTGAGACAACGTAAAGTTTGCCTAAATTGAGAAAATAGGTGTAGACAGAAAAAATTGCAAATGTGGACACCCAAATAATTATCCATATTGCACTATGGCAGATTAGTTTCCAGCTATATCAAACACAGATGAAAGCACTTAATGGGCAAAATCTTTGAAGCATTCAGTTGGCTAAAACCAGATGCAAAAGTTCACAGTCATGTTATCTGTAGAATAAAGGAGAGCCTTGAATTAGACTCCCACTTTTCAGACAGAGCTAATTGGTTATTACTTAAGATTTCTGTTCTCTTTTCTGATTATTGAAAAAAGTCAGCCCACTTTCCTTTTTTCTTGAAAAAGAATTACAGTCAAAACAGAAAGAATAAGGCAAACATAATGTTGTTTACCAGTAGCTATGGTGACCGCTTGTAGGAAAGGGTAATATGTTCACAGAGGAAAGAAAAAACCCTCACTGTCTCCTTAGAATAAAACCAAGCCAAGCCAAACCAAACCAGTTAATTTGTTAATATATGTTTCTTCACCCAAGGAAGCAGAGTGGGAAGGGAAATAACTTTGTATAGTTCAATGCATTAATTGGAAAATTGTTCTAGGAAGAATGTTGTAACACTTCAAGAATTCTATGCGATTACATTATATCATCTTTCTGTGCTATAGATCTCTGTAAGAGCTGACAGCTTGGTAATAATTAACTCCTTCCAGAAAGCAGGATGATAGTGAGGAGGGAAAATGTTAATAGTTCATGCAATAGTCAGGATTATTGGCACACTATCATTATAAATAATTGAATCAAGTAAGTCTCCTGGCTGTAACATATCCTTGAGATGTTGGATTCTTGTTCATATTGATGTGGTTCTGGGAGACAATATTGATTTAATCATCCTTTTCTATTAAATCAGTGTTGAGAAAGCAGGCCAGGTTTACACTCCTCTACATGTTCATTCTGAAATAGGGAGATCTGAAAGTGTTCATTTGCAATTGCCCTCTCTGTTTGCACTGCACTTATTCAGAAGCCATTTCTAAGCTGGTGTACCAAAATGCTGTACTGCTTAATCACGAGCTAGTATGCATTCAGCTAACAGTAGGCTCTAAGGAACACATCAAGTCATTGTATTTCAGCAGCATTAAATACATATTAATGCCTAAAATATTGAAAGACAAATGTGACAGAATTGACTTCATATTAGTTCAGAGCTTACAGGCTATCCCTGCTGTTATTAATCAGGCCTGTGTGGATCACTTCGTCACTCTATGGTAAGGGTTGCAAAGTCATCTCAAGATGAATAGACTTTTTTGTTTTCAAAGGATGAATTCTCAGACTTCTCAGCAACACATACACTTAGATATGACTGCTATCACTAGAGGTAGAACAGGTTTTGCCCTTTTCTTTGTCTCAGAAGTGAGAGGTGAGTGGATTTCTCTTTTCCCCAGTTTCACTTTACACTGACATCCATAGTGACACATGCTGGTAGCAGCAAGCCAGTGACACTACAATTTCTCTCCTACAGAGCCATTCATCCAGCGGTCTGAAATGACTCAAACAGAGCTTTATTGCTCTGTTTTCCATCTCTTGTTATACCACCCTGTCTCTCCCCTTCTAGCTGGCTACACTTCCCTGAAAAGAACAATAAAGGTAAACTTGGACAATTTTTTTTAATCAACAGGACTGCAGTGGCTTTGATGGTATCCTCCCCGCCCCCTGTCTTTACCTTCTATCCATAGAAACCATTTAATAAGTTCAAGACATTTTTATGCATGCTTCTGACTGCAGGTCCTTCATTGATTTCTAAGGATGATCCAGCCGAGTACGGCAATGAAACAAGCACCTTAAGAACTTTTATTAGGTTCTAAATGAGACACTGTTTCTCAGATTTCCCTCCTGTTGTTTTCTGTTCAGTTCCATAATGCAGATCAATACAATCCAGAGTTATCCTGGGTGAACAAAAAGTTGTTGAATGTATCCAGCTGTGGGCTTGATTAGATTTTCACTTCACTGGTATAAATCAGAGTAACTCCACATAAGGCAAGGGAATCTCAGCACTCTAAAATGGTGTAATCTCAGACGTAAAATGAGAACCAAGCTCCATTTTCTTTCTTTTTCTGCTGGCAGTGTTAGCTCCAGATCCTGCATCAGAGGATGAAGCTCCTTTACATGTAAATACTGAATTGTACAATTAGTAATTATTAATGATTACAACATTTGGGCAGAGAGAAATATGCCCCTAACATCTGCTGGCAAGAAAGATTAATTGGAGATACTGCCTGAAAGAATATGTACTTCTGCCTCTGTGACTCAAATGTCAGTTCATAATTCCTGTTTGAAGAAAGGTAAGTGTTTTGAAGAAATGATGGTTACAGGCATAAGTTAGCTCAAACAAAAGGCAGTTCTGATGGATAGTTGGAATATGTTGATTTTATTTCTTTAATAGCTTAATGTGTGCCTGTGTTTTTTCTTATGCTCAATCTGCTTCCAAAAAGGGAAAAAAAAGTCTCAAGCTTCATTACTATATTATAAATGTTGGATAAAAAAACATGTTTTCAGTAATGTGAATGAAAATAAGGTAGCAGTGCCATGTAGGCTCTTGTCTATGTGCTTACACACTTCACTGCGCAAGGATACCTTCATGAACACAGCATTTCTACTAAAATACATCATTTTCTAAATCTCACTGGATCTACTTACATAAGAAATCCTTTTGGGAATGAAGTAGCTTGATCGGCCCACACAGAGCACTCTTCTTCAATGTAGCATAGAAAGGGAAATGAAATCAGGAAGGGCATAGGAAAAAACCCCTCAGATACTACAGTAGCAGTGAAAAAAGAGGGTACACTTGAATGGAAACAAACAACAACAATTTCCCTTCTTTCCCATGCACACAGAATTTTTCATGCCAATATTTACTAGATTAAGCAGCACAGAACAATTACTAGAAGTAAGCAACCCTGAATTTTCCTTATTGAAAAAGATACTGCAATGAAGCACAGAACAAAAAAGGTGGGAGCAGTTGCAGAAAATGGCACACTACTGCTGGGCATTATTATTCCTGCTCTCCTGAGGTCTTAATTTAGAGTGTGCTTTTTTAAAAAAAAAAACAAAACTGCAGAGATAAAAATGCAGTGGGGAGGAGGCACTGAGATTATAGGAGACAAAGAACATTCTAAGCGTCTTAAAATAGTTGCAATACACAAAACCATAATGACTAAATAGGCCCCAACACAGTACAATCTTTTTTTTTTTTTCTTTCTGGTAAATCTCAAAACGTTTCAAATGTTCTGATATAAGGATTGTCAGAGGCCGAGTTTTTTTCTCCTCTCTATGAAATTTAAACTCTGCAACATTTCTGCCAAGCTACTGCCAGTAGGAAGGTGCTTTTATGAGAAGAAAATTGCTTGAATATGCTACTGGGGGATTTACTTTCTCTGTAGCCCTAGTTTTATTTAAATGTCATAAAAAGCTGGCAAAACCCAATTACTACCAGCTCTGCAAAGTCCTCCTTTAGCTTGCCTCTAAGATCTACTGCATTTTGTCCAGAGGGGTTTTAGTGCAAGGTCCATTTCTCTAGCTGGGAGTGGGTGGCATTCCAGCTGTAGGTGGCAGCAACCCACAGCTCTTTCGTTTCAGAACCCAGAAGAAGATTAAAACCAGCCCAGAGAGACACAGAGCAGTGTTGCACTCAGATGCAGCAGAACAATCTATGGATAATAAGGATTTTTCCCAGCCAAGGATCTCAGGGTTTTACTGGCAAAGAAAAAGAGTTTTTGAAACACCCATTTACTTAAATTATGATCTCTATTTTTTTCATAAATTGTACAAATCAAGTATTTTTCTTTACCTCAGTTTTGGTTTGGGTTTTTTTGTTTGTTTGTTTGTTTGTTTGTTTTTTGAGAAAACGGCTATTTTGCATACATGTGCTCTTGGACAATATATAATCAAATGTTTGCAGAGTAAAAAGATGACATTTGACATAAAAAACCCCTTTCCCATTTTGTGTCCAATTTTATTTTTTTTTGTAAATCAGGGTAATCTGTGGTGGGTGAACTCAGGATGATCCGGGTATTTATTTTGGGTTTGTATCTAAGGTTGCAGTGTTCTCATCTAAGGAAAGTTAATCGTACATGTACCTAGATTCTTAGTGTAAGATGATAGAATACATATGCAATCTGTGTCAAGGACTGAAGAAATACATGTATATTGACAAAGTTACTAAAAATGCATATTATTAAGACTAGCCTACCAAAAACAGTTGCAAATTTAAGCATCCAGGAATTAGGAACTGCACAATTCATACTGAAAAAAACCCACCCCAAAATATGGACAAAACTATACTGATAAAAAAAATTCATATATTCATACATACCGATTTATCCATGCACACACTTATATAATAATGCACAACTGGTTTTGCTACTACACAAATAATTATCCATAAAAAATAGATCAAATCTGAGGTTTTAACTACATTAGTTCTAGGCAGGAAAAAAAAAAAAGATGCGTTCATTGTAATTACTATTTTGTACACATTCTGCACCTAGCAAGATTAGTTCATACCCATGAATGCCATCTTGTTCGTATTAAATCACAGCATTTTACCATCAAAGTACAGGACAAACATCCTCTCATTTTAAAACTAAGTATTATAACCCCACATCTACTCCTAAATCATCAACCCAGCTTTAAAGACCTGTTTGAAAACAAGCAACTGTCCATAAATAAAAAGAGGTCCTGATACTGAATCCTGCTCCACCTCAGTATTGGCTCTTGCCTTGCAATAGTTCATATGCAAAACATGCTCTCCTACAGATGGAATCCACTTGTCCTTGCTATTAAGCGAAACACAGCAGGACCCAGAGAGCATTTGCTGAAGCTGGAAACTGACTTTATAATTTAGCCTTGAATCTTGAGCTGGCATAGCTATCACATTATAAATCTGGATGCCGAGTCTCAACACTTGTAAAGCAAATAAAATAAATTCCTGATTGCTTTGTCTTTTTCATTGCAGTTAAAGCACACATACTAAAGCCAGATTTCAATGTTAAAAATGTCTTATGTTTGCCCACTCAAAGAATTTAAATGCCTAACAATTAAAATAGGTATCTGCCAAGAGCAAAACACAAAGAGTTTGCCTTCCTCACTGTTTTTCAAATTAGGGAAAATAGTAAGGATATTCAAAGACTGCATCCGTTTTTAAAACGTGAGTGGCTGCATTTAACTTATTGTGAAACCAGATGCACATTTTTACATTGCATTCTCGCTCCATCGTCCCTGCAACAGTGACAAATCGAGGAGCTGTTTTCCAAGGGGCAGTGGAAAGCCTGTGTCCCACTTCAACTCTGCTTCCAGGGTTTAAGTGAATCTTAAGTAGGCAAATTTCACCCTGGGGACGGTGAGGGTATAAGAATCGTACTGACAAAATCAGAAACCGAGAGAAAGCACCAGGAAAAGGATCGTAACTCTGTTTCCATTTAGCCTCCAGGCTGGGGGTGCCATTTAGACCTTCAGCCTAATTGACAGGTTTGGTATTAGTAACCGAGAAGACTTTTTTAGGATACTGTCTTTTGGATAAAAGGAGAATAGCGTTGTATCAGGCATGAACTGAGGGAAAAGAGATTTCATCAAATTATCAGCTGTAAGCTTATCATATAATTTGGAGTAAAAGCACCTTATGAACTGTGTGTCTGGGGGAGCAGAAGAGGAGAGTCCAACCCTTTGGCAAACTTTCACCTTACCTTCTCCATGAAATCTGCTGGGGAGAAAGCTAAAAAGAGGTTAAAAAAGCCAGCCGTCTTTACAGTACACAATTTATTTGTTAATGGTTCTTAACTCCGAACAGTTTTCAGTCCAATTTACCCTAGATTTTTCTAAATAGTTTATTCTCTCCATTACATTAGTATATATATCCAGGTAGTGACTCAGATCCATGTAACAATACCATGAATACTAATGAATGCTGAGAAAAAAATGTGGATTACATAAAATGATAACATGATGAAAACAAGCTTAGCATGAATTTTGGGATTTAAATCAATCTCTGAATATTTTGGTAAGGTGTGAAGTCCATAATTAATCCCTGAAGGTATCCCGGAAAGAGCTTAAATCTGGGTTAATGAACTACCGTGCTTGGTTTCCAGCCTAGAAATATACTGCACTGTTTCTGAAAATGGTTTACGGAATGGAAAAGTGGATGAATAATTCGGCAAGTCTGACGACTGAAATATAATGATGCTATACTATCATACTGTATACTACTGCAAAAAAGAACAATCCTGGATATTCTTCAGCCTAAAGATAGTACCAGTCTTCACGTTTTACTTGAAGATTTGTGTTCAAAATGCTAACTGTTTATAACTCAAAACCCCTTGTTGTTAAGAAGAATTTTTTTAGGTTGAACATCTCCGTTACTGATGCCATGCTGTTTTCTAGCATATTTCTGTGCATTCTATAGTGACTTTTCCTGGCTTTTCCAGACCCTTGCTCTGAATAATTCTGAAGAAAATTAATTAAATTAAAGTGGTGAATAGTTGCAGGGCTAAGACTGTCATCAAGAAAAATAGAAAAAAATGGTTATTTATAAGACAAAAATCATGCATATTAACAAACACGTTTCATTTATATTTCATTAATAATATTCACTCCCAATGTACTCCAGTTAGTGTGTCTGTGGGGATTTTACCTATTTTCTTGGTGTCCTCATCTTTACAACTGAGGGGAGATACAAAATAAACCCAATTGCCCTTAGCACCCTCACGATCAACGTATTTATAGTGCTTTTGCCCCAGCCAGCAACTAAGCATCACGCAGCTACTCACTCACTCCCCTCCCAGCAGGATGGGGGAGAGAACTGGAAGAGTGAAAGTGAGAAAAGTCATGGGTTGAGATAAAGACAGTTTAACAGGTAAAGCAAAAGCCACGCGCACAAGCAAATCAAGACAAGGAATTAATTCACCACTTCACATTGGCAGGCAGGGCTCCATCATGCATAATGGTTATTTGGGAAGACAAATGGCATCACTCTGAACATAGAACCACAGAATCATAGGATGGTTTGGGTTGGAAGGGACCTCAAAGATCATCTAGTTCCATCCCCCCTGCCATGGGAACGAACACCTTCCACCAGACCTGGTTGCCCAAAGTGCTATCCAACCTGGCCTTGAACACTGCCCAGGAGGGGACATCCACAACTTCTCTGGGCAACCTGTTCCAGGGTCTCATCACCCTCACAGTGAAGAATTTTTTCCTAATAGCTAAGCTAAATCTACCCTCTTTTAGTTTAAAACCATTACCCCTTGGCCTGTCACTACAGGCCCTGGTGAACAGTCCCTCTCCAGCTTTCCTGTAGGCCCCTTTAAGCTACTGGAAGGCTGCAATAAGGTCTCCCTGGAGCCTTCTCTTCTCCAGGCTGAACAGTCCCAACTCTCTCAGCCTGTCCTCATGGGAGAGGTGCTCCAGCCCTCTGATCAGCTTCATGGCCCTCCTCTGGACTCGCTCCAACAGCTCCATGTCCTTCTTATGTTGGGGGCTCCAGAGCTGGACACGGTACTCCAAGTGGGGTCTCAGGAGAGCTGAGTAGAGGGGCAGAATCACCTCCCTCGACCTACTGGCCATGCTGGTTTTGATGCCGCCCAGGACATGGTTGGCTTTCTTGGCTGCAGGCTTACATTGCCGGCTCATGTTGAGCTTCTTGTCTACCAACACCCCCAAGTCATTCTCCTCAAGGCTGCTCTCAATCCGTGCTCCGCCCAGCCTGTAGTTGTGCTTGAGATTGCCTCGACCCATGTGCAGGACCTTGCATTTGGCCCTGTTGAACTTCATGAGGTTCGCATGGGCCCACCTCTCAAGCCTGTCAAGGTCCCTCTGGATGGCATCCTTTCCTTCCAATGTGTGGACCACACCACATAGCTTGGTGTCATCGGCAAACTTGCTGAGGGTGCACTCGATCTTGCTGTCCATGTCGCTGACAAAGATGTTAAACAGTGCCAGTCCCAATACCAACCTCTGAGGAACGCCACTCATCACTGGTCTCCACTTGGACATCAAGCTGTTGACTGCAACTCTTTGACTGCGACCATCCAGCCAATTCCTTATCTGCTGAGTGGTTCATCTGTCAAATCCATGTGTCTCCAATTTAGAGACAAGGATGTCATGCAGGACAGTGTTAACATCCCCCCTCTTCCTTATTCTTCCCCCAGCTTTATATACTGAGCATGATGTCCTATGGTATGCATATCCTTTTGGTCAGTTGGGGTCAGCTTTCCTGGATGTGTCCCCTCCCAACTTCTCGTACACCCCCAGCCTACTCACTGGCGCGGTGGTGTGAGAAGCAGAAAAGGCCTTGGCTCTGTGTAAGTACTGCTCAGCAATAATGAAAACATCCCTGTAGTATCAACATTGATTTCAGCACAAATCCAAACCATAGCTCTGTAATAGCTACTATGAAGAAAATTAACTCTATCCCAACCAAAACCAGCACAGTATTATAAAACTCCATAGTATAATGAAGAGAAGACAATTACAAAGTAACAATACATACAGCACAACTATAGCCACCATATAATTAAACTGAGTGCATATACATAGACGTGTTTGTGATCCCGCATGAATATTTAACTCACACTTCACTTATTCCTGATGATTGCAGCAAAGATGATGACAAGGTAACTAAGTTATGAAACTTCACATCCTATTAGCAGCTTCAAAGACTTTTTGGAAACAGAAAAGAGATGTCATGACCAAATCTTCTGGAACTGAAGGCTTACATATCCCTCCATAATCTTGAGAAAATTTGCAGGGAAATGGAGAGAGATATCTCTAATGTAAATATCAGTACTGCACAGAGGAGCCCTTATAACTGGCAGTTTCACTAACTCCGTAAAAAAACCACTCCTGATGCTGAATAACTGTTTTCTGCCTGGGACATTTCACCATGTGAGATTCCTGAGGCGGTCCCTCCCACTGGACTTTTACAGAACTTGATCTCATTTCTATTACAGCTTACTCAGACATGAGTGTGAAAAATTGCTAGCACTTCCGTATTCTTTTATGTACACACCAAAGTAAAGTATCCGTTAAAGTACATTATATGTCAATATATAATGAAGTGGTCCAGGTGCAGAAAGGAGTAGGATGTCCAAAACCTCATATGACTATTTCATATGGCCCATTTCAAGTATCACAACCACATTAGACATTGATAATAAGAACCAGCATGGTCAGTCTTCTATGTAGCTTCTCTTCAGAGCAATGAAATGTTTTCTTAGCTGTCTGTAAAACTCCTTACTGAGGCAATGTCGGAAGAAATCCAGTGCACATGCTGACCTCCAAGCCAGATGAATTTTCCAAAGCACACAATAAGGCTAACTTGATGGGTATACTGAGAAGGTGACCTGAATACAAGAGAACATAGCACCCCTTACTGAACTCTCATGCCTTGTGAAGTCATACAAAGCATGTCTTAACTCCCCTGATCCTGTAACTTTTAACTCCTAAGCACTATTAGATTTTGAAACAGAGAAGCAACAATACCAGCTGTACTCTTATAGTACACGAGGAGCATACTTTAACTGGGTATGACTAAGTCTGGTAATAATACAAACACAACTATTAAGGAGTCTGTCCCTTAAGGAAACATTAAGTCTTTTAAAGCTATACAGGCCTTTTTACTTAGTAATGCAGTATTCTATATATGTAATTGAACAGTATTGATACCGAATAATAGATGAGATAGACAATAGATAACTATAAATGAAAATAATGACATCAGCTTTCAGGCTGATTCTTATTGTTCCATAACTAGTCTACAGCAATGCTAGATGGCTCCATGGAGTATGGAAGATACCAATGGGTCCATCCTAAGCCTTGTTCTAACCTCTTGTACTATGGTTTCAGGTAACCCAGGGAAGGTCCTGGTGAAGGACAAATGGATTTTTGTGCTTTTAGGGTGCTTTTATCTTCATACCTCCTATTATAGGTTACAGTGAGTCAGTATTCAAGAGCAGTTGTTTCATACATACTTTGTCCAAGACATTCTTTTTTGAAGAAGGATGCGCCAATTCTCTAGCAGGACACCAGGTAATTCTTTAGTCTCTGGATTCTTTATGAATAACATACTGATCTTCTATGCTCACCTTCACTTAAGAGTAATACACAATTTCAGTAAGTCTTCCCTAGTAAAAAAAAAAAACAAAAACAAACCCAAAAAATTCCCTCCTTTACAACACGTGAGACTGATATTTAATCTGAAATAACTGGAGCCAGTTGTGGGGAAGACTGTACAAACACTGCATGTATTGACCCATGACAACGGGTAGTGAGAAAAAAGTGAGGGACTAGTGAGGTTACCTTTGCCTTTGAATAGTCAGCTGGACACCTGTGGATACTCTGGGTACAGGTAGAATGTCTCCTCTATTTTTGTCTTTTCTCTTCCCTAAAAGCTATCTTTTAGCTAGGTTTGGCTAGCTGAAAGAAGCATAATCTAAATGCATTATATGCATGCATACACAGCATGACATTCCCATGACTATGGGGGTACCACTCTTTGTATTTAGCTGTACACATGATCACAAAGTTGGCTGCTTTTACTAAATCCAAAAAATGAGGGTTACTAGTAAAAAAAGATCCAGTTTCCTATGATTCTAAAAAGCAAACTTAAATAAATGCTGTTACTGAGAAAGAAATAAAGTTACAAAAGCAAATTGGGTAACACAGTAACCTTCTGTATCAAGTTGATACCTCAAATCCAGACTTCCCAAATGCTATTTGAATATTAAGCATGTACTTGAATTCAACAAGATACCAAAGGTGAAGGTGTCTCTAAACCATAATCAAAAGCTGTTCTGTTCTGTGACCTCAGATAAACCTCACTCTTCCTTTCAGTGATAAGCTCCCCAAAACAGGGATTCAGAACAACGATATTCTCCCCCATTCAATTTCCAGTCAATCACACTAGTCAGGACTGAAATGTCACCATTTTTTTCTCCCTTATGTAATTTTCATTGCTTGAAGTGTAGAAATCTATCATTAGTACGTAGATGTATATGTTAGCTTAGTAGCAAAAGAATAAATGTTCTAACATATATTACAGATAGTGCATTATTCATTTTCTGTAGTACCAGTCTTGTAATTTTATTGTGATATCTTACAGTAAAGAGCTAGAGCATATAATGGATCCTTATGGAAAACTTATATATTTCACTGAGGATTATCTCTGTGGAATTTTGGAAAAATATTAATACAAAGAGTATGGCACATTTATCATTTTTCATACACATGCTACATATGATACAATTTATAACAAACAGTACCAGCTATACTATTTGTCAGGATTTATAGCGGAGTAAAATTCTTATAAGAATCTGTGCACTACTTCTCCAGCTGGACAAATATGTATGAACAGTGTTTTGAGTATTTCTATATACGCTTAAAGACCTCACCGGACTTGGAAAAAGATAGTATTCAATTCATTTTGCTGATATGTTGTGTTTTAAAGCTACTCCAAATAAGATACCCCTTCTGGAATCAAAGCTTTCAGAAATGTTGATTTGCTTGTGCTGTAATTCTTGAAAATGATGTTACATAGTAGTTCTGGGAATTGAGTCAAAACATTATTAGGTGACTGGTATTAAAATGGCTTTTACTGGTATTTCAATACCCACACTAAAATTTTAGCCATGGCAGCTTCCCTGATTTAAGTACAATTGAATTGAGATGATGTATAAACATCACGTTTTACAAATTTTGTGCACAGCTTGAACATTATCTAAACAGTCCGGAATTTAAAGTGCTATTTATATTTGGATCCTTTATTTCACTGCATGCTCTGTTTTCAGCATGTTACTTTTCACACTAATCAAATACTAAATCTGCAGATCTGAGAACATAAAAAATTGATTGTTCCACAGACATTTTTAATAGAACCACCACTGTACTGCCTAAATTAAAAATAGAGAAAGGTTTACTCTTTGATCATCACTTTTTCTAACTTGTTTGCTTGGATTATTTTTCAACTGCCAGACTTTGTTATTTCAACAGCACTTCTGTGATAAAATGACGTTCTGAAACAAAAAAATTGTGAAGAGTATACCACATTTTAATCATAAGTTAAAAAGTTGCATATTTTAAATTCATTTGAATATAAATTATGCTTAATTAAAAAGAACAACAGTCAATTACTAGTATATCCAATAATACCTATGAACTTGTAATTTGCTATTTCCTCATACATTATCATTGCACAATTTCCTAGGGGTTTACAGGTGTTTTGTCTAAAATCTAAAAAATTAGCTCTTAACACCACCAGCTTAATAGAACAAAGCTTTGTTTTCTTTGTGAAATCTCTTCTCCATACTACTATAATCTGAGGAATATAATACCTAAGAAATAAAGTACGATAAAATGGGAATGTTTCTGATGCCAAGAGTGAGACATATCTAGTTCAACTAATTCAGTTTTGAAACAGGTATGCTAACACAACTGTGAATCAGAGCAATTTACTATTTAAACTTGGAGGGCAAGAAGCTGGGGTTAAAATTTCAGTTTTCTGTTTTCACTTTAAGGAAAACTAAGATGACAGAAATGCAGATTCAGTTCAGAAAAAAAGTGTGCAGAGTTTTTATATGGGGCTTAAGCCAAATGCAATTCCTTTTGCCAGAAAGATCAATCTAGATAAATGAATTCTTTATCTGTTAATACCTAATGTTAGGAAAATTGGAGATGAAATTTTCTCTTTTGCTTACTCGACTTTCTTGTGAAAATATGATGTAACAAATGCATGCCCAATAACATTTTGGTCATTTAGAGAAGCTCAATGGCATTATCTTTCAAACTCCTCAAAAATGATGTGAAAGATTTTTCTGAGTAAGAATGGCATTATTTTTCTGAGTAAGAATGGCATTATTTTTCCTATGATCATGTGGAACCTGAAACAATGAATAATCTCTCTGCTAGAAAAAGAAAACAGATTTGAAATAAATTTAATTTTTTTTTTCTTCATCAAAGCACAGTTTAAAGAAAGCATTAGAAAAAATAGATTTCCAAATGTGAATCTTTCATAAGTACCAAAGTCCAGCTATACTAGCT
Source organism: Grus americana (assembly GCF_028858705.1). NCBI lineage: Eukaryota > Metazoa > Chordata > Aves > Gruiformes > Gruidae > Grus > Grus americana. Next base: position 29,501,991 of record NC_072854.1, read on the forward strand.
ACCTAAGATCTTTAAAAGTACAAGATCAAAAAAATTCAGGGCCCCAGACTAGTCTTCCTAAATAATGGTGTGTGTAAGCATGAATCAGAATAATAATACCAGCAGTTTCTGGAGCTGTAAAATATGTAAGCATCTTTATTATTGACAGATTTGCCCCCAAATCAGACCTTTAAAAGGAAGCAGGTTATCTTCTTCATAGAAATCGGTATTACACAAGACCATATGGCACAAATTCTGGAAAGGTGTGAGAAAATACAAGTCCCATCTGGAAGTCATCTTCCTTTGCAAATCAATTAAAATGAAATTTAATCCCTTTGTTTGCTTTATCTTTCTGCAAGAGCTGAATACAGTGGAAATTAAAACACTAGTTCTGGACTTAATATGGATCTCAGTGAAGTTAACTAGGATTAGATTTGCAAAAAACCCAACAAATGGATGTTCTAGATAATATGTCTGCCTGAATCTCTTAGTCTATAAAACAGATCTATAAAAAGATCATCTCTATATGATCAATTCTGCTATTTCTGACTGGCTGGTTCCTTTCTTACCCAGAAACACCTACATCTAAAGTAATGATAGAAAATCCATGAGCAATTCTAAAAAAATGGCCTGCAATACTGTTAGCAGTTTTGGGAGGTGCTTATGTGCCCCTTGGTTTGAAAATGGGCACTTACTCATTCTCATGTAACAATTTTATGCTTAGTTGGACAAACACACAAATCAGATTTTGCAAGCTGGAAGCGAACTGCAACTCTGTCCTAGAAATGTGAGAAAAGCATTAATAAGGGCATAAAAGTCTATCCTTAAATGAGTACCTTCAGCCAAAATCTGACATAACATGCATTTTTGGCTTATGGGTACAAGGAAGCACAATAAATATTTCTGGCACATGATCTGAGAAAGGTTCACCATGACTATCCTTTGAAATGGAAAATGAGATGTAAAAAAATTTGAAAAGAATATTTTAGTGTCTCTGAAGTCTTTAGTTTGAACTCCTTTTTTTTTTTTAATACAATCATATTAATAATGACTTTTTCTACTGTATATTTTAATTAACATTGAGGATATATACTATAAAGAGACCACAAAATTTGTTAAGTCCCTTCACCTAGTCTCCTCAGTATCTGCAACACATAGAATTCTATCATTTAACCAAGTTTGACTATAAAATTTCCTTTAATTTACAAGAAAGCTAACCTAGAACTCATTTTATAACTTTAAGAAAAAGACATTCAAAACCTTATCAGATGAACTTTAGGAAGCAGTTTGGATGGAATCTTTCATTTGGTGATCAGTTCTTTAAGGCTTAAGAAGAATTGCGTGATACCCCAGCATGCAGAAAACTGATAGTTTCTGAAATATGATTTAAAATAAGGCTTTTCCTATTTATAGCTGAAAAGGTACCATCCAAATGAGACTTACATATCTAGGAAGCTATTTCTTACATTATTGGGGGATGAAAATTGAAAAATACATTCCTTGTGTATTTTTTTGGTGATTACAATATTCATAGCAGTTGAAATCTGAAGGTAAGTGCCTCTCTTTTGAAATTAATTGCTAATTGAGTTTGATTTTTCAATCTTGGTTAATTGATTAACATTAATGGATCCATCTGCTGCACCAGGACATTGGGAACAACAACAGTAAGAATAATCACTGTGAGAATAGTTTGAGACACTGGAAACATGATTGTTTGTGGGAGCAATTAACTTTGAGATTGTACTCTGCGCTACAAAAGCTATGCTTGTCTATGTTTACATTTTTTTGAGTCTTTATACAATTTAAGAGATGTATTAATCAGCTACTCCTAGTGTAGTGGCTGACATAATTGTCAAATCATTGGTGAAGTACTTTTATGAGTTTATTTCCCACACACAGATGTGGCTTCTTAACACTAAGCTTGGTTTGCAACAACTTGCTCATGTGATCAGGGGGCCACACAGAATATTAAGAGCTTCCTGGGTTAATCTTTCCATGCCCCTTTCAAACACATACTTTCAATTCCAATGAGCTTTGAATTAAACAAAGTTAGTCATACAACTATATGATACCCAAACCCTAAATTTACTTAATAAGTGTCATTTTCTCCTATGAAATTAGCCAGTCTCTGGAATTCTACATTAGTGTGGATTTAAAGTGCAGTAAGAGTTACTGAACTTGCAAAAGTGCTTCTAAAAACATTACATAGTTTTTAAAAAATAATAAAATAGTGGCTATGTAAAGAATTAGAAATTTAGATTTGTATTGAACCACTCATCTGATACAGCATATATTTAAATATTCTTGAAACAGAATGGCTTTTGTCCTATACACAGACAGATTTTTTTAGTCAAAATATAAATGGATCCTAGATAATATTTTTTGTTTTAAATGAAAGTGAAGTGGAACTTAACTTAAAAAGAATGAAGATAACTTGAGATTTCCGATTCCACCATATGATACATTCAGTAGTTTCTCAGCAAAATGGTGATTGTGCAGCCCATCCCCATCATCACAGCCCTGCCCGGCCATATCGGGGCTGTCTGACACTGGTTCCCCTCACTGGGCTTGATCCTGATTCCCCATCAGTGAACTGATGTTCCAGCCTGGCCTCAGCCTGTCCCCATCCCCATGGAGGTGCCCGATGCCTGGAGCTGGGGCTGCCCTGGTGTCCCCTGGCTGCCCTGCTCCTGGCTGGGATGGTGGGACAGGCCCTGGCTGCCTGGCCCTGCCCTGATGGACCCTTGGGGCGCCCCGATGCAACCAAAGACCAGACCACTGGGAGCTGCTGGCCCCCGCTGCATCCTGAAATTTTGTATCTGAAAACTAGGCACATACTAATCCCTGTCTTGCTACCAAAAATAAAAAGAAAACATTTTTTTCTGTCAAATAATTTTTTTCTGCGTAAGTACTGTAATTAATAGGATGAACACTATGATAGTATTTTTGTACTCTGATGATGCGAAAAGGAAGTAACTTTCTTTTAAGAACAACATTGTAAAAAATGTTTCTTATGAAACACACCTGTCTATGCCCAACAGTATGTGTTGACAAGCTCCAGTTTTCATTATAAAACATGACTGAGATATTCACTATGTAATACTTCATGGCCTTTCAGAAGGAAAAGCTCTAATTAGTTGCCAAGCACCTGAAGAATAACATGCAATGACAAATATTTTTATTTTTTTTTGCCACTAAACAGTGTAACTGAAACAACAGACAAAATCTTAAACTACTCAATAACAGTTTTATATGAATCGTCAAATTGTTGCTTGTTTCATCTGATTTTTTTTTTAAATACAACTAAGTTTTTTTTTCAGTAATAAATATGCAAATGGACAATTAATGGTGTAGATGGGAATATTTTTAACACCATAGATTATTTATAGATCTTACTGGCTGCAGTCTCATAAATATAAACTGATTATCTGAAGATAATGCAGTTGTATAGTCCACATGCACCACTTGAACACTGGGACTGAAGCCTGGGAAGTTTTCCCCATAAACTATACACAAAATGTCCACCTCTGACTTTTCAGTTCTCCTGCTCCACACATGACATGGTGTTAACCAAGTTGATGTGACAGGTTGATGACCAAGTAATTAATCAAATAGTTGCTAGAATAAAACAACTAATAAACTGAAGCGAGGGGAGAAACTCCTATCTTTCAGCTACAAGAGGTACTAAAGGATGTTTTTAACCAAAGCACTGAAGGAAGAATGTGACAACAAGCCCAACACACTTAATATTGGTCTATTTACTGAATAGAGTTTGTGCCATATGCACATTTACTAAATAGATTCCTAATATTAGCGGGCACTGCCTGGAGGGAAGTACAGGAAGAGTCGATAGCACAGAATCTCTCACCATTCCTTTTTGGGAGATGTTTCACTCACTGAAGCACTGGACTTAGGTCTTAATACAACAGATTCAGAGGAACAAACTGTGGAGTTTTGAGGTCCAGATGAAAGAGGTTCTGGAGCCAGACCTGCCAAGGCTGATCAGGAGGTATGCAAGTCATTATTTTCCCCTATCTCCTCAATCTGCTCAAACCTGTGGAAAATGGAATTGGTATACAGCAAACTACAGCATTCCCCAAAGGGTTTTCTGACCCTGACATTCTGTCAGGCAAAGTCTGTGTAAGAAGCCTGCAAGTACTCCTGAAAAATGGCTGCTAGCACAGGCAAATTTGCATCCTAACTTGCCACCCTGTTTACATCCTGTGCAAAGAAACTGACGCAGATAGGTAGATGACTTATCAAGAAGTGAATCTTCTCAGCTGTGCTGGTTCTAGCAAGGATAGAGTTAATTTCACAAGGAGCCAGGACAGGTGAGCCAAGCTGGCCAGGGGCTATTCCATACCATGTGACGTCATGCTCACCATAACAGGGGGCTTTGGGATGGGCTGAGCATCCGGTCATCAGATCGGTAAATTGCTTTCTGTTATCACCCATTATGAATATCTGTTATCAGTACTGTTGTTGATTGTTCCCCTCTCCCTTGCCCTCCCAGTAATCTGTCCTTACCCCAACACTCGAGGCTTTGCCTTTGTTTCTCCGTTCTCCTCCCCATCCCGCCGGGGGGGTGGTGGGGGGTGGGGTGGGGGGAGGGGAGGGGTGAGCGAGCGGCGCGTGGTGCTCAGCTGCCAGCTGCGGCTAAACCACGTCATCAGCAAAGCAGAAGTGATATGCTTGATTACATGATACACAGTGATGGAGCAGTCTGTTCTCACACATATGTTTAACTCCAGGAAAAAGAATGTTGCACACACCATGGACAAAATGAAGCTTCAGGACTTTGGGATGCAGAAATTGTTCCTCTAAAGACCACTACCTAGTAACCTATCCAAGCGAGACCTCCAAATTCTGAGAGATAATCTGTTGTGATAATTTTTGTTGGCACTCTTGACAGCTAAGAGGAATGATCAGCCACTGAAAAAGCAAATCCTATTCTGGCAAGTGAGCAGTATGAAATCAGAGCTGCAGAACTTAGATGTGAAACATGGCATCTAGATCTTCCTAGCAAGGTGAAGCTTGCTGAATATGGACAGTTTGTGAACTGACTGAAGAATGTATGTATATATATGTGAAAACCAGCAAACCAGGTGAGAAGAGAGGGAAAGAATGACCTCCCTTAACCCACCTTCTTTCTAATGCAGCCCAGGATGCTGTTGACTTTCTTTGTCACTAGGACACTTTGCTGATTAAAGGTTGACTAGCTGCTCACCAGAGCTGGCAAGCCTTTTTCTGCAAAGCTGCTTTCCAGCCAGTCAGTCTTCAGCCTATACTGGTGCTGGGGCTTATTCCATGCCAGGTGCAAGATTTTCATTTGCCTTTGTTGAACAATACGGGATTCCTGTTGTCTCATTTCTCCAGCCTGTCGAGGTCCCTCTGAATGGTAGCAGACCCATCTGATGCACCAATCACTCCTCCTTGTTTTGTATTTAACTCTTGTTTCTGGGGTGCACCCTGTCCCATGTTATAGGTCATTAATGAACATAAACGGTATTGGATCCAGTATTGAAACTTGGGGTACTCTGATCGTGATTGGCCTCCAGCTGCAATTTGTGTCACTGATCATTTGTGGTTTTTGAGTCTGCCCTTCAGCCAGTTTTCAGTTCACCTTGCTGAGCACTTACCTAGGCAGTACTTAATCAGTCTGTCACTAAAGATTTTATGGGAGGCAGTGTCGAAGCCTTACTAAAGTCGAGTAAACAACATCCAGTGCTCTCCTCTCATCCATCAAGCCAGTCATCTCATTGTGGAAGGCTATCAGGTTGGTTAAACAAAATTTTCCCTTTATAAATTCATGGTGACCACTCCCAACCACTTTCCTGCCCTTCATGTGTTTGGAAACAGTTTCCAGGACAATTTTCTCCATCAGCTTCCCACAGATCAAGGTGAAACTAACCATCCTGTAGTTCCTCAGATCCCCCTTCTTGCCTTTCCTGAAGGTGGTCTTCTAATGCTCAGGAAACTCTCCCAATCACCTTGACCTTTCACAGATTGTCAGGATTGACCTTACTATGACATAAGATAGCTCTCTCAGCACTCATTCATGTGTGAATCCCATCAAGTCCCATGGATTTATATGTGTCCGGTTGTTTTAAATGTTCCTTAATCTGATCCTCCTCCACCAAAGGAAGTCTTCCTTGCTCCAGACTGTCTCCTACAGATCTGAGAGGAATCAGATTCCTGAAGGCCAGTCTTATCAGTAAAGACCGAGGCAAAGGCAGCACTTATTATTTCAGTCTTTCCTGGATCCTTTGTCACCAGAACACCTGCCCCATTCAGCAGCAAGCCCACATTTTCCCAAGTCTTCCTTTTGGTGCTGATGTAGCAGCATTTGGTTTTGACCTGCATGTCCCCTGCCAGATTAATCTCCAGATAGACTTTGGCTTTGCTAACCCCATATCTGTGTATTTAGATATTTTCTCTGTATTTTTCCCAGGTCACCTGGCCATGTTTCTACCTCTTGGATGCTTCCTTTTGATGTTTGAGTTTTCTCAGGAGCATCTTGTTCATCCATGCAGGCTTCTGGCCACTTGATTTCCTGCTCATTGGAACGGATCATTCTTGGGCTTGGAGGAGGTGATCCCTGAAAATCAGTTGGCTGCTGTGGAAAATCATTAAAATCATGCTTCTATAGAGCGGTTTATCCCTGGTTTGCACATGCACAGTCTTCCATGACTCCTCTGGACAGAAAAGCAGTGACCCATTTCAGAACAAAAGCATTTCTGAAAAGGGCTGAGGCCAGCAGTTGGAAAGCAGAAAGGCAGGAAACAAATCCAATGGTCATGAATTATTCAGGACTCAAGCTTTAAATGAAACAGTGATCCATAATGGTAGATGACAGGCCAATCAGTAGAATGACAGAGGTACAGCAAGGAACAAGAGAGGAAAAATAGACTCATTACTCCCAAGTACACACTCAGTTTCATCAGTCTGGGAGGCAAATTGTGTATGTTTTCAGAAAGTTGCCTTGCTTTCACTTGTGCTCTAGTCAAACAAGACTTAAGAGATCAAAAACCTGTTTGGTGTTCTTTGTGTGCTCACATCAGTCAAGGGAGGCAGAGAAGCACCTCAAAACTTTGGTTCAAGGTCTCCTCAACCTAAGAAACACACAGTGGTCCAAAGCTTTAAAAGAACTTTAGACTATGTTCTGTTCAGCATTTGACTTGAAGCTACAATTTTTAAAATAGACATGGCAGCTACTTCACAAATTCTATTTTAAACAGAAATGTCGTTCTTAAATGCTGAGTGCTTAGACAACGATCAAGTTACTATGGCTTAAAAAGTTACTGTGCTCCAATTGAACCATCGTTCAACTGAACCATCATCCTCTGTGCTTTTAGCTCATGTGTCTTTTGGACCTCATTTCCTCTTTCAGCATGAGGCACTTTTTAACTTTCAAAGGTTCTTTGACAATACTTCACACATGCTGAAGGTGCTGACTCACTTGTTAGTGTTTTCATAGCATGATGATGAAGGCCTGTGCTGTCTACCCAGGAGCACACCATGAAAATGTGTGAGGGTACAAGGCCTAGTAAGATACAGAGTTGTTAAAAGAATGAGATCTTACACGTTTCAGTCCAAACTATCTATACAAAGAGTCTGATTTAGTAACTGAGCCTTGTAGGGGAACTGATCTAGTTGATCACAAAGGAATTCTGGCAGCAACACAATATGTATGCAGTGTGGGCAATGTAATTACATTTTAGATCTCTTTTCATGTAATCAAAAAAGGTATAAAATCTCTCTGGTTAGGCATGAAGATGTCACGTTTTCTATTTAATATTATCAGGGCAAATGATTACTTACTTACATAGAAAATTATCGTAATTTCTCATTAAGGATGATCGTACCAGCCACAGAGTGTAAATAGATGATAAAATAATTAAAGAAGTAGCTCTTACCTAGTGCAGGTCCCACCATTGAGACATGGATGATAATCACATATTGGAACATTGCAGTTCTCAACATTCCTCCCTCCAATAGCCTCATCTATGATGAATAACTCTTTGTTGTTAACTTGAAAATCCCTAACGCATCCTTTATAGCCATGTATCTGCCCAGCACATCGATGAACTTCTTCATGAACAGGAACATTTCCAAGGAAGATTGATCCAAAGGTGATCTGCAGAAACAAGAAGAGAATTGTCAGAGAAGAATGTAATTTGTAATGTTACTGTAAGCAATGAATGAATAATAATTAGACATAAAGAAAATAACCATTACTTGATGCTGGTTACTTGCTGAAAGAATTCTTTTTTTTTAAATGTGGTTGTCTTAAAAAAAATAAAATCCATATGAAGAGAGTGGGTTAATGTGTTTGCATATCTTCAAATGTGTAAGACAGCATACATCCCATGAAACACAAATTGGAATTCCTAGAGTTAACCGCAACAAATATGGTAAGGTTTTCTCATTGCTTCCCTCATTCTATAGTATGAGTTTTACATTCATGGTTGAGGGTTGGTGCAGGAACACAGGCGAAGCTGTAGACTTGAAGATAAAGCTTTTCTTTAGGATCTAGGACCTACAGGATCCCAAGATAAGGGGAATACAGAAGAAAGATTTTACTTTTTTTTGGATGAATGACAGAAAACAGACCACTATACTGAAGCCCAGGGAAAAAGTGAAAGTTTTAGCTAGCAAATTCTAGAGCCACAAATGCCTAGAACATCCTTATAAAGGTGCCAAAGAAACACCCACAACTATTTCATACTGGGACTGACCAAATCATATTAATGCTCAGTATGATATTTCCTGTGTTATCTGACCTAGGAGTTAAACCCTTGACCATCACATATGATGGATCTGTGACTCATTTAACACCGTGAATTCCACTCCTCCACCTGATGCCCGACTTTCTGAAGTTCTGACATAGGGTTTCACCATTCTGAAGTTCCTTTGCTAAATGCCTGTCACTAAAAATTGAAAAAATATTTTTTTCATAAGTGTATCACACTGCGATGCATTTATTTGTACAATACCATTAATCCAGAAAGAGAATGAAACTTAGCCAATTCAAGTAGGAATAAACCAATGGAATAAAAAATACATCACAGCATGTGTAAAACATGTGAGGAGGTAATTTATAGTGAAGGGGCCCTCCACTATCATATTCAGAAATCAACTGTATAGGACTAGGAACAGGAGGAAAACATCACATTGATTTATCTGGAATTCACACATTCATATGATTTTGCTGTATTGCTTTTATCAGTCCTGGAGCTGTGTTGCTGACAATTTCAGGTGAAATTTGGAGATACAATGAATGTGAATACCTCCAGATATTCCTCTACTCACAATGTCTTTCATTTAGGAGGGAAAGAAAAAAACCTACTTTTTTAGAGCATGGATAAAATTAAATCAGATTTTTCATGTGGAAGAAATTCAAAGACATCGGCTCAGCACTTGTCGAATTCATTTCATATCACTTGACTGTATCCCCTTTCAAACAAAGCTATAAACCAGCGTAGTTACAGACAAGATTTGTAAGTAGTGTTTGCAGACAGTTATTTTCTTTCTGCTTGTGAACCTGTTACAAGAATTAAGCAAAGCATTGGACTGGAATGTAAAGTGTCTATGATTAAGAAAAGTGTTTTTAACACTCCTCTTGCAGCACAATCTTTTTATTATATGGCTTATTTTACACAAGCATTGACTTTAGGGGCAGATCCAGTACCACAGAACAACTTCAGTAGGCTTTGCTCAGTTTCTCGCATCAATGGATTTTATCATAATGTGTTAGATGTTCAAACTCATGCTAGTACACCATAATACACATTTCTCTCTGTAAAGGTCCTGTTCTGAATTTAACTGGCTTAACCAGAAAATATTTTAAGGAAGCACACCGGAAGAATTCCTGTAAGTCTTGTTAATAACATAACGGGCTTAATATAACATTATATACACATTATGTTAACTTCTGTAATACTCATGCTTAACTTTTCAAATACTAGTTTGAAAATGTCCTTCTTCACTTGGATCTTGAGTGGTAAAAAGAATTATCTTGGCCAGTAATGGGAAGAAATTAATTAGTCATCCTAGAGATAAGAAATGTCAGTCTGTCTGTCTTTGCTTGTGTACTTTGTAAAGAAAAGAGGGGCTCTAGGAGATTAGGAGCAGATCTGTAAAGTATAATAGTTAGTCATGAGGATATGATATTCATACTACATACCATGCAAGGAGTTGCTCTGGATTAAGTATAATTTAGTGCCATGAAATACCCATTAGTTGTTACAGCTCATTAAATGCACTTGCAGAGAACATCTTTTATACTGTTTTACCCTAACAGAATTCAGCTGGCACACTCCAGGATTGCTCTCCAACATGAACCAAAGTGTGGTAGGTGGTGAAGACCAGAACATTCACTTCAAAAACCCTCTCATGATATGAATTGAAACTGACCTGTTGGCTCCCACAGAGAATTGTGGACTTTCTTAGGAACCAAAGGAATTCCCTGATTATGGGCAGAAATATTCTGATGTATGATCTTGATGCATGACATCAAAGGTAACTACTTGTAAGTTTTTCTATGAGTAAGGTATTGCTGGCTTCTCTACATAATTGGGTACTGATGGGTAAGTTTTTTCCCTAGATTCTCTATCGAGAAGCTGCCAATAGTGTTAGCTTTATATCCTGCCAGAGTTATGAACCTGAAATGTAAAGGGAGAGAGAAAGGAACCTTCCGCAGCAGAACGTCAGGTTGATCATCTAGAAGCTACGAACAGACAAGTTATCAGGCTAACAGCAACATCTAATACAAGTTAATTCTTTATATCAGACTGAACAAACACCTAGATACCGACTCAGGGAAGAAATTCTATTACTAACTGGCAGTGCGTATCATGAGATGCATATGATGATTAGCATCTTTATAGCTAACTGTCCTGCCTTCTAGTAAACAAACTCATAAAGTGAACTGCCAATCACAGTTCATATTCTCAAGTCTAAAAACATTTAAAATGTATCATGCAGAAATAATCTTGTGATGAAAGAATGCATACCATGGAGACAAAGCATAACAGAAAAACGGAAGATGTGGAAAGCTGGCCTATTGCCCATTTAGAATGACTTTTCTGATACCAGTTTCAAAACTGAGACAGTCATTTGTATAATGCTATTCAGAGGTGAAATTGTAGCAACAATACTGACACCAGGTTAAGTCACTGATGACTCATAACTGCCCTCCACTAGACAGTGTGGCTTGCAAATAAAAAGTAACCAGAATTACTGCTTAACAATATCTGAATTGTTTCTAACAAAACCATGGACTAGTTAAATGACATTACTAACATTATTTTTCCTCTTGCAGCATCAGTGTCTTTTTCATGGACTTTAGGCAGTTGAAATAGAAGTTTCAGAATCAGGTAAACTGAAGAAATGAATGGAAATACTATGGATGCTTGATGTGAGAAGACGTATTAAAGATAAATTAAGTACATATAATGATATCTGAGGAGGAATTGCAGTTCCTCCTTTAGAAGTTAGAATGCCTATTCTCCTTTGACAATAACTAAATGGATGATGAAACATTCAAAGCAAATAGCTATTTTTTGATGTTTTTCAGACTCACCTGAGATGCTCGATATGAGAAAGAAAGTCTGTGTTGTACAGGAGGATTTCCATCTGCAGCCATTTCAATCATACAGTAATCTTCAGGGCTTCTCACAGGCAACATATAGCTGGAAGAAAACAGAAGATCTCATTACTGTTTATGCTGTTGTTGACAGCAGAGGATTCAAACCTCACACAGCAAAGGCAAGGCGAAAAAGATGCTTCTGCCTCCATAAAGGATGACAATCTTTGGACAGTAATAATTCCAGTTTTGTGGCTACTTGGACTACACAGGAGACAAAAGATGTAAGTTTCTTGTACTAATATCCCTCTTCTATTTGCTTTCCTACTGTTCTTGACTCTAGTGGTTGAAATGTATACAGAGACAAAGAAGAAACAGATCTTTACTTGCGTAAATGGGTATTGATAAATTGTTGGTGCTAACTGGCTGACATATGGTCTCCTTGGTATAGAGGATTGCTGGACAAGTAACATCAATGTTGAACGACGCTGAACTCCCTAGGTGGAAATTTCCTTTTCCTGCCCTACAGAGGAAACAGAAATGGAATAAGAAATGAAAGGCTGCATAACTCTGAGGAGCAAGATTACACTGTGATATAGTTAGTGCTATTTGGAAGGTGTGCTGTTAATGTAAACTCTGGTACTGAGCTTCAGAGATAAAGAAGAACATGAAGTTAAGGGAATTTGTAAAGTAAATACTAGCTAACATTCAGTAAAACACTGAAAATTCTTCAGGTTCTTTCTATGATGAGATCTGATGAAATGCTATGAATACTATCAACAATAAAAATTCAATCCAACAAGAAGATTTTCAAATATATCAGTTTTGTATTTAGAAAGGAAATTTGCATAAACATTATTGCAGCAATAGCAGAAGAGGAGAATAGTAGTCGATAGATTCTTTAAAACTGAGCTCTGCTATTTGTGTAGAAATGCCTTCCAGTTCCACTTTGCCTCAGTTTCAATTTTCACATGCTTTAAAAGAGAATGTGATGGGCTTCCTTTTGGGAAATACGTTAAGGTTTACTGACTACCTGCACTGTGCGCATGAAACTCTGCTCAGCCATATCCATATAATTAGGTTTGTAGAGTAAGGCCTTTAACAAGAACAATGTTACATTTTTTGTGTAATATTTTGCAAATGTTATACAACAGATTTTACAAAAGACTCTGAAAAAAAAAATGCATTTATATGGACTGCCGAATTTTCATTTTTTTTTAGTTGAACATATGTTACAGGACAATAACAGGAATCTCATAAACTATTTTGCACTGGGATAGATGAATTTTTGTTAGGCCATAGACATATAAAAGAGTTATTATATTTTAAAGCCCATTGTGTCCTGAACACAAGAAGCATATATTACTAATCTTAGAAATGACCTCAGCATTGCCAATGACAAATTTACTCCTGCATGAACCACATCAAGACCTACCATGCTCTCAAATGCCTACCTTTTCATATACCACCACCTGCTTGGCTGTGTGCAGCTACCATGGTGTGATTTATCCCATGTTATGCCTTGAGCTTTGCCTTTCTGCTTCTGTGTCTGCAGTCTTATTATTTTATCATACTGTCTGTAGATTCAGTATGAAATTTAGGGTCTCAGTTTTCACCTCTGAAGTTACTGGGAACATTGTATTGACATAAATGGATATAGTATTAGGCCCCTAATGAATATTTATAACATTCACTACAGTGCAGTGATTTCTGAGTGAGCAGCAAAAAACCAGTGCATCTACTAACACAAGTCTCATAGGCAGTATATCTATATCAGCAGGTGATGCACCCATATTAATAAATCCTACCTTTCCAATGCCTATATTGCTTCTGGTTCCAGAGCTAACTCAGCCAATACTAACTCACTCACTTTTCACTGTGCTCTGATGCATGGGGTTGAAATGTGTTAAATTATTTCACCTTTCTAAGAATGCAACACTTTTCCTATTTTTGAACCTGGAACAAAAATGTGGTTTTTTGGGTTTTTTTTTTTAAAGACTGAGATATTTGAATGGCATCTTTTATTATCACCTTTTGAAATATGATCTAGATGCCTAGACTATTCAAATGATTTTGAAAAATATTCATTGTTCTTTCTTATTTTAGTTTAAAAAAATTATGTTGTTTTAAAGTATATTTTAAGTTAAGTTCCTTCTTATGTAGTCTAAAGTTAGCATGACATTTTGATTTTGAATGTAGGGAGTCATAAGCAATGTCTGCTGTTCTGAAGATCAGTTAATTTTCACAATTTCATTATAAAATGTGAATTGAGTAAGCAGAAGTTCCTCCTTAATAAATAATGGGTATACTGACAGATAATTTTGTGATCTCCTTTTTAGATACTTGGAATAAGGACAATTTTGGAGAAAGTACTTCCATCTGCTGTGATTTCCAACCAATTCTTGACATGTAAAATATACTTTGATTTTTATTTATTATTGCTACTCATATTTCAGCTGCGGGGAATTATCCAGGTAAATCACAGTGTATAAAGATAGTTTTCTCAGGTAAAAAAAACTCAGCTCTTTTAGGATTCTCTTGGGGAAAACCAACTCATAACCTTTCCTTTATGCTTTCTGCTCTGAGTGGATATTGTAGTATAGACCTAACATACTCATGGCAAAGCCCACCCTCCGCCCCTGCCTCGTCCCTGCTTTTCAGGAAGGTTTCTGAAGTCTACATCTGCTGCAGTTTCTAAATCGATTCAAGGTTTAACCCCTTATATCACATATTATAATAGTCCAGCCCACAAAGAATAAACATTTAAGTGATGTGACAAAGTTAATAAAGAAGAATGTTCATCTAATGGAAAAGAAAACAGCAATAGGTTTTATGCCAGTTTGATCGTCTTCAAGCAATTAGCCATCCAAACCAAATTCAACATTGTAAACTTTCATTGCAAATGTCTGGTATTCACACATTCTCACTGTTTTGTATATGTAATTCCTCCTGTTTTGAGTCTTTACTAGGGGAAAAAAGTACAACATTAAAAATAGGTGCGATTACAATAAGCCTTAAAGATTACTTGATGCTGACACAGTCTTTACTGTGGTATCTTTCTGTGGACAAGCCCAAGTATCCTAGATTCATGTAGAGAATAACAGAGTCATCCCTATGCAGGCATACCTGGTGATCCATTCTACCTCTAAAGAAATGTGTCAGAAAAAAGAAACAATAAATTCCAAAGAAAAAAACCCACAGTATTGATAAACAGCAGCTATTACACAGTGATTTTGATCATTAGGTCTCAACTTCACAAAGGACATAAAGCCTTTTTTTTTTTTTTTTTTTTTTAAGATGCAGCACTGAAATCTCAAAGAAATGAACTGATTTGTTTGATGTCAGCCAGTAGATTAGTGACTGAGTTGTGAGGAAAAAAGTACAGGCTATAAGCAGCAACCTAATGCCCTGTATTCTGGAGTGCACATTAGGAATGCTACCATTACTTTCTTCAGCGTTTGCTCCTTTCTCTGCAAGGATTTCCAAGCAAGTAATACTTGAAATTTCTCTCTGTCTTATGTCATAGAAAGGAAAAACTGTCATTTGAAATGTGAACAAAATGAATATTTTTCATGCTTACATTACCACAAAATTAGGACTGTTTGAATTTGCTAGATTACTCAAATATGCTTAGAACAGCTTTTAGAAAGAGACAGAGCATGGAAAATTACAGCCCGGAAGACGGTTTTCTGCGATAATTATGAAAATAATGAAAAATGGCAATTAAAACAGAAATGCTGTCTCTATCTTTACTATAGCATTTAAAACCACAAAGTGCTACAATATGGACATATGTGAGACATAATTATACTAGTTTTTAAAAAACAATGATGGAAAAAAGAATGTGCTTGAAATATTCTGTGGCAGAAATGACCTGAACTAAAATACCACTTCACGTAGCTCTATAACTTGATAATATATTTCTTATCATCTAAGATTAAATTTGTCTTAATCTTGCAACTGGATAAATGCAGTAGTATTATTTCACGCATCTTACAGAAGATTGAAATCCAGTATCCACATTAGAAAAGATAAAATGGAACTGATGATTTATTCTCTTGACATTTTTTCTTTATTTTTCTAATTAACCTCATATTATGACACACTGACCTCACATTAAGAACACCTGAGATGAAAGTGGTTAATCACTGACATCTTTAAATTTTGAAGTATTTTTAGTTCAGTTGTGCTTTTTCACTCGTTTAGATGCTGAAGGCATTTCAGTCCATCTGCCTCACATCTCAGTGGCATATTTCAGTTGCATTCAAAGCCAGCATATTTTTCCCTCCAGAGACAGTGACAGAAGAGAATGCAATATGATTCCTATTGCAGGATTATTTTGTCAGGCACCAAAATTGTGATTCATGCACATCACATTCATAATGATATAAAAAGAATTCACAGAGCAGTAGAGAATTGGGTGTGTGGGGAATAGGTATGGGAAATGGGTATGTGGGGAGGACGTATGGGAATGTTATGCACAATAATCTAAATAGGTCTGGAGTCATGTGGAGCCCAACCTGTTCCTGTAGATGCTAAGGTATAGATATGATGTAATCAAGTATTTGTTTCCCCAGATTTCAAATAAGAAGAGGTTCAGCCTCCTTTTCTGTGCTTGGCTTAGAATAACATGATTTTTTCATAGCTGCTGTGGTTTTTATATAAGCTTGTTAAGGACAAGAATTAACAAAGGATTTACTACAGGGGCTGTTTCATTGCAAAAGACTCATGGACCTCAACAGATGGAAAACAGAAGTTATATGCAGTGATTAATGCCATTACTAGTTACATCTTGATTAATTATGTGCATAAACAGTGAATCTAACAAAGTGCAATGTTTACCTAAACCGCTCATACTTATGACACAATTGTGGATATTAAGTATTGGATTAATTTAGGCCTGGAAATGATATTGAAAGAAATCCTCTTAAAATAGCTAAGACTGAGGTACTTCTAAATCAAATGTTACCTGGTATAATCTTGCTTAAGCGAATGTTTTAGTTTAAATTATCACAGCTACTTCTCCACATGAGAAATGCAATCTTTTTTTTTTTTTCTTTCAAGCTAGTCACCAGGTGGCACTAAAGGAGCACAGTAGAAAGCAAGAACGCAAAATTCATACTAATGTCTCTGCTAATCATTGGAAAGACTGACTTAAGCCCTAATTGATAGCATGATTGCTTCAGCTTCCAGTTTATATCAAGGGAAACACAGTAAAGTATCTTAAACTGATTACATATTTGACAATATGGATGAGAATAGGTCCGAGACTGGAACTTCTGGAAGACTTTTAATTGCATTCATGCATTATAATTACCTAATGCAATCATGTAAAAATAGTGCATTCATAGTTGTGTAAACATACTTAAGAAAATTTAGTTTCTAGCAATTATGTTCTCTATGTAGTGCTGAAGGTGCAGCCGTATTTCTAACACATTAAGGAGAGGCATAACAAAATTAAAATGTCAGATCACCAGGTATAAAAAAACCCCCAAGCATTATAAAGAGAACCAGCCTCTGCTCTTATCCAAGCTAAATTATCACGGTAAGATTTTTTCTGAATAACGATCTTGCACTGCTAGCAGACCAGGGTTTCTGGTCTTCTGAAAAATGATTACAAAGTAGTTATACTACCATTAATTTTCTAATGCCACAATTGGAGGATTACATTTAGAACTATTTGCTATTTTTCTCCCTACAAGCTGACAAACAGTAGCCCAACTTAACAGCACATCATAGGAAAAAATCCCCACAAAAATCCTCTTTACTGAAAAAGTGTTGATATTAAAGACACAATCTAAAATGACTCCTGCAAAACACTGAAACAGCAGCTTCATTTACACCCTTGATTAACCAGAGCAGTTGTCAAGGGAACATCTAACCAGCTGTCAAGCAATACAGGAGATTTTTCAAGAACAGTGATTTTACTTTTGACTGAGCACATTCAATTCACAAGTGTGAAAATCTGTCTGCATCTTCCAGTTTTAATAATTGCTTGGTACAAAATTCTTGCACTTACTATTTTTTTTCCTTAAAAAATATATTTTAAAAATTTCATTATTAAAAGCGTACCTTCTCTTCCCAAAATTAACTTCCACATACTGCTTCCACAGAAATGTTCACATGTCTATTTACCCACTTCTATTTCAACAAGGTCAAATTCTTACCACTTTCAGTTACAACACTAAGAAGTGATAATTATAAAAATGAATGCTTCATTTTATGTCTGACATTTTATTTGAAATGAATGAAACATCTGTTGTAATCTCCTGCCACTCAACACCAAATTTCAAGTTTTCTAGTTGTTATGAGCTGACCAAACTGTAAAAGTGTATCAGTAGGGAAGAGGGGGAGAGAGAAAGAGAAAGGGAAGGGGGGAGACAAAAGCACAGAACATGAAAAATCCCAAATGACTTTGACCCCCAATAGTGTCGTCTTGCAGTAATCCCTTGATGCCCTTCTCTTAAAACCAAAAAAATAATAAAAAATTATAGGGAAGAGTTTTCTAGGAGTTATTGAAAAACACTTGAGAGACAACATGTTCATTGGTCATAGCCAGCATGGGTTCACAAAGGGAAAGTCCTGCTTAATTAACTTAATTTCCTTTTCTGACAAGGTCACCTATCTAGTTGACTAAGGGAAGCAGTAGATGTGTTGGTTTTGGATTTTAGCAAAGCTTTTGATACTATCTCTCACAGTATCCTTCTAGATAAACTGTCCAGCACACAACTAGAGAAGTCCATAATACACTAGGTGAGCAATTGTCTGATGGGTTGGGCTCAAAGAGTTATGGTAAAAGTGGTTACATCAGGCTGGCAGCCAGTCACAAATGGGGTTCCTCAGGGCTCAATTTTAGCGACAGTTCTCTTCGATGTTTAATAAATTATCCGGACACAGGAATTGAATGTACATTAAATAAGTTTGTTGATGACGCTAAACTAGGAGGAGCTGTGCACTCTTTCGAGGGTAGAGTGGCCTTACAGAGACATCTGGACAGGCTAGAGACCTGGGCAATCACCAAGTGTGTAAAATTTAACAAAAGCAAGTGCTAGATTCTCCACGTGGGACAGGGCAATCCTGGTTATACATACAAATTGGGGAATGAGAGGCTGGAGACCAACCCCATGGAAAGAGATCTGGGTTGATGGCAAGTTGAACATGAGTCAACAGTGTGCCCTGGCAGTCAAAAGGGCCAACCACGTCCTGGGGTGCATCAAGCACAGCATAGCTAGCCAGTTGATGGAGGTGATTGTCCCACTCTGCAATGCACTGGTGTGGCCCCACCTCGAGTACTGTGTGCAGTTTTGGGTGCCTCAATATAAGAAGGACATCAAACTATTAGAGTGTGTCCAAAGGAGGGCGACCAAGATGGTGAAAAGTCTTGAGGACAGGACTTACGAGGAGTGGCTGAGGTCTCTTTGTTTGTTCAGCTTGCAGAAGGGTGAGGGGTGACCTCATCGCTGTCTATGACTTCCTCAAGGGGGGCAGCAAAGCGGGAGGTGCTGATCTCCTCTCTCTGGTGACCAGCGACAGGACACGAGGAAATGGAAGGAAGCTGCATCAGAGGAAGATCAGATTGGACACTAGGAAAAGGTTCTTCACTGAGAGGGTGGTCAGTCACTGGAACTGAATCCCTAGAGAATTGGTCACAGCACCAAGGCTGTCAGAGTTCAAGGAGTGTCAGGACAATGCTCTTAGTCATATGGTTTAGTTTTAGGTAGTCCTGTGAGGACCAGGGAGTTGGACTCGATAATCTTTATGGGTCTTGCCCAACTTGACATATTCTATGATTCTACGATTACTTGTCAGAGGTCTGGGTTTGGAGGAGACAAGAGACTCTAGCTATTAAAGGCTCTTCTGATGGGGGCAGAAACAGTTTTGCAGATGGTTTATTTTCAGTGTTTCCTTAACTGAGCCTTAGCGTGTCTGGTATTTGTGTAAGATTCAAGAATTGTTCCTCACTATGTGAAAAAAAGCAGTTAACAGTCTTTGGCAGCGTTACACTGAACGTTACATTCCCTGTTATTGCTGACACCTTCCTCACATCCACACATTGAAGGCTGTTCCTCCTAATGATGCTAAAAAGTAGATTCCACTATTTGTACTTAAATTCCTCCCTTATTCCTTGATCAGTTTTACTAGAATATGTAAGAAAAAAACTTAGAAAAATACACAAAGGTGAACAAATTTGAGAGAGTGAGCCCTTAAAGACAGCCAATTAGCATACATAAGAGTGGACATAGTAATGTACATGAATATTTTCGGGAGTCTAGCCTGCCTTATGAATATAAGCTGTTGCTCTGATGTATTTTTACCCAATAATAAGGGTACTACATGGCTAGGATACAAACGATATTGCTCCTTTATCCCTACGCATTATATAGCTTGGTGTGTTTGTACGGCATAGTGGGTCCTGCAGTACCGCACTAATTCTTCTTGATCCAAAAGGACATTAGAGGTCCTGTTACTGGCTACTGCAGAACAGGAAAAATATTTCAAACTGAACTGGAGCTTTTTGCTACTATTCTACATAGCGCTCTGTCTTCAGCTCAGTTTGTTCCTAAGTGCTCCATATTGCATTGTTGCAAAATACTACTTATTGTTTTCAATGAAAAATGTTGCAAAAAGGACTACCTAAAAAACCCTGAAAACTGAGTTTTTAGAACAACAATCCAGTTACATTATATTTTGGCTTTGAAAGTCTTTCAAACACTCCATTTTCTCTTTCTTCATTGTGGTTGCAGCCAAGGAAACATAAAAAGGAACTATCTAGTTGTTGTTTGAACACACATACAGAGTTTTATGGAAATACCAGTCTTAGGCACCGCTTTCAACATCAATTTCCTTTTAAATGAAATGTTTTTTATTTGCAGTTGATTATAGATTTATTGACAGGGTTGTTTTATCCACAGAACATACTTGATTTTCTGCCAAACTTTTGGACTTATCTGTTGAAAATAACTAACATTTCAGTCAACACTTCAAAAAGTATGAGGAAGTTTGAACTGAACTGTACATACGATATTTACACAGGAATTTCTATGTAATACACAGAGTGATTTGCACAGTAATATCATAATTTTTGCACTAAATGCCTCCTTTCCCCGCCCCCCTTTTCCATATAGGTCTCTTAAAAAATCTTCAAATTTACTTGTCTGAATGAGAAAAGCAACAAGAAACAGAAAAACGTTATAGCTCTTCCCCATGTGATTTTGCATATTCCAGGAGGTCATCATTTTCTTAACAAAAATCTTACCATATTAATAAAACTGGTGTTACATTACAATTTTAAATCTTTCTTACAGACATTTAATACATTTTCCTATAAAGACAATACAGAGTTTGACATTAAAAAGGTACGATTTGACTTTTGTTTCTTAATAGAATTTCAACTAGCATAATTTGCTGTACATTTGGAGAATGTAATTTGTCAAAATTCTGACTTCAAAACTGCTGTCACAGTACTTGCTGGGCCTTCTGAGAGCAGGCCAAATTCGACCGAAGTGTAACACATGTCAACGGACTTGCATTAACACAAGAGAGAAAAATATGGCCAGTTCTGATTAATCCAGGAAGAATAATAGCATCTTGACATAGCTCTCGTATTAAAGTTGCTGAGCCTTCTCCAGTTATATATATATCAAGCTATAAGAAATGAAGTATCCATAAGAGAACAACACTTCTTGGCTTTCCATTATTAACATGCTGTGAGAATATATTTTAAATACTATCAAAGTGAACTTGCTAAATTTCAAACCTGTTTACCATGAGTGTTTCCATACTACCCAGTTTGAGTATGAAAAGATTAGTCAGTCTGACACTGACTTTTTGCCATTATTTTGTTGGACAGAACCTTTTTTTTTATGTTGAAAGGTATTAAAAAGTTTATTTATTCTGTTCTTCCATTCCCATGACATTTTCTTTGATTTAGAGCTAAATCAATATATTAAAGATTCGCCAGAAATTGGCTTGATGCAAATCATCAGCTTTCTTCCAGTTAGCTTTTAAGAGGGTGTTTTTCTAGGCTTGTTGTCATGTCCCTTCACATAATCTAGTAACAATTAATCTATTATTAACATAATGAATACAGTGATTAATATGGCATAATAATTATAAGCAAAACATACTTCACAGTGGATTTTGAAAGCTCCTCAGTTTTGGAAAGAGTAATACAGCTGATAACAGTTCCACAGTAAAGATCCTTAAGAGTAGATGACAAGCTGAAAATAAGTCAACAATGTCATCCTGTTACAGAAAAGGTAAGCACAACAATGGGATGTATGGATAGGTATAGAGACAGCAGACCTGTAAAGCACTTTTCTACTTTATTCCAAGGTAAGGAGAATGAATGATGTCACATTTCTTAATGACCCACTTTATTAATCAGCAGGAGTTTTGCTCAATCCATTTTTACTAATCTCTGATCTTCTATTCCCTTACTATCACCAACACATTTGGTATCTGCATTCCCTCATTTCTATTGTTGCTGCTACATAAGGCATGCTAATAGCCTTCCAATGGTCCATCATATTGAAGAATACCTGGGCCACAGGAATCAAGATCAGAAAAGTGCTTCAGGAACCTCTGGAGATCTGGAAAAGTGATCTGCACGATAAGTTTAAATCCAGGTTTCATCAAATCCAAGGGAAGTGTAAATTCTGCTCTTAATCATATCTCTCCAATTCTACCAGCTTCACAGGGACTGCACTGGTGTAAACACAATACTTCAGTGCACTGTGACAACAGACTGTGAGACTGTGATATCTCCATTTCACACATGCAAAAATGGGAATAGCACAAGGATACCGGAAGAATTAGCATTAACAGTTATGCAGAGTTTTAAAGCTACAACAAAATTTTATAGTTGTTATCATCATCATTACCCTAGTTATTGTCATCATTATTCATTGTTATTATTAAATTGATCCTGACAGTAGGCACCAACTCCTAGGAAAATCTTATGTTCTAATCTAAGCTTTGGGACAACCTGTTCTTACCTAGAAGAATGGAGATGATGTACTGTGCTTGTGCTTATGTACCCACTATTCTCTGTTGGATCAGAATAGGCTTCTTTTTGTATTTTTGTGGGCTTTTTTTCTGCTGGATGAATGTATGGAACCACCAGTTTTTACTGCTGATAAAACCCTGTGGTTTTAAACTCAGTAATCCACCTTCAAGACTGAATACTTCTGCTTTCTCCTGTTTCTGACAGCATTGCCTCAGGTGCATGTACCAACTGGTACACCTTGTTGCACCTGAACAAGACTGTTTGCATTTTCATGATGGCTACCTTTAACTTTTCTTTGAGCCTAGACTATACAAAAGAGAAAGACTTATACTCTTCTACTCTTTGGAGCTCCAGAGGTGAACATTCCTCAAGGAAAGTGCTTGTAGTCTTTTGTACAGCTCATTCCCACCCTTTAATCTGTCTTCCCTCACTGACTGTTTTTTAATATAGATGTAATTTCATTCAAGCAATTTTATTAAAAATTATATAATGACAGAAAGGAAAGTTTGCTTCTTCCTACAGTTAAAAGCCTCCAGTTAAAGCCTACGCAACACCTAATAAAAAGTGTGGAAGACATACGGAAAAAATAACAGAAATTCAACTATAACCTTCACTGAAAGGACATTCTGATGTAAAAATACTGAAACCTTTTATATGAAGAATCATTACGTAATAGGTTTTGACCTGTTCTTCCCTTAAGTGCAGAAACCATTTCAGCAAACAAAATGGCAAACCAGCTCCCTGACACTGATCTATTATCTCAAAAGTCATACGCTTTCCTCTAGGGCAACTAAATTAGGTGATTTTGTTAATTTAGAAAAAGTCAGAATAGCAATCAAATGTAACACTGCAATATTATGTTGATGAAGGGTGAGTTGGGAGACTTCTGCTAAACAAAGCCTAAACTTGATTGCTTGAAGCAGCTGAAAAATAACTTTACAAGAAGAAAACTCTATAAAAGTAGAAGACTTTACCAAGTCAGAGATCTTTTATTCTCAAGAGAAACATGGTTATCTGTCCATTTCAGCCGTATCATTCTCTTTAAGTACAAAATCACTTGTAGTGAACACACTGAAAAAGTGTTGGATCATGTTTCTATTTAAAAAACATTAATATCAGTAAAAGCAGACTATAACTCTATATAAGAAACATTCAGTAGTATCTCCCAGTAAGCAAATTAACATTGTTGTTAAGTCTGGCAAAATATGAAGCAAAGCATTTGGTAAAACCTCAAATTTCAAAAACTATTTGGATACTGTCTATATTGTTGCATTGCAGGCTGTGATGTCATGTCTTAAAATTCGTTGCTAAAACATGTATCTACATACTAGCTAACTCAATCTCATGTATATGAAAGTATTGGTGAAAATAAAGAAAAATAAGAAATTAGTGTATGTATGTATAGAAGCAACAGTCTCATGTGAAATGGCTATGAGATACAAAGTTTGAAGACAATATATTTCTGACAACCACCGCTTACCTGCAACATGGTTATAACAATTCGCCTACAGCGATAAGAATTTTTCTGTGTATACATAAATTGTGCTTGTTAGATTGGTTAAAACAGAACAAAGAAAAGAAAAGAATAAGCTAAAAGAATAACATATCCAAAATATCATTTTTTGATGGGAGAAAATTCCACTCGAGAATAATGTAAAAGGTAAATTCAAACAAAATTTGAGGGTTAAATTGTCCTAACATCTGACCAACAAAATGCCTCAAAAAAGCATTGGAAATGTGCTTGCAAAGAGATATAGTAGCTAATGTCCTACCAATTACGTCTGCCCTCCCCTGAGGAGGACTATCACTCCTAGCAGCATAGTGACTCTTCTGAGGTTAGGAGGAGCTTACTATTGCACTAGAATATAGGAATGAATGATTATGTTGAGCCAACTTCAGATATAGTCTTCCATTTAGTGTCTCACATAAATCTGATCCTATGAATGAAAATTAGGAAGCCACTTGACACATGAATAAAGCTGTATCAATGCAATGTTGTATAGATAACAATGCAATACTACAATGATCTCCAATTGAGCATCTTCTATTTTCTTACCTATTACAGACAGAAGAAATACAATAATGAGTAATATACATTGCTTCTACCAGGCAGCACTAATTAATTTTCCTTTGTGTATTCTGATGGTCTAAAATGAACTGCTACCTCCCCTCTACATGGGAAAACTAAGAGAAAAACAGGTTAAGCAATGTGGTTAATGAGAAACCAACTCTTTAATTTGAATGCCAAGAGAAGGAACAATTTATATACTTATACTGGAAACCCTGGGGAGACTCTACAGAATAAAATCCTTCTATTGCTAACTAATGCAAATCCTGAGGTTGAGACTGGCATCTTTGCTAATACTCATGACCAAGACACATCCTGCTGGTATTTCAGTTTTATGCATTTAAGTATCAATTAAAAAAAAATATTAAAAACACGGTTTCAGAGTCTTTAAGGGTCATGTCTTCTAATCCTTTGTAACCTTAAGTCTTTGGACCTTGGAGTTACTCTCACATTACCCTAATTGAGACTGAGGTAAACTTTATATGCCTGCTTCTCACAGTGATATTTGGACAGCCTATTCTTGGGCCTTGCTGATGACATTGAAGTAATTTTCTTCTTCACATTGTCAGAAGCATCCTAGTCAGAAAGCACCTATATCCCCTACTCAACTCTTCTATGAAGGTCTAAGAATGCCTAATTCAGGTTGCATTGTATTAAGATCAACTGAAAATATGGCAAGAGAATGTGAATCAGGGCATATGGAGCTGATCTGTGCTTTCAGCATACAGATATAAATACAGAATTGCACAGAACTTGAAGTTTACTGTTTTCATCTAACTGATTAAAGGGGTACACTCACCTTTATCTGGACCAGAGTCATTAGCTATTTTGTTGTAGTCTGCTTATGGTAACACATATGCTGTGGTTTTCCCTAACATCAAAAAAGTATGAGCTTTAGAACTGCCATGGCAAAGAAATTAAGATTCTCATAATATTTTCATACTTTGTACTTGAAGCTATCTAAATCACAACATCCAATCTGAATAGCTAAGAAGATTTTGCTAAGCTATAACCAACTACTTAAAAAAAAAAAAAGAAAAAAGAGACTGCTTTATGGTGGTATGTTTATACACATTTTAGCTGCAATCTTCTTTAAAGCTACTCTTAAACATACATGGAAGTACACAATCATAATGCTTGTCGCCTATTTGAATATAAAAGGTAAAATATAGATTATGAAGTCATTTGGATATGCTTCAAGAGAGACTACTTAAATAGCCAGATGTACATTTTATAATGTATTGCAAATGTCCCACCTATTTTTTTCAGTCACTTTGATTAGTGATGTATATTTGAGCTGAAGTGTATTATTTGAAAAATAAATACTGCACAAGATTCATGAATATTAACTGTAAACAAAGGAAAACAAGGTAAATATAATACATTTAGCTTGTATGAGTAAATGTGTGTTCATAGGCCAGCCTTTATTAAATTTTCTGTTTCTTAAACAAGATAGATTACTTTAATCAGACTTTAGAAATAGAAAGTATGAGGTGTTCATGGAAAAGGGCAATCTTGTATGATGTGAAATGTGCTACATTTCTTCATGGGTAGACAAAATCTTATGTAGGACAGTAGCGTTTTAACAAGATCATATTTTATGAATGTAAGTCCTTAAGGAAATTACGGAAGGGTAAACAAACACTACAACAACTGTTGCTGTGTACGTACAATCTGGTTTTCCTTACAGATGAGATGCTTTATTTCTTCATTTTGATGTTCACTTTTTCACTTAAATATTATGAATGCAAATACATATATATTGAATTTGGAAATATTAGAATATATTTCACTAGAAGAAAAAAACTGAGATTAACTATTCCATTTCAAAGGGGTGCTCAGTGCTATTAACCATCTAGATACTTTAAGTAAAATTCAAGCACTGAACAAAGTTTCAATTTATCAGAATAAACATTTCTAACTGACAAAAGCTCATTTCAGGTTAAGCTGTCTCTAATTTGCAACAGTATAGATTATATGTACAAATTAAATCAGAGTCAGCTTAACTATCCTATTAAATAATGTGAAACCAGAAAGTTCCCACCTGGAAGTGTGAATTCATTCAGATTTGTTCCCATAGCAGGAATAAATCTCATTTGGTTTGAACTTACCCTTAAATTGATCTATTTAGTAGTAAATCACATATTCAGTGTAAAATTAAGGACATGAAAATGTTTGGACTGCCAGTCCTTTTGGTAAAAAACATAGTATGAAATTTTAGGGAACTACAGAAAAACATACAAACTACATACAGAAGAGCTTTGAAATATGCCGTATGCAAAACATTTAATCTCATGTGCAAGCAAGCTTTGGAAAATGTAGATTTAGAAAAACAAACCCCAAAAGCATTTTGACACATACTTCTGGGATCAACAGTATAAGTTAGGCACCTATATTTTATTCTGAGACCCAAAGGCTGACAGGACCTCCTTTCTGCCTCACAATCACATAATTACATAATTGAGGTTGGAAAGCACCTCTGGACATGGTCTTGTCCAACTCCCCTGCTCACAGGAAAGTCAGCTACAGAAGGTTGCTCAAGATGGTGCCTTAGAAGGGTCCTTAAGAATGTAACCACACACATGCTCCAGATGCTCCTACCCTGAGCACCTCATTGTTTAATTTCTTCCCAGGGTCTCCTATGGTTTACAGATAATAAGATGCCCAAACCCTTTCCTCATTCCTTTAATGAGTATGACCTGTTAAGCATGCATAATAAACACACTTGTATTAAGACAAGCATACAGCATAGTGAAAAAAGGCAGGTGTTCAGAAGCCCATTTTCTATAAAAAAAGGCTTGTGGTTAGGGAATTTGGTTAGTAGAAGACCCTGTCTAGTCTTCTTCAACTGTAAAGTGTCTGAGTGCACACTCCAAGACAATGGTCTAGCCATCCAGGTAGAAACTAGAATGGGCTGAGATGGAGTAGGACACTTTCCAGCCTTCTCACTGAAGGCAGGCCACTAGACAGAAAGGAATGTATCATTTGCCAGGTCACAGGAAAAAACACAAGAATGAACTTAAGTTTGTACCACTGTGAAGGGGACTCACCTGGCCTAAGAACTTCTTACATACATTGAAGTGAAGTCATTAAGGTAATATACATGCACATTAAGGTAATATACACTGCACATAATATACATGATGTGCAGTGGAAACGTAATAGAAATACTCCACCTCACTAGCCTGAAGTCAAGCTGCCTCTAGTTTCTCTCTGGTTTTATTAAACTTCTTTTCTGTGTTGGGAGAGTCAGTGTTCAGTATCCCAAAAGGGAGGGAACCCCATAATGTGGGGGTATAAGTCAGGCCTGTCCCATACACTGTCCTGTTCCCTACCAATTGACACTAAATGCTGCAATTAAACGTGTAGGAGTGACACATTGTCACAGAGATGCCTGGCTGCCTCTGCAGTCAACAGAAAAAACAGATAACTCACTGAAGCGGTCTGAATGATCCTGAAGGATGGACAATTTTTAGGCACTCTAAAAACTGTCGTAACAGGGGCCTAAAAGTAGACACTCCTTTAATATGGCCCATCATAAAGCCAAAGTCTACACTCATTTTTACATTTCAACACTGTTTTCTGTACATTTGTATTCATGATTCTAGCTGGTCCCATTACAGCATTCCTTCTCCAAAGGTTATTTTATGGGGGTTTTTTACTGCAATAGATAAAAGAATACTGGGCACTATAGAAAAATGGATAGTAACATGATCACGTTGTGGATGTCATTTTACTCAGAGGATTCAATGATGGTCAGTAGTTGAGTTTCATCAGATGGGTTGTAAAAAAAGAATTGCTTTAGAAAGAGAAAAAAAGCTTTCTTTCATTTCAAGTCACTCTCTCAAGCTCTAAACACCAAAATAGCAAGAACAAAACAAGCTTATTAAAAAAATTATCAGACTAAATATATCAACATATCCCAGCCTACATACCATATATTTGCAAGGTTTGGAGAAGAAACTTGTCTTTCAAATTTAAATAGGAAAGGAAAAAAAGGATAATTTCAAAGAATGTGGTATAGTATAAACATTTCTAACCTGATCAGAAGAGCATTCATAGCATTATGCTTCTGACATGCCCATGAAGCAATTCCTAGGAGGCTGTGCTGGAAGATTCTTTTCCTCTGAAGGACCCAATGCACTAGTTCATTATATCTTTTGGTCACAGTGTTGAGCACTAAGGGATGCCACTAATAACCGACTGCCAGCTAGACTATGCACTGCTGACCATCAAATTTTCCACCCACTTAGGTGATCTGGATATAAGGCTGCTATGGGGGACAATGATGAAAGCCTTGTTGAAAGGACAGAAAGGACAACAATAGGTTAAAGCACAGTCAATCTGTTTTTAAATGTTTTAACTGCATAGCGGTGTATTTTAGGAAACACCTTTACCCATCAGACATAAGGTATTTGTTTAGATTATTTTAGTCTTCAGCTATACATTTTAGCACTTCATGATTATTAATGAATTTTGTAATAACAAGCATCTCTGTGAATCTTGTATCACAGGGAAGGAGCTGGAGCAAAGATAGATGAAAAGACTTTCCCAAGATCATACCCCAAGAATGCCAAATATGCCAGGTAATGTATGCAAGTTCTGTGATTGTCATGGTTATATTCGCTAAGTAATTGTTACGAAGTTAGTAGAAATTAAGAAGAATCAATCTAAACCTAACTTGCTTTTAGAGAACATACCCACTGTACTGATCAAATAGCAGCAGTTAAATATTTATCTGTCTTTAGTCAACATTAAGTGCTTTGCTTAATGATGAATCTGGAAAACTTCCTCTATTATACATCTGCCTCTCATTTGTGAGCCAGAGGAAGAGAGTGGGCAGGAAGATACAGTGAGCAGGATTAGATCAGCTAATCCTACTGCTGCTTTCAGTAAACAGCTATTGGATTGTTTTTCAAATTAAAAAAATAGTAACAATAATAGGCTACTGTCTGGTCAGGAAGAAAAAATAAACCTAAACACCTGCGCCTGCATATGAACAGCTGGGTGCATGATGATGATGATGATTCAACTGTAATATGTGCTACATGTAATTAGATAAGCAGAATAAGTTGTGTGGAGAATCTATTATGGAAAATCTACTGCATGATTAATTAGCTTTATTTTCTTTTCACTGTCTTCCTTTTATCACCCTTTTCTCATTCTGGAAAGGTTGGGGGAGCAAAGGAAGTTCTGTGTTTTTCTTCTGTTGTCACTGCTGAATGCTCATGTAACAGTTTGGGTAGGTAGGGAAGAAATGGACCTTATTTGGCTTGAATCAGAAACCAACTCAGCTGCTGACATCTAAAAGATCTCAAATATTTGGAGGTATAGAATCTCTGAATTTTTGGTTTTCTGTTGTTTAAAGGTATGCGACGAGATCTGAAAAGTATAGAGTATGTACCTACAATTTCCCCAGTTATTAGGCAATTTATTTTATTTCATCATCTGAAGATGCAGTAGCACTATGCTGTGAAAGTTGCAGGTGGGAAAATGTTAGTTCATGTTTAGTTCAAGAACTTGTGTAAGGTGAGATGAGATACACCAGCTTCTTGCAGCTCAGCTTAAATTTAAACAGAACAATTCTGTGCTGCTTCATTTCCTACTTAATGTAGCTGTAAATGTTTTGGCCCTTTGGTCTTCTGTATTCAATGTACAACCTTTAGCACACTTAACAGTCTTCCTGCTCATAACAGAGAAAAATGACATCTTATGCTTTCTCTGTCTTACAGTAGTTTAAAAAAAAGAAAGAAAACAAAAGAAAATATCATTGAAATAATTCTAAGTGAGAGCAAAAATGCGTGTTCTGCATTTAATCACTATTTAGTACTACATGAACAAGAAGATAAAAGCCACCAAAAAAATCCCACAACCTTGCTGCAAACCTGTCAGAAAACATGATCAGCTGTAATTAAAATTATATGGACAAATCACTTTACATTACAAAGCAATGATATGAAGTGAACTAATTCTGATAGTGTTGGACCCACTGTCTTGGGATGAGCTTTGTCTTCTACACTTTAACTTGCTACAGTAACAGTCAACAGAACCTGTTATAAAGAACAAGAGAGGACTTTCCAAGATGTAGGCATCTTTTTGGGTCTGACTGCCATATCTGTTTGAGTGGTAAAATATTTCATATTTAGTCTACCGTTAATAAGGGGCAGTTTTAGTCAATCTGAGTCTGTGCTGCTGCCAAAAAAGAATGGTGCCCAACAGCACCTTGATGCAGCTGTTCAGGGAGTGTGATTAGAGATCTGATCCAACTAAAAACCAAATTATCAAATCTCCCAAAAGATATTTTAGTCAGATAGCAGAATTTCTGCAGCAGTTCCCAGCTAATCAGACTAAGTTAATCAACCTTTTCTTCAATTGCCTGCCCAGTAAGACTGACAGTATCTCTCTTACTAGAGATACATTAATTCCAAAAGATGTAAGATGTTAATCAGTGTAAAACTCACAAGAAAATAAAATGTGGCATGTGTTATATTGGCTCAAAATACTTTATGCTGAAATGTAGTATATGCAATAATATACATTCATTTGCCATTCAGTATGAATGAATGTTGTATGTGTTGGAATGTGTGAACACTTGAATGCCATCGGGTTACTTTTTAGCATTCTGAGACTTTTTGCAATTTTTATTCGAGACAAAGCAAATGGTGATGCCTACCACTTTTCTCTATTACTAAATAGAGAATTTCCCTATTATTAAATATGTGCTTTGTGTTTGGGGAGGGGGGGGGGAGGGGGGAACAAACCCAAAATGAAAAAAAAAACCACACCAAAACTTCCTGGCTTAAATTTGAGGCTTAAAGAGGTTAAGAGGAAACAGATGGAATAATATAGGCTTTAGAAAGCATTTCTAGCCCTTAGAGAAGGAATTGGGTATTTAGCAAGACCAGCAATACTGCATCATTGGCTGGGAGAACCTCAGTGCATCACCACATTGAGTTCTAAAATTAAAAAACATGTACATATGTTTGGCATAGGCTGCTGCTAAGATTATTATCTGCATCAAGCAACCAGCAAAATCCACTCGTGTCACTGTGAGCCTGTTTTATCTTATGTATCTTGACCTTATGTTTTCAGTAAAACTGCTTGTGTACACACTGCTCTACATGGGAATTGAAGAAACACCATTTACAAAGTGGTACGATAGAAATGCCAGATTCACTACCTACATGAAATACAGTTAGAAATCTGGGGTAAAGGTGCCTCTACAGAAAGATTATAGGCATAAGTATTTGGTCCAAATAAATTCACTAAAACAAAGAGATATGTGCTTCTCTACTGTTAAAGGTGAAGGAACAACTCAAAATCTTAATAATAAACACCTTCCTCTTTGGCTGGTTCAGGAAGAGTGCTTTTCATCTACTTCAGGCAAGGAAAGAAATGGTCAGATCACGTCTTGTGTTATGTCAGCCACAGACTGGTGTTTAGATCTGATTTTTCACAACATTTGCTGTTGAGCAAAACTTACACCCTCCCCCAGAAGGCAGGCAAGTATAATCCTGTTATTTTCCAGATGGGTGAACAAAAGAGGTTGCAGAAGATTGTTTCTGACAGTGCTGGGAACAAAACCCAGGGGCCAAACCACCTATCAGATTTACATAAAATGTATTCAAATGCAAGAGAAAACGTATTTTCTGAAGGTGTTTTGAACAGCTGCTGAGTAATTTAGTAGCAACACAGCATGCTACACTATAGCTCCCACATTCGCATCTTTCATTAATACTAGTCCCCTAGGTGCTGGCAGCTCTGACAAGACAACGCGAACTGCAGGGGGGATAAAACAATTTCTGTGACAATGTATAGATCCCTAGTTCCTGGTGTTCTCACTAAAACCCATCAGTTCAGTAGGCAGTCATATCCACCGTCAATGCAAAAGGCTGACCAGCATTGCGAACCATAGAAGCTGTAGAAGAAGAACCACAGGGACACGTATCCCAAGGCACAGATGTGAATTGGTGCTATATAAGCACCATTTCCCCAGATGGGAAAAGGTACAGCAAACATACGATACTGCAGTTGAGCAAAGCCTCCAGAAAAGGCAGTTCACAGCCTGCAGAAGAATTTTATTTTAATGTACTCCAAACCTCCACATTACATGTCTGTTTAATATGGTTCACTCGGAATGTGAGGTCAAATGCAGATTTGGCCTCATAAAGTTTTGTCATTTCATAGCAAACCACAGGGTTTCCATGGATCCAGAGAACTTGTTTACAAACTATGTTAAAATAGTTACTATATGCTGAAATACCTTGTAATGCAGCAGATGTTTTTCATTCCTCTGGAAAGACAATAGCACCAGTAGTGCTAGACATTAATTACTTTTCTATGTTCAGTATATGCTAACACTTCTAATGTGACTACAAGAATTCTACAATATGTTCAGCTTTACCTTCTGTTGAACAACAGAAGAATAAAAACTTATCCAACACAAGGCAGTGCCAGTTACAATTTAAATAAACTACAGAGGTCACATCTTCATTACAAAGTTTTGCCTGCACAGCTATGTATGCAAGGAATGTAGAAAAATCACTTTCTGTATCACTTTAGGGTTCTTTCTGTGGTGGGTTCACCTTGGCCAGCTGCCAGATACCCACCCAGCCACTCTCTCACTCCCCTCCTCAACGTGACAGCAGGGATAGGGGAGTAAGATGAGAAAGCTCCTGGGTCGAGATAAAGACAGCAAGATCACTTACCAATTACTATCACAGGCAAAGTAGACTTGGTGTGGCGAAAAATAATTTCATTTATTGGCAGTTAAATAGATCTGGGTGGTGAGAAACAAAACCAAAAACTAAACCACCTTCTCCCTCACCCCCTTTCTTCCAGGCTCAACCTTACTCCATTCCCAGCTCCTGTATTTCCCTACCCCAAGCAGTGCAGGAGGGGCATGGGGAATAGGGGCTGTAGTCAGTCCATAACAGCTCCCCTTTGCTGCTCCTTCCTCCTCACACTTTTCCCCTGCTCCAGTGTGGGCTTTCCATGGGCCACAGTTCCTTCATGAAATACCCACCTGCTGCAGAGTGGCTATGTACTCTGGCATGGCCTTCAACACAGGTTGCAGAAGAATCTCTGCTCCAGCGCCTGGAGTGCCTCCTCCCCTCCTTCTTCAATGGCCTTAGTGCTCACAGGGTTGTTCTTTTTCCCCCCCAAATCCTCATTCTGCCTATGTGGTGTTTTACCCTTCCTTAAATACATTTCCCCAAGACACCCCCACCTTGGCTGCGGGGCTTGACTGTGTCCTGCAGTGGGTGGGTTGGAGCCGGCTGGAACCAGCTGTGTCCGGCATGGGGCAGCCCTGGCCTCTCCTCACAGGGGCCGCCCTGCAGTGTCCACTGCCAGCACCTGGGCACCTGCAGCCAGTACAGCTTCTTTCTATAAACTTTTCATGCACTTTGCTAAAAGATTAAGCTATTGACATGTGGATGTAAATTTATTAGCTGAAAACCTGCATGTCTTATTGTACAACCTTGTCAGTACCAGTATGACAACAATGCCTTTGAAAACTAGTCCTAGCTATTTTAAAATATCTTTATTTGTTTTGAACTCCATGATATAACACAAGCACAAATCTGCACACCTAACCTGTTTCTGGTGAAGGTGTCTGGCCTCTAGTTTCTGCTACATTTACCCACAGCTTAAATTTCCATCTGCAATCAGCCTTCAGCGAAGTGTATTTTTATTTAATTCTGTATTTCCAGCTATGTCAAGGACAAGATCAAGTAACTGTCACAAAATGACAAAGCATATTTGGATGAAGGTGATCACAGATGTAACAGCAGGATCAGTAACTACATAAAAAATAGATCAACAAAGCTAAAGATAGTGGGACAAAAGGCAAGCAGCACACAACTGTGAGCAAGCAAAGAAGAAAGTTTCATGGACAGTTTATGGTTGTGCTGGTTTTGGCTGGAATAGAGTCAATTCTTTTCATAGTAGCTAGTATGGGGCTGTGCTTTGGATTTGTGCTGAAAACAGTGCTGATAACACCGGGATGTTTTTGTTATTGCTGAGCAGTGCTTACACAGAGCCAAGGCCTTTGCTGCTTCTCACAGGACCCCACCAGTGAGGAGGTTGGGGGTGCACAAGGAGTTGGGAGGGGACACGGCCAGGACAGCTGACCCCAAATGACCAAAGGGATATTCCATACCATATGATGTCATGCTCAGTATATAAAGCTGGGGGAAGAAGAAGGATTTGGGGGCACATTCAGAGTGATGGCATTTGTCTTCCCAAGTAACCAATACATGTGATGGAGCCCTGCTTTCCTGGAGATGGCTGAACACCTGCCTGCCGACGGGAAGTGGTGAATGAATTCCTTGGTTTGCTTTGCTTGCGTGCACAGCTTTTGCCTTATCTGTTAAACTGTCTTCATCTCAACCCATGAGTTTTCTCACTTTCACTCTTCTGATTCTCTCCCCATCCCTCTGGGAGGGAGGGAGTGAGCAGCTGCGCAGGGCTTAGTTGCTGGCTGGGGTTAAATCACGACAATGGTCTAATAAAAAGCCAGGTCAATGTGTGCTTCAAAGAACAAGCAAAGGATAATTAGGACAGTCAAGGTCGTGGAGATGAATAAAAAAGGTTTTGCCACCTGAATTAACTGCATTCCAGAGTACAAATTCATCACCTAATTGATGTACTTCAGTCAAAGGGAGAGAAATACTTTTCTTCCTTGGTTGTGTTCCTTAAATGAGTTTCTTCCAGACTTTCAGAAAGATGCAACTCACATGTCTTTCTCTCACCTGACTACTAAGGAGAACTATTTAACAAATGTATGTGTAAATTTTATTCAATACTCTCTTTAATCAAGTGATCCAATTTGCAGCACCAACTTTTCTTACTGCTAGTATGTAAACTGACTAGTCTTGAAACAATCAGCTGTCTGATGTCCTGTCTTGTTCCTTCTTCTCTGGATATGTGCAAACTATATATTAAATATCTACCTGAAATTTATTTAGAATGCAAGAAGTTAGAAAAAGTAAGGTTATAGCAATTAAAATAAAATAGAATAACCGTTGCTGTTTCTTCCTTCCCTCATCCCCCATGAAAAAAGGATTTGCAATGAACTATATGAAATAGAGATCCCAAGTTAGTATACCTGAGGTCCTGTGATGATTTTGAGTCATAGAGCTGGAATAAGCATAGTACAAAATATGGGTCATGCACCAGGATCTCAATGCCACATTTTTTTAATCTGTTTAAATACTTTACTTGACCTCGGAACATTTAATCTTTTGAACATCTTTTTGAGGTAGGTAAGTACTAGTCCCACTTTAGAGCTGTGCAAACTAAGTAACAAGCTAAGATTAACCAAACTCTTTAAAACCACGTAGGAAGTTTGCTGCTGAGATAGAAGCTGATCACCTAGGCTAAGAAGAACTGCTCCCTTCTCCTCAGCACAGAGGAGAAAATTCAGCTAACCCTGCAGCAGTCTGGACTGCGGCACTTCACTGCCTGTTCTGTTGTTTGTGGAGCCCTGCCCTCTGATTCCTCTACCACTACTGGTGCTCATGAGGTGTATCAGAGAGCCAGACTCGCTTCCTGGGAAATACATTTTCTTCGCTTTCTGTCCACCACTCTCATTTTTGGACACTCATGCAAAGGCTATCTGCCTAGTGTTTTTTAATTTTTACTGATTTTCAATATCCACAGAGCACTTCCTATTGCTTTCAGCTAAAGTAATTCTGTAGAGAATTACGAACTTTAACAAGCACACTGAACCAATTTTATTTCTGTATTGATCTTCCACTTAGGCAACAACAGGCTTGAGGAAGAGAATTTTAAAAAATTGCTTTGCCTTCACAGATTTTTTTTTTGGTTTAGCTCTTCAGAACTCAACAAATATTCAACAATGTAAACATTTACTATTGTCTCACTTCTTAGGAAGAAAACATGACACCTTCAGAAGCTACTTGGCAATATACTCTATTGTTATAATTCCACGTGCTGTGCCAAACTAACCAGTCATCTGAGAAGTCCTCTGTGTAAAGCACTGGGTGACCAGGTAATGAGCTAATGAATTTTACAGAATTCTATATACTTCAGGAATAAATAAAAAAAAAAATTGAAACTATCAAAATATTGAACAATACTGAAAAAATATTTTTCAATATATCAGATTATCTTGAATTTTATTATTCCCTCTGTAATCCAGTGACTCCTTTTTCCTTCAAATCGCAGGCATCTGCATTGTTTCATGTAGAATACCTAGTGACTTCAGCAGTACTGAAATCCCTTTGTACTATCACGTATGTGAAAGAACTCTTCTTCCTTCCAAGCAGATCAGAAGGGCTCTGCATCCTGCTTCTTCCCTGGAACAGGGGGAA
The DNA here is from genome assembly GCF_028858705.1 of Grus americana. NCBI lineage: Eukaryota > Metazoa > Chordata > Aves > Gruiformes > Gruidae > Grus > Grus americana. Next base: position 29,538,971 of record NC_072854.1, read on the forward strand.
CAGCCAAGTATTTTGAAATCTTTACTATCTGTTTCACCCAGTCTCACCGAGCCACAAGAAGTCAAAAAAGTGAATCACGTGAGATCACGGAGCAGAAACTATCTATCTATCTAAACTGCAGTGAGTAAGCAATCACATCAACAGTGCTTGGAATACAATGCTTTATACAGCACACATTAAAAAAAGGACTAGGGCACACTTGAAAGGATCAGTGTGCACCATTAAAGCAGTGTCTCCTTTAATAGATCAAGGGAGAGTTCCAAAGAGCTTAGCAAAATTCTGGAAATTTAGGTTAAATGCAGTTTAGAATTCCAATGATATAATAAAAAGTACACTTACAAATGCTTTAGCTGTAACATTGCTGAAAGGCAAATCAAAGTAGATCTATTAAAAAAATGGGAATTAGGCTATACAGACTATTAGAACCTTAATCTTGTATATTTTCCTTGCAGAAATACAGAGATTCTTCAAAACTTGGAATTTTAAAATCGTAACACAAAGCCAAATATAAAAATAAAAGGTAATGAAATGTGCATTCATTATGTTTTATAATGTATACCTTAATTCTGGTGAATCCGCAGCTCATTGTCTATAGGAGACCCAGTAAATTGTGATACAGAGCTTGAGTAAAATCACAAAACTAGTAACTGCTATTAGGAACATCAGTGACTAAGAAAGTAATAAATAACTATTGCAATTATCAACAGTGCATTGAAACTGTTTCTTTTTTAATGTGATTATTAATCCTAGAGCTTTCTTTGGAAAATGAGATTTTCTGGTTATTCTTGATTCTGAAAATTACACTAGCTATTATTTATGTCACTTTTGACAAGAGGGGCTGCTAAACAGGAAGGTGTTTGGATGTGCTGAATTACAGAATACTTTAACCATGCTTTGTGAAGGTTATAGCATGAAAAACTAACAGTCTATTCACATATCTAAGTACCAACATATTTGTAACAATGAAATACTGAACATGCCTTAGATATTACCACAGTCATTAAATATCTGATCTTGTTTAAATATGTGAATATTGATAAGACAAAGTTTGTAAGCATCCCTCATTAGTCCTATTCCTTCTACCATTTCATTTCTGTTAGGAAAATACAAAGAAAATATCCTGTCTTGAACCACTTGGTATTTCTTTACAATCGATAATTGACAGCAGTGAAATGCAGGGTATGAGGTATTACTGAAATGTTTGAGGAAAAAAGGACATAATAAAAATAGTGGTCAAAACTGAGAGTATCAACCTTCATTATTATTTTCAAGTGTAGTCCTCTACTTTAGAGATGAAGAATGGTGGAAATGTAACAAAATTATTGGCCAGGAATGCACCTTAACCACTGGAAATATTAAAAAACCCCTTACATTCTACCACTAGGCTATACAGGTACTCTCACTGGGACAGTCAGTATACAAAATATAAAGATTGACAAGACAGAAGTGGCTTCAGAAGTATTTCTTTTTTGCTCACCATCATAAAAACTTATTTGTATTTCTTGTACATTAGTGAAAAGTTAAATCTTCAAGTCTTTGTGGTGAATGAATAATTATTTTACATAGTTATGAGACAGTTATGCCTGCAGACAAACAAAATAACATTGCAAAATAAGAAACAAAAATATATCTCTATTTTCAATATAAATATTGTCTAGGAAGTGGAACAATTTTATTGAAGTCAAACATCACCAGTAGTCACAGGCTTGAAGAAAGGAGCTCACAACAGTCTTTCTTCACATAAAGTATGCATATATGTACACTATAAATAAATCTATTCCTGGGATACTATACTTGTGCAAACAAAACCACCGATTGGTAGAATTAATTTATTGTGCTATTTTTCAAATGATACATTGGTACGCTAAAAGTCTCTAAATGACACAGGATTTACTAGCCTTCTCTTCTTTTAGGATCACAGAATCACAGACTCACAGAACAGCAGGGGTTGGAAGGGACCTCTGGAGATCATCTAGTCCAACGTCCCTGCTAAAGCAGGATCACCTAGAGCAGGTTGCACAGGATGGCGTCCATGCAGGCTTTGAATATCTCCAGAGAAGGAGACTCAACAACCTCTCTGGGCAGCCTGTTCCAGTGCTCGGTCACCCTCAAAGTGAAGTTTTTCCTCATGTTGAGATGGAACTGCCTGTGTTCCAGTTTGTGCCCATGGCCCCTTGTTCTGTCGCTGGGCATCACTGAAAAGAATCTGGGACCATCCTCTTGACATCCACCCTTTAGATATTTATAAGCATTGATCAGATCCCCTCTCAGTCTTCTCTTCTCCAGGCTAAACAGACCCAGCTCTCTCAGCCTTTCCTCATATGAGAGACGTTCAAGTCCCCTAATCATCTTTGCAGCCCTCTGCTGGAGTCTCTCCAGTAGTTCCCTGTCTCTCTTGAACTGGGCAGCCCAGAACTGGACACAGTGCTCCAGATGTGGCCTCATGAGGGTAGAGTAGAGGGGACCTTCCTTGACCTGCTGGCCACACTCCTCTTAATGCACCCACAATGAGTTACTTCATCCTACAAAGGTAAATGCAATTCAAAATAAACTACTGTGAAAGTTACTATGATTTTTTTCATGGAATCATAGAATGATAGAATGGTTTGGGTTGGAAGACACCTCAAAGATCATCTAGTTCCAACCCCCCTGCCATGGGGTTACCAGGGTTTTTGTGTTACCTGATTTTGCTTTATTATGCTAAGTTGAACATACTTATAAATATAAATAGCCTCTAGCACCGCTGGTAGTCCAAATGAAGTATGTTACATTCTTAAAACAGATAATAATATAGAATCATAGATTCTATGATTCTGTAATTCTTAAAACAGATAATAATATAGATAAAAATAAGAGCTATCCTTGTTTCTTCTAGGGAATACAGTCATCTGTAGCATCTCTGATTCCATCAAGTAAAAAGTTTAAATTCTGTTGGATTATACCTTGAGGAATAGAGGTTAAATTATACCCTCTTTTTTTTAGGACACTGAAGGGCAGACAAGAATCTACTATGTCACTTTCAAACTCAAGTTCAGAGCATCTTTTTGAGTTAAAAGTCAGCATTTGCCCCCAGACAGAATTTAATTTAACAGAATGCCAGATTTGACATAAAATTTGATTACAAAAAATTACCAACAAAATCTAATTTTAAAATTCCGTGTTCAACAGGAGATTGGAAGCTGCGCCATACTAACATGACTTAAGAAAGAGAAATTTGTTTAAAATTCAAATCCCTTTGTCACTGTTTGCACCATTATTTTTAATGGTACTACAGACATTTATGAAATGTATTGCTTTTATCGGTAAGGCTCACAACATCAGAACCTTGAATTTTCAAGTAGATTTGAAGTTGCAGTAATTGCAACAGAAAGAAGAGGTTATGACTGGGAAAAAAGATTGTGAGAAACAAATAAATTTTGTTTTGCTAGCCTGTTCTTTTATCTTTTCAGAATGTTCATAATTTAAACATTGACCTCTATATTTCAATGGAGGTAGGTAACTTAAAGACAAGTTGCCAACTTTCAGCTGAATGGCAAAAAGGCCTAGTGAGCAGTAAGAGTCTGAGTACTGTACAAATTTTTAATTTTTGCCATAAACCCACACAGTTATAAAGAAAAACTCATTTAGACTAGATACCTAAGTTGAAAGCAGGTAAGGTTAGATGAAGTGAATATGACTCATTAGAATTTTTCTTAAATAACATAAGTAATCAACAGCCTCATATTTTTTCAATATCTTTAACTTTGAAATACAGTAAATATACTTTGCCTTTCTTCTGCTGCCTCTGTGGTTTCAGATAGGTCGTAGTATTCCATGTGTGGCTCAGAGTCCAGCTCCGTATAATGGAGGGTGTTGATCACCACAACTGTGAGAAGAGCTCTGGATGCTTGCCACTTCAGGGAAGGCAGCTGACAGTGCTGCTCAGTATTACTGAACTGTTGCTGCAGTTCACATTTAAAAATTTATATTGATATGAATGTATTTGAAAGAGACTGAAGAAAACTCACACCTAGCAACAGAAGTGATTGTTCAAGGGAAAAGAAAAAAAAATCATGGCCAAAGCATACTGCACTTCTGCCCTCCCCTTAACATAACTGCCATAAAAAGCTCAGTGAATTATCTATGTTGAGGATAACTGCATTAAAAAAAAAAAAAAAAAAGAGAATTTTAAGTCACTATGTACTGTATGGAACTAATAGGACAGTAGTCTCCAAGCATTTACCATAGAAATATAACTTAGTATGTGTATTCCACTAGGCTTTGCCCATGTTGAGGAGACAAAAATCACCAAATCCAATGGGATCTACAGTTCTTTCATAACAGAATGAATCAATCAATCTGGTCATGACCCAATTAAGACAGAGATGCAAAAGTTTTTGACAGAATTTTCAGACTAGAATCAGAGTTATTAACCACCTGGGTATCTGTTGGAAGGACAATACAGCAGGGCTCAGCCCATCTGGGAGATTTCTAGAGTGCATTGACAATCTCATGGCACAGGTGATCAAGGAGCCAATAAGTGCAGGTGCTCTACTGGATCTCATACTTACAAACAAGGAAGAACTGGTTGGAAGCGTGAAAGTCAGAAGCAGCCTTGGCTGCAGTGACCATGAGATGGTAGAATCCAGGATCCTAAGAGTAGGCAGCAAAGCAAAAAGCAGGAGTGCAACCCTGAATGTCGGAGAACAGACTTTGGTCTCTTCAGGGATCTGCTTGGAAGAAACCCACGATATATAGCCTTGGAGAGAAGAGTGGTCTGGGAGACCTAGTTGATATTCCTATGATAGGTGGTCCTATCAAGAAAAGTCCATCCCAACAAGTAGGAAATCAAGCAAATGTGGCAGGAGGCCTGCATAGGTGAACAAGGAGCTTGTAATTGAACTCAGACATAAGAAGGAAGTGGGTAAGGTGCAGAAGTGCGGGCAGGTGATCCAGGAGGAGTATAGAGTTGCTGCCTGATTTTGCAAGGATAGGATTAGGAAAGTCAAGGCTGACCTGTATTTTACTATAGCAAGTGACATTGCAGTGCAACAAGAAAGGATTCAATTCTACAGGAACATCAGCAGCAAAGGGAAGATTTAGGAAAATGTGAGCTCACTGCTGAACTGGGAAGGGGATCTGCTGACAAAGGACCTGGAAAAGGCTGAGATATTCAGTGCCTTCTCTACCTCAGCCTTTACTGGCAAAACTGTCCTTCAGGTCAAAGGAGGTAATTTCCCCCCTCTCTTCTGCACTGGTGAGACCACATCTGGAGTGCTATATCCAGTTCTGGGCTCCCCAGTACAAGAAAGATACAGACTTACAGGAGCAAGTTCAGCAAAAGGGCCACAGAGATGAGTAAGGAACTGGAGTCTCTTTGAGATGTTCAAAACCTGACTGGACATGATCCTACATGCTCTATGCGACCCTGCTTGAGCAGGAGTGTTGGACAGGATGATCTCAAGAGGTTACTTCCAACCTAAACAATCATGTGATTCTGTGATTCTTGAGATATTCCTGTAAGGTCAGTTAATTTAAGAAGACCTAGTCTAAGACAGAGCATGAAGGGTACAGGAATTCAAACATCTGCTCTTCAAGTCAGTAGCTAATGAGCTTGAATATCCATAGCAGTTGCTTTGTTGGCTTTGATGGATCACTGATGAAATACTGAATACTGTTGCTGAATGAAAACAAAAAAAAATGTTTTAGAAAGTGACATATGTTTCTAAACACACTGAACCTTCTGTTCACAAAATCTGAAATTGAAAGGAAAACAAAAAGGATTCTTTTCTATACTCTTATGAGAATCCATTCTCTTATTTGAGTTATTTCAGCTAGCAGGCCACACAGAATATTTTAACTGGTTGATTCTAATGTTCCATCAAACGGTCAAGTTTAATTGCATATGCAAGAATTTATATGCAGTAGTTTGATGTAATGCATGTATTATGTACTCTTTTTCAGACTGAATAACAGATGTAATGATTTACCTACATAAAACTGTAACAGCTGGACTGATGGAACTGGAATTAAGGTTTTCAGAGAAGAAACGTTACACAGGCATACATTGAACAAACCTTCCTACCTTATAGCAGCAAATGTGATAATTATTTTATGAAATAGATATACATTGCAAACTGAATTGAGTCCACTGCTGTTTTTACAAGGCCTGATAAATCATCATCATCTGTAGATAATTTCAGTGGAAAATCATCTTTATGAAAGCCATTTTTAGGTTCTGTCCCACTAAGGCTTATGCTGAGTAATCATGATTTTCAATTTCTATAGAAAATGCAGTAAATATAAATATGTATAGTTGTATATACAGTCCTTTGAAAAGTAATTCCAAATTTAATTCAGAATTTATTAAAACTACTCAGTGTCCTACAGCATTTCCAGTTTTATACAACACAACATCCATGTGCATGTGATTCATGTATACGTTGGCTTAAAATTCAAAATTAAAATGTACAGTATGTGAGATATTCCATTTCAAAACCACATATAAATGTGTTTTATTTATCAATTTATAAATTCATATGATAGAATAACGATTCTTACATCTCTCCCAGACCGCTTTCACTCTTAACCTTCAAAGAATTTTGGAAAGTGGAGGTGTGAGAAGATGATGATAATATTACATCAAGTTGGCTCAAGTTATCTACCAGAACACCTTTCTATTTCTCATTCATCACATAATTGACTATGTTGCAACTCAATATTGCAAGTATGAAGCTTAGGAGTATCTGAAGACAGCAAAATGCCTTCCACACATCATGAATTTAGGCTATACTATATACCTGCTCCAGATACAAAGCCACTGACATTTACAAAGAGCTGCTCAGTTGTTTCCAATTTGTCAAAGAAAAAAAATGCTGTATTCCTAGGTAACTAGTAATAGCAAAACCTCAGACAATTAATATTTGTTTGGTTTACTGATTTAATGTAATTTTCAGTAATACTTTCACACTATGCAGAGCACCTGGCACCTGTAAATACTAATAAGATGATGACTTAAAAATATGCACTAATATGAAAACATATATATCTCTGTAATGATGACATGAAATAGGTAAAGCCCATGACTCAAAATGAGTCAACAGATTATATGGTTGGTGATTTACATATTCTTTTTAAAAACACATTTTCAGAATGCACATGCAATAAAAACCATTGTAAGATCACTTCAAACAACTGTCTCTTCTGTGGAAAAGGAAGAAGTGGAAGTATAGGTAAAAACATGGACACTGATAAAATAATCGTGTAGTTTGCACTCAGTACATTATGTCTTGCCAAAGTTTCCATGTGGAGGTACCAAAACATGTTTAGGACTTTCACAGTTCAGAATGAGCCATCTGATTTTGAAGCATGAAGATGAAAAAATAAACTCCGGCAGTTTCTGTACAACTGCATGGTCTAGGCTAGAGTTAGCCAAATGACATTCACTGAATAATTAATAATTTATTTAACAAATAAATGCTCTTATGGACAGCTAAAGATGCCCTTATCAGCCACGAGTAAATCCTTACATCCATACCACTAATTAAAGTGTGACAGAAAACTGGAAACAACTACATTTGATACATTCACTTGGAAGACTCATAAAATAATAATGTACATAATACAATGATAAAGCTCTGTGGGAATGGGCACTATGATCATTAAATTCCAGAGCAAAATTCTGACAGTTCTGCAAGTAAATAAGATGGAAGAGAGTCACACTATCCTATACAGACAAGATTTTAATTAATGCTTGCCTAGAGTCTTCCAAACAGAAAAGAATCCGGTGTCCCCCATCACTGTCTAGAACAGACAATCTAAACTTTTTAATATAATTTAATATAATTTTAAAAAAATATCATTTAGAGAAGAAAATTGTAAAGATGTCTAAAAAAAAATCAGTATTGCTACTCTAAAAGATAAAATCCATCTCACTGTCTAGAAAAATCAAAATCCTGGTGACTTGATTATCTCAATCTCTTGCTTGTTAAAGTTACTTTCCTTCCACCACTGAATTGAAGAAACACCATCTGGTCCTAGTGACAGTCACATCACTTTCACCACAAATAATGTAAAGCAAATTTTGCATCAGGCAAATGCATTTCAGAACCCACACATGGAATGAAATGTGTTTGAACTAATGTTCTGAGAATAATTTTAAGGAACAAATCCATAAAAGCAATCCAAACTACATACATCTCAAGTATGTGCTCACAGCTTTAACTGAAAAGATCAATACTATCTCAATTACAAAATCACAAAAAGTTAACACAAATGAATGCACATTTTCAAAACCAGCAATCAAATAATTCTACTATAAACATAAATGGAAACAATAAATAACACTGGATTGAAACAGGTCTCTAGTTCCTTTAGGCAAGGCAAAAAAAGTAAGTTTAGAGTTTTATTGGTTTTTTTTTTTTCTGTAAAGCTGTCATTTCACAAGGACCGTAAAGACAATGACTGAACATTTAAAAGTCATTTGATCTTCATCAGGTTTGAAAGAAATGGCCATATCTAAGGAAACTAATCATACAATTAAGAGAAAGTAATAGCTGTAAACTATGGGGATATCTTAGCTTCCTGTATATGGTGGATTTAGAAAGAAAAAGTTTAAGATTAAAATCTGCTTCTATAAATGTTATTGGTCATGTTAATTATGCTATTTATCCACTGGAACCATAGTTGCATCCAGAACCAGAATATCTGTCAAATATGATCTTATAGCCTTATTCAAATTCAAATTTAACTGAAATATTGTCTCCCAGTTGGAGCATTTTCAAACAGTAACAAAAATATTTATTCCAGTCTTTGTCTCTTTTCCTGCATTATAGGGAAAAACCCTCATTAATTTTGCAGGTAAAACATACAGACAAGAATTATCTGTCTTCAACAGCCACTAAGAGAACACAAATCAACAGTTTTGTCAGGGATTCATATTTTACAGCCTATGATACAAGATCCTGGGGGGCCACAAATGCCTTGTCAAGTTTGCTTTTTTCTTTGGCAGAGGTTAAGGATGATTGCTGAAGGATTACAATTTTATTGCTCTTTGGTGAAGGATATACTGCTTTCTCTACATTTTAGAAGGACTCACAAGAATAATCACTAGTCATTTTGAAGGCCAAGCCCATAAACTCAGATGCATGTAAATCCCCACCAGTCACAGTCTACAATCACACCTTGCAAGTTATTTAGTATGGCACTGTTTTAAAGATAGCAGTATAAATTCCAGTAAACAAAGGTGATGTGTAAATTGAACAGACATTACTTTTTAGTGTAACAACATGGAGAATGAAGCCATAAATATACAGGTGTTAATTTTAAGGTAAAAAAGAGGGAAATAAATTTCTTTTTCAGTGTGAACTTGAACTCTATAACTAGAATAAATTTTTTAAATGCCATTTAGCTGCATTTGTTGCTAAGATATTATTAGGCTTTGTAATCTGTACAGCATTTTAATGTCTTAATCTTATGAAGCAGAGACAATGCTACCACAGCTAATATGCTGCAGACAATTAGCTGACCAGTGTCTCACACAAAAGTAGTCTCTGAGATTAAAAAACAAACTTAGAACTGTTTGTTAGTATTGAGCTGTATACTTCTATCAAGTATCTTCTAAAAGAAAAAAAATTCTTTATCTGCTGGCTCATAAGGAGAGGAAGGGATAGAATTTTCTTTGCAAATTTTATATACATTTACAATTTGTACAAAAATCATAAAAGAGATTAATACACTGCCAGCTAACAAGTAATTAGATTTGAATGTATGCTATGTGGCTTTAATACTAGGCATTAATATTAATACAGGATAAAAGGAAAAAAAAAACCTGTTTTAAATGGAGCATAAGAGTACTAATGTACAGACTTGTGGCTAAGAAGAAATATATGATGGAAATGAAATAATTTCTTAAATGGCATATCCTTTCAACCTTCCATATATTGAAAAGAGGTTTTATATTTACATTCTAACAAGTTTGTTTTCAAAAGAATATGGTAAAGTTTATGGGGTGAGCATAAAATTTAACCAAAAAAAGCCTAAACAGTCTATTCTCCCCATACTAACCTACTGTATATACTGAGATCATCAAACCTCCTGGCATGAGCAGCATTTCAGAATTTCACAACATTTACATCATACAGAAACAGTTCAGAAGGCAAATACAAAATTATTCAAATGATACTTTTATTTTCCTTTTTTGGTAGCAAGAAGATAATTTTGAGAACTCTGTTGTGCATGTTTCAGGGAAACTTTTGCGGTCGCCTTCATATACCATCCTCTAACAACAAAAATGGTCCTAGCTAAAACTGCCTTTAATTTAGTAACTTGTGCAGTAACTTCCTTCACATCACAAATGCTTACAGTTCAGGTGCAGCAATTAGCTCTCATAGTTTAACTATGTAATAAATAAAATAATGTCTTAATCACAGTAACTTGAAATTTTATATGGGTTCAGAATTATTTCTAAAATATTTTTAAAGTAAACATTAAATACTTTACCATTATTTTAATGTTACTAGTATAAATTTAACGTAACATCTATGTTATTTCATTCCTACCTTTTTCCTAATTTGCACATATGGAATTCCATGAGTGGAAAAGAGTTAACCCATTATCAAGGCCTGATACCATTACATTTTCCAAAATGATAAGTTAACCATTCTGTGAACTATTGTGTGTACTAGATGAAAAATGACACCATTGTATACTGCTGACAGTACAATTGCATATGTAAATATGACAGCTTACTGCATTGTGAGATGTTAGCATGCCCATTTTTAATTTTTCATCTTCAAATTAAACAATAAATTAGTCCTATATTTAGCACTAGAATTCTGATGACAAATTTAATTTATTCAATGTGTAAATTAATAAGCATAAATTATGAGCTACCAATTTGTAACCTCCAATGTTATTTTTAAATTGTTTCAGTTCTCAAACTGACTTCATCTGTATCTGTAAAAGTGTCTGGAGTTTGAACGATTTGTAAGTTCTACAAAGACCTGAACTAATCTGTATGAACTAAAATGTATTTTCAATCAAGGACACTACCTTATGAAAAAGGTTTCCAAATATGCATACAATTTTGCTTTCCAATGACTTGTCTTTTTATTGTAAAAAAAAAAGTGAAGTCACACTTTATTGGTCAATATATATGACTCGTTAGTGTAACACAGTGGTAAGTTCTTACCTTATTGTGATAGGGATGAGTATACCCTTGCTAATGGATTGATTGATGGATATAGTCAGAATGTTCTGAGAGTTTCCACAGCTGAATCGAACTGTTGGTCTTCCCTCCACAAGATACAAGTGAAGAAACTGTTCTCCAAAATTCCTTTCACTAGCTGTGAAAACAAAAAATGGAGATAGTCACACCTCTGAAAGTATAGACCTTCCAAAAATATTCCACACTACTGGAATGCCATTGCCAGTCATAATGTCTATGTGACATTGAGAAGTCTTCTATCCATATACAAGACTTTGCTTGAGTGTGAGAATAAAATTAGACTCTGTATCAACAGCAGGTAAGAGGTCAAAGTAAAAGAAAATAACCAAGAGACAAAATTTACTTTTATACCACTGTAGTTGCATAAACCCTATGGAAATCTTTACATTAATTGAAGGTGAACATTTATTTATATCAACAGTATCATTAAGGTGACAAAGGTGATGATAAAACAAATCACAAAAATACTATATCATGATTTACTATTTCATTCAACTTTTCAACCATATTATAGAAAACAAAAATTATAAGAGAACATCTCTTTCTTATAATCTCTGTAAAGATGAACTGTCCACCTTTCCTAATTAATGACACATTTCAGACTTCATGAGAAGAATAATTATCTACAAAACATCAGACATACTGTGTTACTTGCACAGTTCAAACTAAGAATAAAAGAATATTTAAAGATATTTTTTAAAAAATCTTTCATTCTTTGTTCACTTCCACTAAATACTATATTGTAAATATGACAGCAAAATATTTCTATTTAAATGATGAATGGCACATGGTTCATCGAAAAAAGAACAGACACCTACAATTGCAAATTATTTTGGATGAGTATTTTTTTATTAATTTGCCCTTGGAATTTAACTGTTTAACCTCTCATAGAATGTAAGACACAGTTCCTGTTTAGGATTTTTATTTCCCTTTAAGACAAACTGATATAATGTTAATCTGGTTTTTGCACTTTATTTTACTATATTTAATGAAGTAAAACAGACTCAATAGCTAGGTCATGAAATTGAATTTTCTGCATATATTTCTTCAGCAGTATTTGAGCATAAGATTACTATGTTCTTAACTTCCAGAATCATAATGTTTGACAACATGGAACCTTGAGTTCTCCTATCCTATCCCTCCATCCATCCTATCCATCTCCGATCTGTTGTCTGTAGCTGAGTTGAGAAAAAATATATAACACATACATCATACAAATAAACTTTTTACAAGGGTTTGTGGTAGGAGAGAGCATTTGCTTATCTGATTAACAACCTTATCAAATGGGATAATAAGGAAAAGGGGGAAAGCAAAATGTGCAGAGGCACGAATCTGACCAACAGAGATATTAGCAAGAACGAAACCTGGTGATTACACTAACTGGTATGGGCATGTGAGTGTGGGAATGCTTATTTCAGTAAGATTATCTGATCGAGGACCCTGTAAAAATGGGATGATAAGGAAAAGAGGAAAGCAATAAGCAAAACAGATGTGACAAAAAACCAGCAACAGAAACAATGACAAGGAAATAGTCTTGTCAGTCACACTAATGGATGGCCTATCAGGAAACTTCAGATGTCACTTCAGAGTGCCAACATGGACTTTGCAACTAAGAAGGGTGCAAATCCAGGGGTCTGGGATACTGGGGGAAGGCTGTGCTGGTGGAGCTACTGGGGGGATCAGTGTGAGTGGGTTTGGTGCCAGCTACTGGAGTCAGACCAGGGGTGTAGGCACCCCAGCCTGTGGGATCAGCTAATGGAACCAGTGGGACTCTCAGTGCCAGGGACCAGAGCAGATGGGGGGGTCTCAGCTACCAACCACTGGGGTGGTAATGTTGTATGTCCCAAAAACCAGCTACTAGCAGAGACCAGGATACGTGTGTTTGTGTGTGGGTGTGTGTGCAGGGGGGCTGCAAGGACTTGGTGCCGGTAATTGATGAGAGGTGTCAGTAGATTTGGGGCCAGCAACAGGAGTCAGACCAAGGGTGTAGGCACCTCTGGGCCTATGGTTCCAGCAACTGCAGCCGGTGAGGGTCTCAGTGCCAGCTGCTGGTGTGGGTGAGCGTCTTAACTGCTGCTCACTGGGAGTGACTGGTGTGAGTGAAATGAGCAAGGGACTCAGTGCCAGTGGCTGGAGTAGGACCACGGGTCCCAGCCCGTGTGCCTGGTGCCAGCTTCTGGGTGGAGGTGAGTGTATTCACTAGTAAACTTCAAGATGTACTACCTGCGAGTAGGAGGCCCCAGGTCCAGGCACGGGTATCAGATAGGTAGAAGGTCCATGCTAGTATTTGGGGGACTACTGAGTGTGGAGTGCTCAGGGCAGGGGTATCAGATGGACACATGGGACTGTGCTGGTACTTGGGGGGATCCATAAATGTCCATGTGCTTGTGAATCTAGCAAGAGTCATGTGTGTGCCTTCACTAGTGAACTTCTATCTCTACCAGCCAGAGAGGAGGAGAGGACTTGGCTTTCTACAGTCATGTTTTATGTGAGTCCTCTGGGCGGGTGCTGTTGCAGGCAGTGCCTTGCCTGTGGCAGCCTGTGTAGCCAACTGTGTTATGTTCTCTGTGTGTCTGCATGGGAGCACGTGTTTATGTGTTTCTGGGATAGGTGCTTAACTTCACGTGGTTTAACCTCCACATGAGAAAGCAGCAGCCATGTCCCTCAGCCTGGGATGGAGATCCTGGCTCTCTGAGCTGTGTTCCAGTGGCTGAGCAGGAGGGACGCCTGAGACTGGAGCTGCTGGAGGTGGCCACAGCTGAGAACATCCCTTAACATTTTTATTGAGAAAGGTACAAAGAATGTGGGTGCACTTGGGAGAGCTCCTTGCTGGAAAACCTATTAATTTGTAAAGAGAAACTTTAATTTGGAGGACAAAACAAAAAGATAATATATTTTAGCAAATAGAGAGAGGCAACAGATGCTTGCAACTTCCTGATCATTTGCTTTTGTTTAGTTTGTAGCAGAAACAACTCAGTGTAAACTCCCTTCTTTCTAGTCACACAGGGTTTCTTCAGACCATTACAAATCCTGATGACCTACTGAAAGTCTTTTATGCTTGGACATATTTTGTATTCTGAATACATAATTAACTCCAAAGCTACTTTAATTTGACTGGATTTTATGCCTTTGGCTTTTATGACTTCCTTCTACAGTAGTTTGAAAATTGTCTTTCAAAATGTATTGCACTATCACTGTTAAAAAAGTCACTGCTTTTTAACCATAGCATAAATCATATACGCATATCTTGCATCATCTGTTTCCTTACCTTTTTCTCCCCTCCCTGCACATGCCATTCCAGGCATTTTTAATTTCTATCAATAAGTCAAGCTGTAAGTTACATTGAATTCAGAGACAATGAAGTGCGGGAAGGTTGTGAATGTATATATTGACAACATGTCTTCAAGAAGTGAAGTTACATATGAATAGCTTATTTCTGTTCTCCCAGTGACTCCATCTGTCCCTTCACATTGCTCACTAGAGAAGACTTGGAAGAAGGCCTTCATTATTACTAGTAAAGTAAAAACTTTGGGACTGCTCCCCTAGAGGTAGCATTAGTCCTTGAAACCTCAGTGTTACTGCTTGAACTTTAGTCTAGGGAGCACCTGTAAGTCACACTTACATGTGACTGATAGCATTCTTCATATTATCTGCTAGATGATATGAGATCCTTTGAAAGGACAGTCCTTTAAATCTTTCTACAGTGAACATGAGGAGGCAGAGAGTCCCTCTGAAGAATTTTATTCTGGCAATGTAAAAGAGCATATATGGTATGTATATGTAGCGTATATGTTGGGAAGTTGCCTTCACAGGAAAAGCCTGAGTCTTAAGCTAAATAGACAGGTTCTGGGAACAGAGATCAGGAAACATCTGAGTAAAAAATCTTGTTAGGTATTAGAGGTAACTTGTATTGACCTTAGCAGAGATTATGTGAGGAGATCAGGTCAAAGAAATCAGACCTCAGCAATCATTCTTTGTCAGGAAACTGCAAGCCAGAAGGCTACTTTTGTACATCGGTATGATGGCAAGCGAGCTCGAATGGTTGCCTATCTAGAGATTTAAATTCCCATTAAGTTATGGGATGAAGCTTTACTAGGCAAAAACAGATTTGGACACAGAGGAAGGATACTGTGAAATGCTCTGCTTGAGAATGCCAGCTGAAATATCAGACAAATAGGCTATGACTGAATTGCCTGAAAGGTCCATCTTTAGTTTTAGCAGGGTAAGGAGGATATGGGCAGGTCTAGGGAACACAGCTTCTGAGAGCACAGGAAAATAATTTATGAGCACAACTTATGAAAGAGGAGCTAGTGTCCTTAAGGAATGCTATCAACATGGGCTGTGATATCTGAAATCCAATTGTCAGAAGTTATAGACTACCATATATAGTAGAAGTTAAACAATCTGTCCTTGAAGGGATTCTGAACAGCATAATGCTGACTCTGTTAAAAGTGAAAATGATGAAGTAAAACTTTATAACTGTATCAGTTTTTTATGACCACTTGCAATTTATTTTGCTTAGTGGCTAAATATCACAATTTGCTTTGACATGTTGATGAAATTAAATCATGCAAAAAACTAAAATCAATAAGGAATAGAGTAAAAAATTGTAAGAATGTATACTGTATTCAACAAAGAAATATTTCTCAAATGATGGCTAAACTTTATTGGCACAAACGTAATAATTGTGTATATTTTCAAACTTTTTCTCATGACACATTTAAAGAGAAATCTCCTCACATTCTGCACAATTTAAAGATAAGGTAACTGAAAAATTTCCAGACATTTGTAGTCCATTGACTGTTACCATTTGTATGCTTCTTAAATAATGAAAATAATTAGGAAAAACATCATTATTAAGAAGGTAAGTACATTTGTCTTTGTATTAAATCATATGATGGTTTATAATCTATTAAAAATTATGTGCAAACCAGTTCTTCTTGGATTAGTTTTTTTGCCTCTGACATATGTAGTCATTTTCTGTAAATCACATTCTATCTCTTTCCCCATGTTTTTAACAGACAGTCTATCTCTTGGCAGCCTCTGCAAACAACAGTTACTCTTTAGTATTTGTTATTCTCAACCAATCATTGAAAAAATCCTTGCTAATAAAGGCATTCAATAGGAAAATGCTTTTCAACAACAATATGGTGAGATTTAGCAAAGTGACATGCCCAGCACAGTTACTGATTCTCATATTCTGCCTATGAGTTAGTCTATAAGTAAGCTTGTTTTGTATATACATATTTTATTTTTCTTATATATATTTACATATGTATTTGCATTAACTGCTAAAAGGTATTACAATAATGCATCAATATTTTTAAGTGTTCACTCCTCTTTATTTTCAGACGTGTGAATACGAATAAGTAGAGAAGGCACAGATCTCCTTTTTTGATTCTCACCAGCTATTGCAGAACGTAAAGATAGATACAAGTTTTAATCCTTTTATGTTTTCCCTTAAGTGTCTGACTTAAATATTCTTGTTATGCATATTTTCTGATTCAAATCCATTTGTATACCAAAAGCATCTTGTCTGAGATTTCTCACTGTAATTAAATGTTTACTAATTATCTGCCAGAGAAATAGATGGTACCTCATCACCACCTGGTAAAATCAGGTGTGTTTGTAAAATGAATTATCTGAAAGTGGACTAATTAGAAAAAAAAAGTATAATGATTTTCTAGCAAAATATATCTGAAAACGCTCTATGATTCTATGAAACAAGCAGATCACTGTGATTCTCTATTTTGAAAAACACTTTTGACAAGACAGAGAATTTTTGCTTTATGAATGTGTGAAACTTATTGCAACCTTAATTATGGAGCTATTGCTGACATCAGTGTATGAACAGAATATGAAAATGTCAGGAACATTAACCCTTTTTTATAATTCTGTAGTTCTTGTACCTAGTAAGTGCATTAGCCTCAAGACAACTTTCTGCTGATAGTTCACTTCTTAGCTGTTCAATGGTAGCACAGCTCCAAAAAAGCAGCAGAAGCAGGAGTTGTACTACTATTAAAAGGAGCACAGCTGACAGCAGCTTCTCTTCTGAAGTTGTTAGAAGCGAAAATGAAAGACAGAGCAATGAGCAAAAAACAAGGATGAAGGAAGAACAGAGGGTGCGTATGAACTCATGAAGGATATTATGTTAATCTGACAGAACTACAGAAGAGCTTGGTGCCTGCATACAGAGGTAATAAATTACAAAATTCTGGATAATCTATATATGCACATAGTATTCACAAAACACTAGAGAGATTTCTATTTTACAAATGTATATAATATTGCATTTTACATTCATGTAAAACTGAGTATTTATATGGACAATCATAGCAAACATTTCTATTATTTGAAAAGGAATCTAATTACCAGAGACATAGAACAAAAAAGAAAGAGCAAAAATAAGGGAAAGAAACTGTTGCTATAGAAAGGGGAAAAGACCCTGAGGAAGACTAAGCAGAAATGTAAAGCAAAGATGTAATTAGTGTTAAATACAGTATCAGAGTTCTACAAGATATGCAGTTCTCCACTACTTTCTGTGTCTGTGTTCAACAGCCAGGAAGAGATCCAAGTTTTTTCTTTTTTCCCTTATCTTAGCAGAAACCTAACCTTAGGAGAAAACCTACTGGTCACTAAAAGAGTGGAATCTTGCAAGTCAGGTAGAGCTCTATCTTAGGGGTAACAAGGGAACGGGAATGCAAGTATGATGTGTTACTGGGAACCAACGAAGAAAAAGTGAGTAAAACGACTGTTAGAAATCATGTAAAAATTATCCCAGGTTCCTGGAGCTGTCCCAGTTCAGTGTCGGGGTGAAAAGTGAACTGATACTACTGCATCCTGAACCTCCTTTCTTCCCTCTCTCTGGGTGTATGAAGGGACAAGGAGGGATCTGTGACACGGTCCATGGAGGTCTCAGATATGGATAACTGGAAAGGAAACAAATGCATGGTTCTCCACTAATACCATGCTATCTTTCCAGAAAGTGCAAAGATAAATGTTCTAAAGAATGTGAAGGGCTCAAATACAGCTGTAACAAAATCTCTGTAAACACCTCAGAAATACCGTATTAACAATTTTCCACACAAAGTGTGAGCTGATAGCTGAACAGCTATTAGGTTAGATGCAGGATGAGTACATTATCTAGAAAAAAACCCAACCTTCTGAGACTAAAAATTCAAGTCAGATAATCAAAATCAGAGACAATGTTTCAACTGCCTGAAATTCCAGCCAATCATTTTTATTTTATTTTTTGTTGCCAGAATCTGGAAAGTGCAACCGGAATGCAAACATTTCTTCATATTTCTATGGAAGTCAAGATGAAGGTATGTCAGTGGGAAATGGAAAGTCATATACTCTTACCTCAGAAAATGGAAACCCTTGAAGTGCCTTTTTAAGGCACACACATACTGTATCAAAACATGCAAGAGGAACTAGAACCCGTGAAAAGTTAAGGAAAAAAGAATCTCTGCATGTGCCAAAAACTAGAGTCTCTTACCTAAGAATATAGAGAACTTCCATGCAGGGAAAATATGAGAATTCAGATTAAAGACAAACATAAATTCAAGATAAAATTGAAGAGTATAGTTCTATGCAATTGGGATCAAATTAATTTAAGCAAAAATTGAAGTTATAGTTATCCTATGACAGTAAACATTAAACATTTATAATTTATATATACATCATTTTTGAATGGTTTAATTATTTTACAAGCTGAAAATTACTTTTTTTTTTTTTTCTGTCATTTAACTTCATGGTTATGATATACCTGGATGTATGACATTACAAATTAAAGCAGGTGAAGATCAAAACTCTCAGGCAGGACTAACCTAACAGCTTTAAACATCTTTGATCAGATTTCCATGTCTTAGATAATTGGTCTATGGAGTTTCTATTACCGGTGTTTACAGATTTTTGAGGGAAGAATTAACTTCTGTCGTTTTAGAAGTCTATGTTCAGATAAGATGAAATATGCTCCAGAATCTCCCCTAATGTGAAGGAACCCAAGAAGTACTCAGCTGAAAAAGACATAGAGGGTGTAAACAAGGGAAGGGTTGGCAGGATGCAGGTATAGGGAAAATGAAAAGGTGCCATGTGTAATTCTTCTGAGCCCTTATTTCTCACATCCAGGAAAATTAAGATCTTTAGTTATATCTAAATCTCCTTTAATAAGAAAAATGAATTTTAAGAATCTGGAATAGTCTAGATTCCATTATATTGATACACTGCAGAGGAATTCAGTACTAGTATTATAACCATCACTTGTTCTACTGTAATTCCTATAAAGAAAAAGCTAATACCCTCCAAAGTTGTAGGCATTCCTGTAGTTAAGAAGTGTGGTATTTTCTACTTATATTCTTTTTTCAACTAATTTATACTTCTGGTTCTCTTTTGTAATCAGGAGAATAAACCAATGCTTTTGAGCTGTACTGAAAAAAAAAGAATCTTTTTTTTTCCCCAGCAAAAATCCAGTTATACCCTTAAATTAACAGTATTTACAGAAACATAGAAATTCATGGAGAATTGCATTGTCTTTAGAATTACTATTAATTACCACCAGGTAAAAAGTCAGCTATTTCCTCTAAATCCATAAAGAATATGTGTTTCTGTGAAATATGCCTGGTTCTTTTCAAAAAGATTAAAAAGGCATTTATAAATGTGCACTTCAAACCAAAGGAAAGTGTACTCATTTTTCATCTCCTGAATCTCATGGTACACATTCATTTCCCTTTCCTTATTACAGTCTTTACATGGGCCACAGAAATCCAACGGCTTGTTCAGACAGTATAGAATGCTTAAATTTTCTCCTTAAATACTGATTTTACTTCTGTTCTGCTGCTACTCATGGTCAATTATATGTCATTGTTCTTAAGATGTAGCTTATTTTCAAGAGCACGACCTGCCTTGAGATGTCCAGTCTTACCTGCCATGTGTATTTTCCTACATAAGTCAGGGGTTCAAAGAGAGAGAAATACAAATCTGCAGATTTTAATAAGAAACATTATAAAAACCCAACAGCAATCACTAGGCATCTTGAAGGAGTTCAACAAACAAGACAAGTATACACAGTGAGTATAAATATTTGGGAGGCCAGTAAAAAGAAGTTAAGACATAAATTTGTTTTCTCTTTGGAATTTTTTTTAGTCTTTAGCTTCACAGGTAATTGTTCTACCCATATCAGAGAATCAAATTTATACACCTGTATAGACATTTTCTGGTCTGAATAATGAATATCTTTGCAAAGATATGTGGGAAAATAAGTGAAAATGACATCGTTGCTAATATACAAATGACAAATTTTCATATATAGTTTCTGTGTATTATGAATATGTGCCTTTCAATTTTTAACTTAACTGTTGGAGCTGAAATATTCTTGGGAGTGTCAATGGTTTCTTAGGCATAAGTTATAGCAAAATGGAACATTATATTTAAAAACTTGATTTTAAAGCATCCATCACAAAATCTTAAGATCAAAATCTTAATCCTTGCACTCACCAGAACCCAAGAGATAAGGGCCTGCTAGGAAGCCAATTTTCTTGGTTTTCCTTCCACTATACACCTACTATTTATATAACTTCTAATAAAAGGATAACAAATCCAGCTGATGAAATCTTGTAAAAATCATTTCATCCACTACTTATATGAAATTATATTTCCATACAGAGCCATAAACAATTTTTTTACCGCAACATATGTTACTGGAGAAGTTTAGAATGGAACTAAAGAACAATAAATTCAATAAAGACTAGGAAAAAAATATAGGCTAAACAAAATTTACATGCTCTGGAACTGTATAAAGAAGGCAAAACTAAGACTGGCATACAGAAAAAAAAAACAAACCCTTCAAAGTTTTTTTCTCCTAGGATACTTAAAATTCTGTGGCTCACTAAGCAAAGGAAATTATAACATCAAAACCACTATCATTTTTAAAAATACTCTTACTCAAAAGAGCAATTTCCATTAAAATCTGTGGGAGTGTGGTAAGCAGAAACTGAAGGCCTCCAACCACTGCCACTCCTTCAGAATTTTCTTGGAGTCTTTCGTTGTATTGACAAAAAAAGAGATTATGAAGTGCACATTATGCACTACTTTTCCCTTTAAAAACACAATGAATGCTTTTGATATTAAACCGATTAAATAGTGGTACTAGCTTGGATTTATGAAACAAACTCTTGTGCAAATTCTCTAAGTTTTACTCTTCTTCCTGATATTATTTTTCTTTACTTTTAAAATAAAAGACTTTTGCCCCAAATGTACACCTGCTACTCCTGTAGAGCTAGAAGACTGAAAAGCCGCAGAATCACTTTGGTTAGCAGTTTAAAAACATTTTTTGTCTTTGTCAGTATTCCTTTTGAGATTTTCTGCAATGTGTGATTGGCTTTAAGTTTCAGATTATTAGCTTTTAAATTTTATGTTTGGTAGGAGAGAAAACCATTAGTTTCTACTTCTGGTACTAAAAGATTTTGTGTACTTGTACACAAAGTAACATTTCTAGTTAAGTGCAATTTGGAACATTAATATTTTCTCTGATATTCAAAAGCAGAAACTGTTTCAATTATAAGGACATAATCTGAGAAAGACTACAGAATTTATTTTGGGGCAGCAGCATATTGAATATATTTGGTATGATTTTGAATATTTTATATTGGCAGTCTTTCCACCTAATTCAGTGGTGTTTATTTGTCACTGATTAAGTACATCAAATTAACGTCAAAATGTCCCTAGAATTATCCAGTAATTTTATCCATTTAACTGAATTAGGCATAAAGGAACTATATTTTTGTTAAATCAGTACATTTCTTTTTGTTAAAAACAATGGTAGAAGCAGATTCACTGGGATACAGAGAATGAAATTAAGGAGCATAATTCAACTATTATTATGCCCAGTGTGGTGTCCTCCCTTGGTACACATAAAAGGCATCCACACCCTCTCTTCCTTTCACAGCATCATTCCAGCTACACCTAAACTCTCAGTACATAATCCTGAGGCAGTCTGCATGCTTCATCCCATGTTGCCCAAGATACTTAAATCTCCGAGCACTGTCTACGCAAAATATTCAACCGCTCTTGCAAGACATATGAAGTATGTGCAGATTGCCTGCCTTATCATACCAGTTGGTCAGAACTAAACATATAAAATGTGACAAATTCTAGGTTTCTCAAAACAATTTGAAAACTTACAAGCAGCATAGCAGAAATTCCATGCCCACATAGAGTTATATCTCAGTGTGAAAGCTCAAGCTAACACTCATCTCTGATTCTCAACACTACTCTAATGGAGCCCATTAATTCCAAGTATGGGCTTGCTCTCACCTGATAATTGGAGAAACCTAAAAAGAAAAGGCAGAGACAGCTCCCAACAAATCATCAAGTTTAATAAGCTTTTCAATGCACTTTCATTTTAAATGGTGATTGTGAGTGAAAGTGTGGAACACCAGCTACTAAAATATTAGGTTGTAACTCTGTGTTGTGTAGCTGGATGGAAACAAAAAGAAGAGGGTATACTGTTCATCTTTGTGCAATTTCTATATAAAACGCAACTTAGAAGCAAATCTCTTATATTTATTTGTAATTATGAAAAAGCATATATAGTGAAAAAGTTGGAATTTTATTTTCAGTTACAAATTTTGCACATTCAATGTTCGCAAAGATAAGCAAATTCACTATGTAAAATAGTTGAGTAGTAAACCAGGCAAACAGCATCCAGCATTGCAAATTTTGTTTCAAAGCTACTCTAACCACCATCCCTCCCCAGCTTCATAAATTTGCTACTTTCAGATCAAAGCCTTTTCCAGCAAATAGTGATAGAAACAAATTTGGCTCTGGTTGTAAGAGTACAGTGCACTTATCCAGTTTTCAGAAAACACCACTTCCTCCTGAGAAGAGCAGAGAAAAACTTCCATGTTGGATGATGGTGATGATGATCATTAAATCAACACCAAAATCATTAAAAACAAAATCATTAAATGCCAAATATATTCAAAGTACTTCCAGTGACCATCCTTGAATTCTTCTTGAAGGACAGATAACTTCTCTTGAAAGTGACATAACTAACAAATATAAAACACTTCAACGTAAAGAACCACCACATCACCATGTATCCATGATTCTCAGCAAATTCTGCAGCTATTTAGCTTAGGCAGCTGCAGCAACAGCCCAGCTATAACACATAAGGATTTGAGATAGTATTTTGAAAAGCAATAAACATAAATGTTCGATTTGAGGCCACAGTGTTTTACATCTAAAGAAAGTATTATACAGAAAATAATAAAAGGCATAATTAAATAATGTCATGAGGTTTTTACTGCTGTTAACTCTGGCTTAGAAATATTTACGTAGTACAGGTGAATTCACATGTATTACTTGCAGATTAATATAAAAATAACACAAATTAATCAAAATAATTTATATTAAATTAGTAAGATTTCTTTGTGTAGATAAACCCTAGGAAGCTGCAGTGAACAGAGAATGCTCCTGATTTTGTCTTTGTGGTGTAAATCTATCACATAGATTGCACAGGCATATTTTTCTAGGTACTCCTGGGTTCAGGAAGAAATCACCTTTCCAGGTTTTCTGTTTGGATAGAAATTACAAGCTGAAATATATAAGGAAATACTCAACTGGCAGAGAAGCCTATTTTTCTTGCTGATTATTGAAAAACATACTGTCTCAGAAGTTCATGCCATATACTAGGGAATGAAATATGCAGGCAAGAAGCAACATACTTATGTACTATTAACAAGCATACATCCAAGTCTGCAAGTATCCTCTTCAGGGACCACAAAAGACTCCTCTGAAGTCTGAAATCACAGTAAATATTCTGAAATACAACAAATTTGCAGAACTTAAGATACTTCTGCAAGTCAAAAAATCTTTGGAACCAAGATCACAATTATAATAAACAGTGAATCTCAATCCAACTATGGAGAAGCTGTTTCTCTGCAATAAATTTTTCAAAACTTCTTCAACATTTGTGTTTTAGAGCTGTAACACTTATTACTGGAGTCATATGCTTACTATGTTCTTTCTTGTCAGGAAGCAGCATTTTCAGTTGTAAGTTATGTTTTGCTCAATGAGTCATAAATTGAAGAACTTTCCAGAGGAACACAAAGAACAATGGCTCAAATTTTATAATGCATCATTCATTAGAATACCAAAAGGCTTCTACTGCATTTTAATGACTCATTTTGCTAGTGAATAGGAAATGCCAGCTGATGTACAGTGAAGTTAATAAGGACCTGAAGGAGCTAAAACTGATATTTAGCTTCAAGTATCACTGGTACTCACTGTAAAGGATTGTGCCATTTAGAGCAGTTGTTTTCACTGTCAAGTACACAGTCGTCAGATTGCTTGTTTCCTGCCCAGATGCAGTCCTGGTCTCAGATACAGATGTCAGAGAAGGTAGTTCCAAATAAGAATTTCCAGTGAAGGATGGAAAAAAGAGTGCTGTGTCTGAAATCAATAATGAAAAGGTAATTTTATTACTTTATTGCAAAATAAAATAATAAAATGCAATATAATCAACAAAACATTTTTAAAAATATCCGTTCTTCTGAATACCTGTGAATAGTGGAATCAACAATATTATTTGCAGAGCATGCATATAAATTTATTGAATTTGAAACATTCAAGTTAATTATGCAGAAAATAAAAATGTTCTAACATCTGTGTATTACCAGAAGTGAAAAGACCATTACAGGAGGGACTACTGCTAGAAGATGCCATAAAGTTCAAAAGATTGTCACAAATCTTTTCAGATGTATCTGCGCAGAACTGTTGTCCTATGACATCCCTGTGAAGTATTTTTGGTTTATAGTTGTAGATAAGAAACACAGGTTTTCTTCATTTTGACGATACTCAAATGTTCTGGGTTTGAAATTATGATGAGGATGCTACTGGGCATTTTTGCACTATACTACTCTTGTCTTGAAAATAAGAAATCTCAAGAGAAAATTTTTAACTATGAAGGCAACATTTATTGCATTAATTACCTTTGTTATTATGTTTTTGTTCCCCCCTGCCCCCGTAGCTGTGAATACCACTCAAGCAAGAAAAAATAAAACTAATTGAGGTTGGGCAGAATGTCTTCCTGATGCCTGAAGCATCTTGGTTAAGCAATGCTCCTTGAAGACTGTCCAAATTCATCACCAGGGATATGAATAAGGAATGTGCAACAAGAAAAGCAGTCTGAGTTCAGGTAATATTTTTGTAAAGAAATTTTTATTCAATGAACTTAAACTATACAATGGATTTGTGACTGATTATTACACATAGGCATGACTGGTATGTGGATATTTACTTTTCAAAATTTTTATTCAGTTTATTAATTTTTTGTTTGTTTGTGACATCTGCACATGGTTTATTCTCCATCATTTTTATTTGACTTGAAAGAACAAAATGAAACCCCTAGTTAAACAAGCATGCCTGAAGGGCATTGATTCAGCCAACATGGGTTTGTGAGAGGAAGGGCCTGTTTAACAAACTTAGTTTCCTTTTACGCCAAGGTCACCCATCTAGTTGACCAAGGGAAGCCAGTTGATGTCATTTTTTTAGATTTCAGTAAAGCTTTCAATACTGCCTCTCGCAGTATCCTTCTGGACAAAATGTCCAGCATACAGTTTGACAAAAACATAGTGCGATGGGTGAGCAGCTGGCTGATGGGTCGGGCCCAGAGTTATGGTAAACAGGGTTACCTCAGGCTGGCAGCCAGTCACTAGTGGGGTTCCCCAGGGCTCCATTTTAGGGCCAGTTCTTTTTAATGTTTTCATAAATGACTTGGATGTAGGACTAGAAGGTGTTGTGAGCAAGTTTGCGGATGACACCGAATTGGGAGGAGCTGTTAACTCCATCAAGGGCGAAGAGGCCTTGCAGAGAGATCTGGACAGATTGGAGAACTGGGCAATCGCCAGCCGCATGAGGTTTAACAAGGGCAGGTGCTGGATTCTGCACCTGGGAAGGGGCAACCCTGGCTATACATACAGACTGGGCAATGAGACGCTGGAGACCAGCCATGCTGAAAGGGACTTGGGAGTCTTGGTCGACAGCAAGTTGAACATGAGTCAACAGCGTGCCCAGGCTGCCAGGAAGGCCAACCGTATCCTGGGGTGCATCAAGTGTGTCATTGCTAGCCGGTCTAGGGAAGTGATTGTCCCACTCTACACTGCGCTGGTGCAGCCTCACCTCAAGTACTGTGCGCAGTTTTGGGTGCCACAGTACACAAAGGACATAAAACTATTGGAAGGTGTCCAAAGGAGGGCAACGAAGATGGTGAAGGGTCTAGAGGGGAAGACATATGAGGAGAGGCTGAAGTCCCTTGGTGTGTTCAGCCTAGAGAAGAGGAGACTGAGGGGAGACCTCACTGTGGCCTACAACTTCCTCACGAGGGGGAGCGAAGGGGCAGGTGCTGATCTCCTCCCTGTGGTGACCAGTGATAGAACCCGTGGGAATGGAATGAAGCTGCGACGGGGGAGGTTTAGGTTGGATATCAGGAAAAGGTTCTTCACTGAGAGGGTGGTCAAACACTGGCACAGGTTGCCCAGAGAAGTTTGTCAAGTCTCGATCTCTGGATATTTTCAAAATCTGACTGGACATGCTTGTGAGAAACCTGCTCTAGGTGACCCTGCTCTGCTTGAGCAGGTGGTTGGACTAGATGATCTCAAGAGGTCCCTTCCAACCTCAGTGATTTGGTGATCTGTGATCTTTCACAGAGAAGCTCTGTGCAGACAACATTAATTCTTATTCTACAGATTTAGTGCCTTCAGAAACCTCAGTGTAGTACAGTACTCACAGTATAGTGGTACCTCTTGCAGTTAAAGCTATTAAAATGTCTTTTATTAAGCAGTTTTCAAAAATTACTCAACTCTGAGATTAACTGACACAATTTAGTTTCTACATTAAAAATAATATTCTGTGAAGTTTCTTTCAGCTAGCTGAAGGGGAGGGGCAGGAGAGAGAGAAGGGGAAGGGGGAACAGGATGTCCAGGCAATCTTGAAAGGAAGGACAACCTCATCAGTCCTTTGGCTAGGATAAAGGAGACACCTTCCATGAAGACCTGCAACTTTCCAGGGAGTACAGCACCCTGCATCCAGAGGTCTCTGCACTAATGGATAGCCAAAACTACTGAGAAAAATGCTATTTCAACAGTAGTGACTACACCTGCAGTGCTAGGCCTCCATAACCAATCCAGTAAAGTCCTCTCAGGAATCTGCAAAAGAGATATAGAAAAGACAGAGACATCACCAGATACTTAAACTCATACTTGGCCAACAAAGCCATTCAGAACTGCAAATGTGCAGAGTACACTCTCTTCCCCATGGTGTGCAGGCTATTAGCCTGCTGATCCTCGTTCATTCTCTGTCCTAAAGTTGTACAACAGCTGCAATCTGTCACAACTGTATAACATCAGTAAAGAGGTCACTGAGAGCACAGGGGTTAGTCCGGTCCTTGGATGAAGGGCCTAAGTGGGAGAAAACTAAACTGTGGATATCTCTTTGGTCTTTCATCTTCACACAAACTGAGATTGTTTATCTGCAGTGCAGATCAGAAGAAGGAATACAACCTCTACAGATAGCACAATGAAGCAAAGAAGCCATCAAGGGCTTCTTAAGCACAAGACACCAAGAAAAACTCCTATGCAGCAAGAGGAATCAACCATGAAGCATTTCAATTGAATAGTTGAGAAGTACTGAAATAGGACGTGGTCAGCTGTGCTTTTTATGGCCCGCACTGCAGGGGAGGGAAAGGTTTGCATAGCCACAGATCCTGCAGGGAAGAACTTCGCAGGCACAGGGAGCGTGCTCTGACAGAACAGCCTCTCTACAGGAAAATGTACCCATGAAAACTCTCTAGAGCACTGTTCTCCATTTTGCTTAAAAGCTAACTTGCAAGCATCACAAGCTAGCTGAAGTGCTTGAAAGGAAAATCTTTACTGGTAATCCTACTAGTTAGTAGTTTTATCTTTTGTAATTTTGTTGTGTAACAACAAAATTGTTTTTAAGTATGTATATTCTCTTGTTCCTTAAATCTTGACAAATAATGAAGCTAATTCTGAGTATACTAATACACAAATGAGAACTTAATTACAAAAGAAGATGTGGAGACAAAACTGTAATTCAATGGCAAGCATTAATCAAGCAAATAGCCCAGCATATGGCAAGACAGTGAAGAGCATGTAGGAACCCCAACATCCCAAGGGCGCCTATAGCAATATCCCCTATGTCTAAGTATTCTTATCTTGCGTATAGTGGAAACACATTTTAAACCCCCCAATATTTGTCAAGCAACAAGCAACTCCTTTTGAGTATTGCTGGATTTGGCAAAAGTAACAAAATCTAAACCCTGTTTTTGAATAATTTTTCACATCTCATGTCTTATCCTTAAGAGTAGACCCAACATTTGAAATTAATTCAGTAATATGAGCAAACAGTTTGATAACAGGGAATACTTTGATGCAATGCCAACAGTTGTTTGCAGCAAACTGCAGCCTCACACACAGCATTACTCTTTCTAGACCTTATCAAGATCAACCTAATGACACTCACAGTATTTTTGGAAGAACTTAGTAATAACCTTTGAGAGATTTCATAAAGATATGAGTTCTAGGAGATCTGTGATAGTGGAACATTGTTATCAAAATTGCAAGAAATCCATAAACAAAAGAAACACCATCATTCTAAGTGAAGATCTTGTCAAGTTGCTGCTATGTTATACAGATAACTATAGAACCATTAACCATATGTTAAATAGTAATACAAAATTCCCTGACACAGGACTCTAAAAAAGGTGACATTCTATGGACCATAAGAAATCATTGTCTCAAACATATAAATGCTTTCAATTTATACATATAATTAGTAATGGCAGACAGTGAAAATACATCTTAAATTAAGTTTAGCATGCATACATAGTACACAAATATGGTTACTGTAAACTCTTTCTAAAAATTAACAAAATAGTAGCCTTGAAACTAACACCCATACACTGTGAAAAAATTGGAATAAAAGTAACTTTTAGGAAAAAAAAATGTAGAAAATGCATGTATCAACAAGTAGAACCTATACGAAGATAGAACTATGGTTCTGAAAAATCAGTTGCTCCTAGATGTAATTGATTGAATCTGCGTATCCCAGCAGTTCATGTGGGAGGGTGTGCAGGGAGGGCCCTGTGACCTGCTTGTAAGTCCACAGCCTAGGGAAGTGCTCTAGGTCTCTGCCAAAACGGTGAGCACTTGCCTCAGAGCTAAAACCAGTGTTCCTACAGAGAACATCTTCCCTGAGATTTCTGATGCATCCACCTAGACAGAACTGGTAAGGAAGGAGACTTCAGTGCAGGCAGTAGGTTGCAGCGAGTGCCCCGACCCTTCTCCTGGAGAAAAGGTAAGTACCTGCACAAGGTGTGCACAGATTGACGATCTGTAGTGTCAGGTGGCTGAGTTGCGGGAAACAGTTAAAAAGCTGTGCAATATTAGAAGAGCTGAGACAGAGATAGATAGATAGATAGATAGATAGATAGATAGATAGATAGATAGGAGTTTTCATAACCAAGCTCCAGTAACGGACACCATTGAGAATAAGGCACCTTAGATCCTGGTGACCCACAAAAGCCAGACTCTGCTTCAGTGTCCACTCCAGCTTCACAACCAAAAACAGATACGAAGTTTTAACAGCTGTAGACACCCATGAGCAAGATCTGCAAGGAGAAACTGTACCAGTGGCACACAGTGGATACCGTAAAAGGAAACGACGAGCACTCATAGTGGGTGACTCTCTGTTAAGGGGCACTGATGCCCATCTGCCGACCTGACACCTGCCGAGAGGGTGCTACAACTTTTGACAAGAGCACAGACCACTATCCATTGTTACTCTTTCATGTGGGCATGAATGATGCTGCAAGCCAGAATCTGGGCAGAATCATGGAAGACTGTAAAGCCCTTGGGGTGCAAGTGAAAAACACTGGTGTCCAAGTTATCTTTTCCTCCATTTTACCAGTTGGAGGAAAGGGCACAGTCAGAAATAGACATATAATGCATATCAACTTCCGGCTACATGGCTGGTGCTGTTGTGATGGTTTTGTCTTTTATGACAATGGGACATTCTTTGATGACTATAGCCTGTTAGGGAGGGATGGAATCCACCTGTGTAGAAGAGGCAAAGGAATCTTTGGCAGCTGGCTGGCCAGTTTGGTGAGGTGGGCTTTAAACTGAAGGACTCAGGGGGTGGGGTCCAAAGTGGCAATGCTCATGCCATCACATCCAACTGGGAAATAAGCCAGGCCAACCAGAGCGGTGGCAAACGTTCCTTAGCTGCCTCCCAAGATGAGAACCAGAAGGCCAATCACTGCAAGCATCTCTCATATGAGGAAAGGCTGAGAGAGCGGGGTCTATTTAGCCTGGAGAAGAGAAGTCTGAGAGGGGATCTGATCAACACTTATAAATATCTAAAGGGCAGGTGTCAAGAGGATGGGGCCAGACTCTTTTCAGTGGTGCCCAGCGACAGGACAAGGGGCAATGGGCACAAACTGGTACATAGGAAGCTCCATCTCAATATGAGGAAAAACTTCACTTTCAGGCTGACAGAGCACTGGAACAGGTTGCCCAGAGAGGTTGTGGAGTCTCCTTCTCCAGAGATATTCAAAACCTGCCTGGATGCAATCCAGTGCAACATGCTTTAGGTGATCCTGCTTTAGGAAGAGGGTTAGACTAGATGATCTCCAGAGGTCCCTTCCAATCCCTACCATTCTGTGACTCTGTGAAGAGCCTAAAGTCTTTAGGTTTGTGATGAAATACACAGGTAGAATAGTATGGGCAAAGCTGCTTGTCTGGAATCTCTTTTCCATTTCCCTCCTACTAAACTCTGAATTAGCAGGAATTAAAGTCCCACACAGCACTGAGCACGGCTGCACACTGATAGATTCCATGAATCAGAGCCAAAGAGGGCATATGCTGAACTACAATAAGCTAATAACAGAAATACTAATGATGCCAGCTCAACGTGCAGATAAGACTCCACCACGGTATGACAGTATTTTATGCTGTTTTCTAGTAACATTTACAGATCTTCATATTTTAAGATGGTTACTGGCAATAAGTAAGTTTGTACTTCCTTTATGTCACAGGACAGGCTGACAGAAGAAATGGTTACTTTATTCTCCCCTGGGGCTGCTAAGACTGTCAGCTCTGTCCATGACCCCAAGGCACTGTTCCACTAGGGCAGTGGTCTCCAAAGTGGAGTGCATGCACCTCGGGTAGTATGCAAGACAATTCACTGAGGTGCAGAAGAAAAATATTAGAACTGTAGTAGTACATATATGTAATTTATAAATAAATACCTATACATACATTGGTGGAGTGTCCTCAAAAATTTCTTACTGATGGGGTGTGCAATCAAAATAATTTGGAGACTACTGCACTAGGGAAAAACTGAAGGGCAATAGGAACTTACCAACCATGTCCCCCACAAGAAGGAGTGGGAACATAATGGAGTCACCAGCACAGCAGTTCTGTAGTATGGAGAATTTCTGCAAAGGAATTGTGTTATGATTCTTTGACCTACATTTAAGATCTTTGAGCAGAATGTAACTTTTTGAAATATTAGCTGTTACTAAAACTAAACAATGACAAATGTGACACTATACCAACAGAGGATAGTGAGAAAACTAAAGCGGTACAACTTCTCAAAGCCATATAGTTCTTTTACAGAGTATGTCCCTGTTTCAATAAGCAAAACGACTTAATGAATTTTTGTCCCCAAACTGTATTTTTAAGGATATAGAGGTGTCTAAAACCTAAATTGATCAAACTCAGATCCCTATCTGTGTACAAGCTTCATCTTAGATACTTAAATGCATCAATGATCAGAAAGCAACATAATACAATGATAAACAAAATTAACATATAAAAAAGACTTTGTAAGTACCAGGCACAATCAACTACAAGTAATGTAACAGTTTTACAGGTCTCAATTATACTGGAAGAAATAAGGGTAAAAAAGGAGACTACAAGTAATTCAAGATACAATACCTGCAAAAATTCATAACAGAGACTACATAGTTGGGTCTTGGATTCCCTGAACAGTACATATAGATTTAGACTAGATATAAGGAATAAATTTTTTTACAATGAGAGTGGTGAAACACTGGAACAGGTTGCCCAGAGAGGTGGTAGATACCCCATCCCTGGAAACACCCAAGGTTGGTTTGGATGGGGCTCTGAGCAACCTGATCTAGTTGAAGATGTCCCTGCTCATTGCGGGGGGGTTTGACAAATCACCTGTAAAGGCCCCTTCCAGCCAAACTATTCCATGATTCTATATTGCTAAGAATTATACTTAACTGTTTAACTGAAGGCTTGACTTTTCTACTGAAATAAATAGGTTATCTGGGATATTACTGACTACAATTTTCATAATAACACACAGTATAACAAGAAAGTGTTGAGAAAACTTTAACAATTTTCTATTATGATCCTATTTTTGTCTTAGTTGAAAATAAACAGCAGTAAGGGGAAGAGTACACTTTTCCACTGCTAGTAAATTGTAATCGGTCTGTTTCCACTCCTGTCTTTCATTTTCCATTTACATGGCTTGCTTTTTGTGGTAAGTTTGGCTTAGTACTGAATTTTTTATTAAATTCTATTGAAATCTTTTAAAAATAGACTTTTTAATCTTGAAGAAAGTAAGACCCATCAACTGCATCAGCCATAGCTAAATAAATTCAAATGAGAAATAAGTAGCACTTTTAATATTAAGGATGAGTATCAGAAAAAAAAACAAACCACCATAAAACCCTAAAAAGGGAAGTAATGCATTCATCTTCTGGTAGGAGAGATCTTACCAGACATCTGGCCAACCTGTCTACAATCTACAGGGTAGATAACTGCACTGAAAGTCCTTGATCCTTTTTAATAATGAAGAGAAATGTGTAATCCTAGGATATGATTCTCCTCACCTTATAGTAAACTTCTAAAAAGTCCAGATGAATCACAACCTCAACCAATCTATTTCTCTCTGCTTGCTGTAAAAGAACTTGAGGGTCCCTAGCTTAGCTGTTGACATGTACACCAGCAATATCTGAAGGTAGATGAACAATTCTCACTCGATGTCTGTGCATCAGAACCAAATGGCCTGCTGGAGGATTTTCTTTAGGCAAAAACAAGTTAATATAGTAGTTCTGAGTTGAAATATTAAAGATGTGAACTGAACAGGATATCAGAATAGTTAGGGGCTAAAACTCTGAATTTTTTATTTGTAGTTTTCAGTTACAGTGGTAAATATCCTATGACAGAGATCTGAAACTTATGGACAGATTCTGTGTGCTTGTTCTTCTTTTCCATCACTCAAAGAATATAGTAGAAGCACAGATGATAAAAACTTTGCTGACCAGCGCAGCAAACCTTTTCCATATTATAAAGAATGGAGGTGTTCATAGCAGGCAAAAAATCAGTTTAGCAGTAATATCAAGGGACTGATGAATACGTGACGTGATCTATCCATCTCATGCTCACAGAATATCCCAGGGAACCAAATTTAACTACCTGAGAGTAACGCATTCTTTTATCTCATGTTCATGGTGGGAAGAAAATCAAAGTGAAATAAATATGATAGAGAAAATTCCTAGGGATTATGTCTGGTACATACAAACTCTGACTTGGGTATTTCGTAAAGCATCACATACACCTACAATAGTACAGAAATACAATAACCATTTCCTCAATGACTGTAACTTCCGAAATCTACGAAATAATTGATTAGGTGAGTTCAGCTGTTTCCAGACAATAAAATATGAAACAAAATACATCTCACCCTTGCTGTTTTCATTCACTGGTTTCAATGCACAAAACCCTTCTGCTTGCTGTAACTGAACTCCTATATTACAAGGCAAAAAATCCTTATGGAATAAAATGCGCAAGTTTTTCTTTATCAGGCCAGCCTGGTGCCTTGTTGATAATGCTCTCTGCTGTCAACTAGGAGATCTGAATTCAGATCACTGACTTAATCTCTTACTTTGCAGATAGCTAGGGGCTTCGAATGGCAGAAAGAGAGTATATTTAAACGTGAAGACTCCGAGAAAGCACTGAGAGGCAATGGGTAACATAAGCAATCCTGAACAGCAGGACATCGTTTCATTTTCATTGAAGGAAACTGCCATACAAGTGGAGCAGTATTAGATGAAAAAAGTTTAAAAAATTCTAGGAAAATAAAGCAGGTATTGCCATTAAAAGTCTCTTCTGAATTTTCCTGGCAGCCTCATAACATGCATCTGCAAAGGTACAACGAAACACAGAACAGAAGCAGAATGACCAAAGAGATGGTATGGCTTCCAGAGTGAGAAACAGATCAGGCCTATTCAACATGCAGAGGAAAATGTAAGAAATGACCACTCTGTGTTTTGTAACAAAAAAACTAAGGGCACTCAATGATACTATCAGGTCACAGGCTTGAAAATCAAAAGGAAATGAACAATAACTTTTCACAAAATGCATACTTGTTTTATGCAATTTATTGCCACAAGACATTAAGTGGATCAAATGTATTAAAAAACCCCACAAAACAAACAAACAAAAAAAGCCAAACCCCATAACCCCATGAAAAATTAAAGAAAAATACCAAGAAAAACAATCCACCAGACTAGCAACTATAATGGAACTACAGCTTAGGAAATTCTAATCTCACTGACTGGTGGAAGCTGAAGTGATATACTTTGGGAAAAATCATAGTTGCCCTGGTTTTTTATATCCCTTTCAAAGTATTTGTTACTGGTTTTGCTCAGAGACAGGATATTGAGCTAGATGACCTACCGGCCTGATCCAGCTGGTAATTTTTATGTGACTTGTTCTGCCTTCCATATCACTGCTAAGATTGCACGACAGAAGATAAGACATATGCACACGGTTTAACATAAAGGAAATGACTGATTCCATAGTTATCCAAAACACACAGCAATTGTCATTACCTAGTGCGTAGAGATCAAGTTACCCTCCTTTTTTGTCAGCTGCACTCTAATAAGTAAATCAACCCAATGTTATTGGTTTCATTTCAGGAAAAAAAATTGATGTTGATAGTTTTAGCATTCCTTAAATACTGAGAAGTTCAAGAGTTAGCTGCGTGTCTGACAAAACAAAATCATAGTAAAGCAGTTTGATGTTCATATGCTCAGGAAATAGGGAGCCACAAGAAGAAATTATTTTCATATTCCTATTTTGTAGCCCTTGTTGTTCCTCTTCCAACCTCACATTTTAAGAGGAAAGAATGACTGGGGTTTTTTTTTCCTAGATCCTCAATTGTACATCACCAAAGTTATTACTGCATCAGTTTACAGCAGATGAGACTTCAGTATTTCCAGCCAACTCCTGTGTATCTGTAAAAGGAAGAAAATGACCTGTCTCACAGGCCATAAGATGAAGCTTATTCAGTTAATGGCCATGAAGCATGCTAAACTGTCCAGCTGAGACGCTGTGTAATTATTAAATTGTGTTATTCTTTATGGATATTACATAGACATGTAAAGTAAGACCAGATGCGTAAGTGGAACAGACTGACATGAGAAAGGGAAAAGGAAAATTATTCATTCATATTCAGTGCAAGATTTTGTGAAAACAGTTATGGCAGCAGTATCTCAACAGAAGGTATAAAAATAGTCAAGAAGTTGAGTGTTGAAAAAATAAAAACAAGTCTAGTTGTTGTTAGTCCAAATCCACAAACAAAATTAGCATCTTACTACCTGGTTTCAGTAGTTTTGAAAACAACCCAGTCATTTATCTTTTTCTGTTTGATTAGTTTCATCTCAAAAATTTATAACTTTGCTCTGAAGTATGTGGGATTTTGAAGCAAAAAGAATGTTCCTAATTGATACTAGTAATCAGATGTATTTTACCACCTGCATTCAAAATGATGCATAAGTGCTTAACTCTTCCTGAATTTGACTTAGAGGAAATGGGGAAACTATTATCTAATATTTTCTTCAAGCTCCACATACTTGACAGGAAACATGATCTTCCTTAAAAAAACATTAGTTTTATCTAATTAAAAAAAGGTCCTATCTAGGAGGGAAATGAAGGTCCTTCATATGTTCATTTATATTTTTCAATCTCTCCCAATTACAGGAAAAAATCTAAAGTAGACTTTGAGTATCAAACCATAATTTACACTGGAGTTGTCATAACGCACTACTATATTTGATGTTGAAAAGCTGGTTGCTTTTAAGGTCACTGTGACACATATTATGGCAAATTTTAATGAAGCAAGGACTTGTAAAATTTTTTTTCAAGTTCACTCATTAATGTACTTGTTCTGTAAAGTATCACAGAAGGTCCACTTGAACATTAGCATTCACATTTTTGATTCAAGCCTAATGAACTAGTAAAAGGAGGGACTGAAATAAAGTGTTGGATTTTAGGGGGGAAAAGACAGCTGTTGGAATACGTTTGGAAACTCAGACTTTTCATAACATGGTGATGTACTAGGGATCATATACTGCTCATTGTAATGAGAACTGTTTTGTTACACAAATGAATGCGACCCAAGAGCTTCACTTTCTGTTGGTTTACAGCGAGTCTCAGCTAAATGTGTACGTATTTTATTGGTATATTTGTAATTCTTATGTTTATCAAAATTCTAGCACTATCTTTTTGCTTTATGAGATATCAATGTATTTTCAGTCACTTTAATTTTATTTCTGGCAGCTAAGTTTAATTTTATTCTCTGCAATGGTGCTTGATCACATAAACTAACATTCGTATCCCAAAGGATCAGAGAAATACTTGATGAGTAATTGGCTATAAAAGTTTAATTTGGAAAAATATTCAGACTTTTTCAGTGTGTGTCATATTTAGTCAGTTAAGAGGAATCTTCCATCTGGTTAACATTGCAGACTAATTTGTCATATGGTTGGCACCAGATAATAGATGATCAATATTATATGTGAAATGGAAGCTGTAGTTTAAGCACACTGAATTTAATGTGCTTATATAAATAACACATTTGTATGTATTGCTACATTGTGTGCACACCAAATTTTATTACTTTCCTAGGAGATTTTGATTAGAATTACCTATTATTATTTAGACATACAGATGCATAATTTACAGAACTGCGTAAATCTAATCTGAATTCTAATCTGAGCTTGTTTTCATAGCTTTAGGGTGCAAAGGTAGTTCCTGAAATTTCTCATTTTCTGACTGTCAGTACTGTTGTGGTTTAACATGACCAGAAGCTAAAACAACCGCACAGTCATTCGCTCACTCCACGCCCCAACTGGGATGAGGGAGAGAATGGAAAAGGAAAAAACAAACAAGCAAACAAGCAAAAAAACCCCAGTGGGCTGAGACAAATACTGTTTAATAAGACAGAAAAGGAAGATGATGATGATGATGATGATGATGATAAATATAAAAGAATATACAAAACAAGTCATGAACAGGACAACTTCTCACCACCCAAAGCAGATGCTCAGCTAGTGCCCAAGCTGCCCCGCCCCCCCCGGCCCACCCCCAGTTATATACAGAGCATGACATCATATGATATGGAATATCCCATTGGCCAGATTGGGTCAGCCGTCCAGGCTGTGTCCCCTCCCAGGATATTGCCCACCACTAGCCTACTGGTGAGGGGGGGATGTTGTAGAGACAGCCTTGATGTATGCCAGCACTGCTCAGCAGCACCCAAAACACTGGTGTGTTACCAACACTTTGCTCGCTACCAACACACAGCACAGCACTGTGAGGGCTGCTATGGGGAAAATTAACTCCATCTCTGCCAGACCCAATACAAAAATAGAGAATTATCTTTATAGATATCTTCGCTATTCCTTTCCCTCATTTCCTAACATTTGCCATTAGTTAGGAAGTACCAAATTAGAAATACCACTTATATATATTAATCAGTTTAAACATTTGCAGTAGACCATATCTACTATTGAGTGGTCCTACAAAAGTATTTTCCAATTGATTTCAAGATAATATTTTCTGTGTTAATATTTATAATAACAACAACAACATCAATAATAATAAATGTGAATTGCTGTAACATTGGTTGTTATTTTGGCAATTACAAGAGAGCAACTTTTGGGGAAGCAGGTAGATTTGCAAATACGCATGTTTACCTAATGCCAGCAGCAATAATTTCAAAGTGGTTTAATTGGGCTCAGTGTGGTAGACACACAACCAGTTCAGTCACATGAAATTGCAAAAGAATGTTACAATCAAGTAAACAAACTTATCTGGATTAAACTAATGAGGTGGCCAATCGAAAACTCAGAAATGCATAAACTCTTGCACAATTCTTTAGGTTTTTTTAGCAGCCTTATTCAGCCAAGATGTAAAAGCACATCTGTCTGACATTACTGTAGACTGAAATGTTGACTGAAAAACTGTCTGTTTAACATATTTGTCAGCAACATGGACAGTGGGACTGAGTGCACTCTCAGAAAGTTTGCCAACACCACCAAGCTGTGTGGCACAGTTGACATGCTGGAGGGAAGGTATGCTATCCAGACGGACCTGGACAGGCTTGAGAGGTGGGCCCGTGTGAGCTGCATGAAGTTCAGCAAGGCCAAATGCAATGTCCTGCACATTGTTAGGCGCAATCCCAAGCACAAATACAGGTAACGGCCTTAAGCTGTAGAAGGCTAGATTTAGCTTAGCTATTAGGAAGAAATTCTTCACTATGAGGGTGGTGAGACACTGGAACAGGTTGCCAGGGAAGTTGTGGCTCCCCCCTCCCTGGAAGTGTTCAAGGCCAGGCTGGATGGGGCTTTGGGCAACCTGGTCTAGTGGAGGGTGTCCCTGCCCATGGCAGGGGGGTTGGAACTAGATGATCTTTGAGATCCCTTCCAACCCAAACCATTCTATGATTCTATGAATGTTATGAGGCAATAAAAGCATAGAACATGTCAATGTTAAGAGAATTTTTCAGTGAACCAGTACAAGCCCCTAAAATGTTTCAGTGTGCTTTTTTTTTTGGCTCAGTTCAGAAGGTAACTGCACTTGTGCTACTAGAAGCTCGTCTGTTCTAAAGACAAAAGCAGGAAGCTACTGTGGAAGTAAAAGTGACTCACAATTCGTAAGCCACTGAGCTCCAGACTGTTCTCACACTATGAGCACCTATTCCACCTACCCACGCAGTGAGGTACATCTCCTTGGAGACTGCACTGTACAAAGCAAAGCAAAAGATCCAAAGCTGGTTTAGGGTATCAACAAATAGTGAAATACAAATTATATATTTGACAAAAAAGTGTCAATTAAATCTTTTCCAAATTAGGTTGATTCCCACTCAGTTTTAGATTTCTAAGGAAACAGATCTTCTTTTCATCTGAAGATGTGGTGCTGCTACAGTTAAGCAAATAGAACTTAATTGAAGATTGTGTCAGGTTTTCCAGTGCTATAGAACTCACTGCACTGCACAGGTTTTAATTACTGTGTCCAAACGATGTAGAGAAAAGACAAAAAGCTCTGTCTTAGAAACCACATCCAAGTCTCCTGTATTGTGCTGTTGACGTGTTAAGAAAATTTTTGTTCTTTATTTTTATTATTCTTGTGTTTTGAGGGACAAAAGTCTAAGTAAGTGTAATGGAAAAAAAATAAAAATATTACTTATCACATGCAGGACACATTAGTCATATCAATCTATCTTAAAAAGAAGTAAATTTAATTTTAGTAATATTTAATTTATTTTTAGTAATTGTTCAGGTAGGGAATTCATATCGTGGTATCTTATTTTCAATTAACTATCTACTTTTAAATAGTGTGTTACATTCTCTCATAGATGTTAAAAATGTCTATATTTTTTCATTTATGTCAATGTTTTTCTCATGTACTGGGATGACTTTCACCATTTTCTTAGGGAGAAAAAGTTATAATTCTAACAGTTTTCCATTATAAGATCTATTTAACAGCTGAGTAGTAATTACAAAAAGTCAGCACTGGGAGGCTGATATCGAGCTCTTTGTGGCACAGTGAATCTAAAGTACTCCATTTAAGACTTTAATGTAATGTAAAATCAGGACAGTCTTCCCTTCAAGTCAGCGATGAAAAAGATGTGAGGGAAGCACTTCTTCCTTTCTGCAATTTACTAAATTATACATATTTTGGAAGTAAGGCCAAAGTAAATTGAGAATGTGTACGAGAAATGGATACATTTGAAATATAGATCCCCCTTTCCACAGTGTTGCCAAAACACTCCTCCTCATGTTACTACAAATGTCTGTGGACAGACTGAGAAAAAAGCACTTCATAATATGCAGTTTCCTTCATGTAAATATCACAGCTAAATTCATAGAACAGAAGCATGTTTAAGGGAGGAGACACTTAAGTACTGATTTACACCACCTGAAGGGGTTGTGCTCCCAGCTAGAAGGACAGCTGGACTACCAAAAAAGGAGAAATAACAATAATTACAGATAAAACATGATTTTGTAAAAATACAGTAAGTACTGAGATGGACTTCTAGGTTCTCATCCTTCAACACTTGTCCTAAAGAGTGGCAGTGGGCTGCCAATCTCAGTTTTCCCAGGAACCCGACACAGAACTGGAAGCACTGGGAGTCTGTGCTGTCAACTAGGTCAGACCTCCCACTTCCTTACTTAGGATCTAGAAATCTTCAGATCCCCTGGTCTCCAGCTCTGGAGAAAGAAATCCTGCACCTCAGGACACTCCCCAGATCATCCAGAGGTTTCCAGATTATGGAGTACCAGGTCTGGAGACTGATGAATTTCTGCAAGAATGAAGAACCAACTGGCTCAAGTTTGGAAAAGCCATGATGAGTTTCTAATGACAGTAATCTCAAAACAGTAGATTCCAGTAACCATCACATATTCTTTTTAATGTTCCAAATTAAAATAAAAAGAAAAAAATCAATCTCCTGTTTTTTTTCACAGCTGCAAAACTCATTTCCCAAGCAAAGCTTAAAAACTATTGATGAAACACACTGTGCAAACACTGACTTCTTTGCTTGTGGTCGTTTATGTTATTCTGCATTATTTATTACTTTGTGACACTGCACTTTTTTTTTATATGCTGCTTCCAACAACCATGGGAAGATATCTGAAATAGTCTACCTTTTTCTCCATACTTGTCTTCAAAGGGAAATTTTCAGGCCAAAAGTTTAGATAGGAAATGCAGGCATAACCCATCCAGTAAATTCCAGTGTTAAACACAGAATGAAACCATATGAATTTGTACACAATGTATTAATTTACTTTCCATATTTAGACAGAAATGTTTTAGCAGCTCCTAGTTATTAATTATTTCATTAGGAAATCTTTCTGAATAGCACCTTCTCAAGGATATCTGAGCAAGTTTTATCAGACTAATGCATTTGTATCCTATGGGACATCTTCAAAGACAGTATTAAACTTTAGTAGCAAATAACATAAGAAAAATGACATTATAATCACTGCAAGGAGTTTTGAGTCCAGAAGCATTTTGCAGATGTGATTGATCCAGAGAAAGAAAAGTGATGAAGATACAGGGCAGAAAACCCAGCCCAGAAGAGAAATATTTTTCACTCATGGGTATAAAAGGCACACGGAATTTGTCTCTCCAGTCTGAATAGAGAAAAAAGAAAAAAAAAAAAAGGAAAATTGCTTCATTTGAGTGAACTGCTTAGATGACAGCCAAGTGGTTATGTTAGAAGTACAAAGTATGTTGTACAAACTTTCTTCACTTCATGTGACCCTATGGAACTGCAGTTCAGGAGAACAGATCTGTATCAGGATGCCGTATCAAGAATCCACATCAATTCAAGGACTCGAAGAATTAATTTCTGGTTACAGGTGAGTGGAGCAATTGTCTGCTTGAAACTGTTAAAAACTACAGAGCCTGGCTTCAGTAAGAGTGTTCTCTGGTTTTCTGATTTGGATCAATGCTTTGTACAAACAAAGCACACAAAAACTGTGGCACACAAGAACACGAAGTCTCAGGACAAGTAACTTTATATTATGCTTGACATTTGCATGTCTACCAATTCATACATCTTCCTTGTCAAGCTACAAATAATAATTGTATGTCATCTATTACATCTCAGTTAGAGGTTTAATGTTTGTATATCCGTTGTTCTTTTCTCCCAGCAAACTATGAAAAGTCATTTTAAAATGAAGCTGCTGCTGATGCTGTGACATTTAGGTTGTTTTTCTCCTTTTTAATAAAATCATGGACAACTTGGTAAACAAACTCCATTATTATGTTAGATATTTATTTCTTTAAAGCTGAAATAAATCCACCTATATATTCCATTGGACTATTACTTCTCTGTTACACGTGAAGCTGGGAAATCAGTAAGATTTAACATAGTGAGCTAAGACACAAGCAGTTTCTCAGACTGGAGAGGTGAACACACCTGAGAGACAAACACTAACGTTTCATTACATTTTCTGAAATTATTAAAGCTTCAATGTGACTGAGTATCAGAATAAGAAAAAATGAAGTAACGCATTCCTTTTAAAAGTAAGCATTTCTGATTATCTTCTCTTCCCTCCATCCATCATGATTTCAGAACATATATTCTCATCGGCTCCAAGATTTAGAGATTAATACTTCACCTCATGTCTGATATCGATTCTAGATTTAGCTTTAACAGTCTTTCAGTGAGCAGCTGATAAAATCAAAACTGTACTAAGGCAGACAGGAATGCATGAGGCAAGATGATAATCAGGATTACGTGATTTCAGAGATCCCAAACTTTTGGAGCTAGAAAGTCTGCTGCCCTCACTGATGTAAACCTTCCAGCTTTTCAACTGGTGTATTTCTATTTTTGACCTTAGAGATGCTCACAAAGCACTTACTATATCCAACAGAGTTGAGCAGCATTTGATTTACTGAAAACAATTGATGTCTATGCTGCAACAGAAGTTAATATGCAGAACAGTTTCAAAACTCAAATACTTCTGAGCCTAACTTTGTAATATAATATTACTGGCATGCAACAAAATAAAGCTACAGTCTGACGTACTGTTCGAGAAATAACCCAACTTTTAGCAATTGCTATTTTCCCCTTTGTTCCATTTATCACTGATCTATGACTGATACATATTAAATAACCAATTATCTACCATTTTACACTAACTTAATTCTATTACCTAACATATTGGACGATACTATCAAAATACAAAAAGCTTAAATTTGCTTTTATATAGCTAAAACTAACCAATAACCTACAATAGCATTAATTGTTCAATGTGCCAGTCTTTTGCCGCATTAGTTAGAATTTCAACACCTACTTCATGGAGTTCAATACTTTTGTTATTGTTACTGTCTATACTGTTATTCTTTCTGATGTCCCACAGTAAATTTCATTGGCATGACTGTACTGGTTTTGGCTGGGATAGAGGTAATTTTTTTCACAGTAGCTGCACGGTGCTATGTTTTGGACTTGTGATGGAAACGGCTTTTCTCACTTTTACCCTTCCAATTCTCTTCCCCATCCCTCTGGGAGAGAGAGAGTAAGCGGCTGTGTGGTGCTTAGCTGCCTACTGGGGTTAAACCGCAACATTGTTCTAGAAAAATGCTTCCAGGACATCTAGAAAGCATTGTAATGCAGTTTGCTGACATTTTTAGAAACCAACGATTAATAGCTCTGAAAAGTAGGTGAAGCTCCTTGCTCAGCCATGGATACTGGAAATAATACCTTGGAAGTATGAATATGCCTAGAGTCCTAAGATTAAACATAGAACTTTCAAAACAAACATAATAAGATCCTCACTGACTGACAACTGCAAGAATTTATAAAAAAGATCTGAAATGTCTGAAGTAACAGAATTCAGAACAATAATTGCTAGAATTATTAGAAAAAAGTAGGTATCACTCCTTTTTTTGACAGGCCTGTTTGTATACCAATTGTTCTTTCCTTCCAGCAAACTCTGAAAGGTCATTTAAAAATGACAGGCTTTGCCAAACGCAATACTGGGGATGGAAAAGCAGAAATAGGAGGAGATAAATGATATCTCTAAAAGTCATTGCAAAACCAAAATAAATCACACCATTTTAACTGCATCACTGGCACAAGCCGAGAAGAATAGGTAGAGGTTGCACTATGAATTTACTACATTCAGTTTTTGGTTCACAAACACAGCTCAAGTAACGCTTTGAATTCTTTGCCTCCAGAGACTATGGGCCTGTGCTGTATAGAGTCGGGCCTCTCCAAACATCTGCTCTTTTATAACAAAACACAGGTATTAACAATTCCTTTTTAATATCATATGGTATTTTAGGATGGGAAATTTTATTTAAAGTCATTGGCA
Source organism: Grus americana (assembly GCF_028858705.1). Taxonomy (NCBI): domain Eukaryota; kingdom Metazoa; phylum Chordata; class Aves; order Gruiformes; family Gruidae; genus Grus; species Grus americana. The sequence goes on from NC_072854.1 coordinate 29,583,403, forward strand.
GGACTGAGTTAAGTTTCATTTTGAGAATTACTTGCACTACTGTAGTATTCATTTTCTACATTTTTTTCCCAGTCTGGTGAGCAGCTGCAGTTGTAAAACAACCTTACAGCAATGTCACAGCTCTGCCACTAACACCACATGATATTATGGTTCTCTAGTACGTGATTAAAAAAACAGGAAGACAGTGAATAAAACAATACTGAAATCACATTTGCTGCTACTTTAAAATACATGTTCCCCAATCTACCTTACTAATATCTGCTTGGCTATAAATAATCATCTATGAAATTACTTCTTTTTCAAATCACAGATGAAAAATGAATATGGGAGGCAAAAACAAGGCTGAAATGAACTACGATTTGGCATAGTTCAGACGCAGTTTAGAGCAGTAGCAGTGCTGGTTATTCTTTTGAAAGAAACACAATCTCAAAACACACTGAAAGGGAGACAAAATCACAGTATTTTCACAAGAACATGTCTCAGGATAAGGAACACCTGCCCTTTGAGCTTGTGGTATCTAATTATTAACAAAGGTACATTCTGCATTTTAGTGCTGTCTGATTTTTCCTCTTTGAACCATATTTTACCCCGAGTCACACCTCAGATACTTTCCTCCTAACAGTCTCAGTGCTGATGGATTTCAGATTGGAAAATGTAATTGCTTTTCTGGGTTTTTACTACATTCATTTGGCAACAAATCTACTAAAAAGTATCACAATGGATGAACTGCAGGTAAATGATCCCAGACAGATTTAATCTAATTTATCTACTAAATCACTTTAATTAGTTTTGGACTGTCAGCTGTTACTTCTAGTTTTTTTAAAACAAAAAAATAGAACAAAACCTCTCATTTGAAAAAAAGACTACTGCATACTTTCCTCAAGTCAAATAACCTCCCAGAAATTAAAAAACAAATAGAGAAAAAACCCACATCATTAGTACACCACTTCCAGTTTATAACTTGGATGATAAGACACAAAATAACTAACATCTGTCATCATGAACAGTGCGCTGTACCTTTATTATCTAATGTCTAGCAGAGTCAGACGTTGAGCAGTCTTGTTTAGAATGATTTAAATTCACATTTATTTTAATGCATGCTTATAAAAATTGAAATTTGCCATTTGGTTTGTTTTTCTACATTGCTTATTGATGTCAGATACAGTAGTATAAAGCCAAAATAAAGACTCTGTAAAACTAAGTATGTTACTGACTGCTACCACAAAGTGGGGACAACTGTTATTAACAATATAAATTACCATAAAAATATACTTAATATCTTTTTGTATCTTGGACCAACTGAATGAAAACTTGTTTGGTTTTGGTTTTCTTTTATGCACAACATGTAAACAAACAACAGATGTTAAAAACCTCATTATGTAGTGTGTGTTCCTTTGTTCCTGATCAGTAAGCCTTCTGAAAGAAGCTTCATAATGATTTTAAAGAATAAATTGTGTGAAATAAACCCATTATTTCAACAGTAAAAAATTTTCCAAATTATACCCAAACATGAAATGAATTTGTAAATCATGTTGACATCACTAAGAGCAAACAGGAGTGGTCTTGCTCAGTTACAATGTTGGCTTTGCTAGATTTATTTAAAAAATTTTCAATGAGGAAGAGGAACAAGAGAGAAAAAATAATAACATGAACACAGAGTGAAGCTGATACCTTCCCCGCCCACCTACATCTTACAAGCTGATATATTTGCTTCTTAATCTATGGGAAATTTTCATTTCTATTAAGAACTATGTGACTTCCTTTTTTATTCTTTGGCAATAAATCAAAATATCTACTATTATGGCATACAACTCTGCCATGGAACAGAAAGTCTGGCAACTGAACTGATACTACTGCTGTAAAAATGTACTGCCTGGTCTTTAATTAGATTCACATATTTGCGTAAGGGAGTATCTGGAGCCAAAACATGTTGATTCTTCTTTGCCTATGTTTATGTATCAAGGAGACAAAAAAAAAAAAAGTCTTGCCGGATCAACAAAATAAATTAATAGTTTGTTCTCTTCAGAGTGGCAATCCTTCTGTTTTCCTAGGAGGGCTGGGAAGGGACCAGAAGAGCAGCTGGTGCAGGTCATGGATTAAAGTTCTGCTAAGAGAAACATCAGAAAAGAGATTTCCAACAGGGAAATATGAAGAAGGGATCTGAGATATTGTATCTTCAGATATGAGAGATCCAGGGTCAGAAATGTCAAGGTAAAGAATCTGTTCTCAAATGCTGACTCCTCCAAGTAGGACTTGTAGACTTGCATCTGGGGCAGATAGACACATAAAGAGACTCTCACAACCACCCCATTCATTTTTGCTGCTGGAAATAGACAAGCTGTAACACAGATGAAACTTCCATATGAGCCAAGCTGTTACACAAGTAAAATCCCAGTGTCACGGGAATAGGTAGTCCAACCACAGTCTAGCCCAGGATTCTGTTTATGACAGGGTCTAAGAGAGGATGCCACAGAAGAGGATAGGAATATGGCAAGTACATACTGATGCTTCTGAAAAATAGTCTTCCAGCCTTCAACAATTTGCTGCTCTTGGACTTTATGAGCCAAAGATTTTTTCTTTGCATTTAATATCTTTTAATGAATCTTTATCTCATGAATTTATACATGTTGCTTTTTGAACCATATAACATTTTGTGTCCACAATATCCTACAAAAAAAGACCCATGGCTTTATTACACTGCGTCATAAATATAAGCAGAAGAATTCCCAGTGATTTCAACGAGGCTGAGGTTTTCTTTCCCCTCAGAACACACAGTGCCTTAAAAAAGACAAAACAAATCATAACTTATCTTCTCTAATATGCTTAAGGATTAGCTAAAAAGTATTATTCCTGTACCACCTAAAAGCTGTGGGAAAATCTGAATTCCATGAAACATTCATTTGGACATTCTGCTAGCACTTCTGCATTACACCCTTTTTTTTTTTTTAATGAGAACTTCATATTTATCCTCAGAATCTGAAAACTAAGAAAACCTATGATAGGTTTTAGTACATTTGCTGAGAATAATGAAAGCAACTGATTCTACTATTGCAGATTACAAATTAAAAAAGTCTTGATGACTAAAGAGTATATAGGCATAACAAAAATACAACAAACTACCATTCCTAATGTCAAAAGGAATGAAAGAGAATATCCTCTTTTAAGAAACTAGATTCCACCTGGATAAACTTACAGGGAGAGCTCAAGAAACCCTGAGCCCTCAATTATTTCTCCACACATTCTGGTGTCATGGAAGAAATTCCTGTTCAAAACCCTCATGTTCATACCGACACATCTACCTCTCATTTCTCTGTAAAAGTAAATTTAATTCATGCCTCAATTAATTGGAGATTTTTTTCTTCTCACAGATACTGCCATCTAATGAAAGAATTGAAGTTTAGCTAACTTATCTGAAAAAGAACATCAGAAGGCATTTGACAGAGAGCAAGAACCCACTAATTTGAAAATGAAAGCAGCAAAATCTTTCTCCAAATGAGCTACAATTTTGGAAATAGTGGAAATGCTGAGACTATACTCATGTTCATTTATGAATTAGATGTAGTAGCTTAAAATGTTACTGTTCTTCAGCTGCTCATTACCGTGCCCTCAGATAAGATATTCTATTAATGTGAATTGTGAATCCTTTCAGTACGTTTCAATGCACAGTAAAACATGTTACTTTAAATCATCTTAAAATGAAAGCATTACAGAATCAATTTTTATCACCATGGATTACAATAATATCCTAAATTAGGTGAAAAATTAGACAGTAGACTCATACTTTACCAAGCCTCTGAAAAATCTCTAAAAATAAGCCTTTTGCTTCATGCATTTAACTTTGTGCTTCCAAAAGCCAAATAAGGATTCAGCTTTTTAGAAAACAGAACACTTCACAGTTTTAAAATTTTGTTAGCTCTTACACAAATCATGAAATGAGTACTGCCTCAGGGCAGGCATGTGGAAAAAGCAGCTTTCCAAAGGACCAGAACACCCTTGATAGCTTAATTAACCCAAAATAGTAATAATAAACCCCCAACACACACTTGCCAGAAGCTTCTATGGTCTTTGTTTCCTGTTCTTATTTAACTCATGGATTCTGCATTACATTATATTTTCTATTAGTATAATAGAATGACTATCATTGCTAAATTCAGTTTTTTGAAAGTCACATATTTCTTCTGTGTATGGTACCTTGACATGATCCCGTTCACAATTTTTCACACAAAAATAAGTACCTCTTAAGTATTACAAGAGGTTTGTGGTGGTAATACTGCAGGTAATCAAAATGGTATTATTGTTGCATAAAATATCAGGAGCAAATTGCAACACTTTTTGTCAGGATTTTGTGTTTCATAGAGAATTTTTAGCTTCATCAACTTGTGTGAGAAAGTTTTTGTCATAGTTATGAAAAGCTGATATGAAGCTCCAGTCTCTATAGATATGACATCAAATATTGATGTAAAATGACCACTGAAATCTGGTATAATAAAGTTTGCAACAGAATATTTCTATTTCTTTAGCTCTACTACTAAGGCTAGATATTGTATTATGGTATCAGTGGGGCATTACTTCACATTTCCTTAGAACACAGTTCCATTTGTTCAGCACTTAGTTAAATGAAACAAACTGAAATTTTGACCATGTGAAGTCTGACTCATGTCTCAAAGATGTTACTAGAATGCTAGAATTTAACTGTACAGATTGAAAGCAAAACAAGAAAACTAACATTCACAGATTAAGTCTGGCTGAACTCATCTGACCTTTATGCCTCAGAAATAATGTCTATATCCACACTTAGAATCAAAAAATTGTTTGGGTTGAAAGGGACCTTTAAAGATCATCTAGTCCACCATTCACCACTTGAGTGAGAACTGTTAAGGGATGCACAGACAGTGGGTATTTCCACGCTGCGTATGAGGCAGCTGGGAAGCAGCCTGGACAACATCACATGTTCATGCTGCAGGGAGGTAGAACTCTGGTTGACACATTCACAGCACCAAGGACTGCCCAATCTCAGGCTGCTTCTGCACACCAATAAACTGTAAAATGCAGCACTGGGGCCTTTCTACAGAGGTGAGGAGATCACTGTGAAATTGTGAGTTTTCAATGATCTACACAAAAAACTTGGTGGTGCTATCCCATTTCTGATGCAAGGTCAGTACCATGCTACAACAACTTGTACTATAAATAATTTTAAACCCATCAGTTAGCTTGGAGGTGCATATGTCATGTCCTAGAGATAAATGTTCTAAATGTTACTGTCAGTAATTCAGTGAGGATGCCAGTACTGACGGTGCACTTGGAAGTGCTCTGCTTATTTGAAGAAAAAAAGCAGGGATCTTACAGTATTGTTGCATGAGACTCTTCGGTCCTAAAAACCAGCCTGCCTTTGCAAATGATAAATAACTTTTAAGGAATGTTCTGTTTCTTAAATATATTCACAATTTCTTTTCTGTCCATTTTTAAAGAAATCCACTAAGTACAATAATTTTATAATTAACAATGAAGCCCGTATTTCTGTCACATAAGTACAGGATAGTGCCAAAGAAGTAGCTGTTAGGACTGGAATTAGCTGTTTAGCTTGCAGACAGACACTGTTAAAGGCTAGTGAAAGCACATTTAAGATTCTGCTACAACATTCCTAATAGATTTCCTCTTTATTTTTCCTGCTGTTTTGACCAAGATGTTTGGGTCAAGTTACATGACAGTTGTATTAAGCTGCATTGTATCAGCAAAATCAACCGGTTACAAATATGTGACCTTCATTCCCATCAACAGAACAAGACCTGCATTTGTTCCTGAAGAAGAGTATGTAATATTGCATCAAATTATGGATAGATCTCCTGAAATGGATCCTAATGCCTAAGTATGCATGCAGTAGAATCTATGTTGACTGGAGTTCTACTTTTCTGAAGTGTATATTGTAATAGATAAAATATATTTCACGTTCTCCCCCCTCCCTCCAATAAAAAAAACCCAACAACATTATCAGGCATAACTAATGATACAGAACACTGAAAATGAGTGGAAATAATAAATAATAAAATAATAAGCAAAGGCCAAAGACAGCAAGTGATTCTGTCATTCTGTCACTCATTTAAAGGACTCATTAAATGGATACTTCATATATAGTTACTTTTATTAGTTTATAAGTGGTTCATTAGGATATCATAGGCAAAATATATAAATAATGAAAATAATATGACAATTTATATATGAAATATATGCAAGTGATGACAAACACTGAAGTGCCTTATGACAGCCATGGGGTTTTGAGATGTACTGTGCATGATAGTATTTTTGGTTTGTTCAAGACAGATTCGAAGCATTCAGTCCAAAGACTTTTCTACTTAGGAGTTGGGGCAGTTCCTTCTCTGCAAAGTTTTCACAACTAAGTAGTGTGAACAGAGGTACATCACAAAGTACAGCTGCAACATGTTTCAAAGTTCATCATTTACTGGAAGATAAGCGGCAGTTTCCTCTCTTAGTGGCTGTTTTTACATATTCTGCTGCTGATGATCTACTGCAGTAGGGTTTTTAATAGAAACTCTGACAAAAAAATTATCTACACAGTGACCAAAGCAAAAGCGTACCAAGCTTTGTATCATCAAAAGAAGGGAACAGGAATGCATTTGGTGAAAGGACATTAAAAAAGATTACATTATCACATTCCTGAAAGTATCCAAACTAAATAATTGCCTATGTCCAATGTCCATTTTATGGGCCTGCCTGAGTCCTAAAACAAAAAGTTGCAACATTGTCAGAAGCAGCAAGTCTTTCACTCATGATATAACCTGATACATCCAGATATTCCAGTGTAAATCCCTTCATTAGTGTCGGACCTGTATTTTATTCTTCAATCATATATTCCCAACTGTCCAGGACATATTCTAAAATGTACCTGTCTAGATAGAGTGAAAATTCTCTGCAAACATACAGTATTATACCCTGTGTTCTCCTTTCCTGAAAGTCATTCGGAAATGCTGGCAAGGGGATAGGTTCATTTATGAAGTGACACACAGCTAACTTTCGCATATGTGTAAGATGCAATTTCACAGAAACTTTATGAAATATGGCAGGAGATTCAGTTATCAATGGCTGTTATCCACTTCTTTCATGGAGGTGTTGCCACTAGTAATGAGATACAAAACAGCTGTAAGTTTGAAATGTGGGATCGTGAGGTTTGATAAAGTCAAATGCAAATATAAACTCGGTATACTACATCCACTTAATGAACAATTTTATTTAAATCCTTTGGAAAGGCTGTCATTTGCTGACAAAATGCTGAAAAAGCCTTGCAATAGATGATACATGGCTGAGGGAGCAGCTAAATATACTGTTATCAAATCAAGTGACAGGCACAGCTGCTTAAGCAAATAGTTTAGGATATCCGGAATCTGAGATATTGTTAGTAATGGATGTTATTGTGGAGAAAATGACAGATTGTTTTTTCACTTTGCAGGTATCTAGGTCTGCTAGAATCACTTCTGTTATATTCAGACCTCTGTGGTACTTCTGAAACATGCACCTTGTCTTGAGGAAATCATGCACTGAGCCTCCAGTAAGGCAGGCTGCAAGAGAAGCTGGAACAAGGCTTAGGTCCACTAAGTTACCTTTACCTTAAAAAGATTGTGTTCTGAAGTACATAAAGTATGGGTGGCCTCAATAAGCAGCTGCTCACAAGCTATTTAATCTTTATCATTATCTTTCAGACCAAACACGAGATGATTACACTGCAACTACTGCTGACTGTATATAATGGCAGCATGCTTTCAGCATGAAAAAGAAAAAAAACCTAGTAAAACTTCTATTATTTATAAAAAAGCAAGAGAAGATGTGAGAGTCTCCTATGCCCACAGAGGGAAAAATGGCATGACTGTAAAGAGAACAGTGGTCCGCGGGGGTTGAAAGACTTCTGGGTTTTTTTTTGGCTTTACTACTGTGTGAAGATTGGCACTCACAATTAGTCAGAATTTCCCAGAAGTGAAAATGCAGCAGCAGCTGCATCACCCTGGGATAGACTAAGCCTGCTGTATTTGGCAGCCTGGGTTAGAGTGCCAACAAAAAGAAAGGGCAGAGCAACTGGAAGAAGTGATTTTAAAAGTTAGGTGACACTTAAGAATCTGGTTATATAAAGTGGTTATAAGGCACTTGTAGATTGTCCTAATTTTTTTGCCATAATTGAAAAATTTCAATGTTTAAGCAAACAATCAGAAATGTAAAAGCTGTCCTTACATGACCCTCAGGCATGTTCCCAACCTTTCTTGCCTTTTAATGCTTCTGTACATCTCAGATCTTTAAAGAGCATCTGAGGAAAAAAATTCTTTTTTCTTCTCCTGTATCTCTGCTTCTATTCAGAATTCAGAGTGTTAGATTAAAGTAATAACGAAAAAAATGCTGCTGTTGTTGCCTTAGGGTGATGTTGCAGCCTCAACTAAATGAGGGCTCATTATAAAATTTCCTGATTTATTATTATGTGTTAAAAGAATCCAAATAATGTCAACATGAATTATATGCAGTTCCTAGCTAAACAAAAGCCAATGAAATACAATTAACACTTACATATGAGTTTACCATTTCAGTGCCATAAAACAATAGCCAATTGTCTAATAAGCCTCTTAATAAGAATAATTGCCTTAATTTTAATCAGAAAAGCAGTGTTCCTATTCGAGTGTTTACACTCATGAAGAGTAGTCAGTCATGCACATTAAGGCAGTTAGGAAACCTGCACCTTCAGCAACGGCCCAACGGGCTCAAACACAACACTCTGCTGTCTGGACAATAATTGAAATTCAGTTCTTTGCTTCGGGCATTGAGTTTAACTCTCTATTTTCTGTGTCATAGGCCTAGTTAGACCTTTTTGATCATCAGGTAACTCTCCTGTCACTAACTGCTAATGGCAGCACTTACCTGGGTGTGGAGAATCTTCCAGAGCAACAGGCGGGGAGTGCTGGCACAGCAGCAGCCAATCGCCAGGTGCCGCAGGAATTTGAGCCAGTCAGAACTGGGTATTCCCTCTCTGCTCCTATGACTGACAGGAGCTGTGGTCGCTGAGGTTGAGAGCGGGTAGGGACTGCTCATGAGGGGGGCTGGAGCACTTCAGGGCTCTGATGGCCTCTGGCCCTGGCCAGCCTGCATGGCTGGGAGTGCTGCCCTGACCTGCCCAACCTCCTTCTGCGCTGTATCATAGAATCATAGAATGGTTTGGGTTGGAAGGGACCTTAAAGATCATCTAGTTCCAACCCCCCTGCCATGGGCAGGGACGCCCTCCACTAGACCAGGTTGCCCAAAGCCCCATCCAGCCTGGCCTTGAACACTTCTAGGGAGGGGGCCTCCACAACCTCTCTGGGCAACCTGTTCCAGTGCCTCACCACTCTAACAGTCAAGAATTTCTTTCTAACATCTGTGGTATCACCCCACCACAACCACCACCACCACCACTGCTGCCATCAAGAGGCAGGGACACTGTGTGAGGAGCCTTTACCCTGATCTGCCTGCATTCTCTCTCAGGCCGTCCTATGTCTCCCAATGTGGGCAGGGAGGCCTGTCATTTGTTAGCATTAAATACATATCTGTGACTAAAAGTGCTTCGGTGTGTGAGTCCATTTCATATCCTGATTTAAACACCAATTGTTTATAGTGTTCCCAGTGAAAGGCTACTAGAAAAGGACTTACTGACAATTATAAAGTGATTGCTTATACTGCACTTATTGTGTTAGATTTCAACAAAATTGAGCTCATTGCAAATCATGCTTTCAACAAAGTTCATGAACAGTGTGGCATCAATACAGATTTTCTGCTTTGGGGCAAAACCAGATTCATGTCCAGCTGTCTCCAAGCACACACGATACAAGCTTGACTCCAGTTTTAAAGGACTGCATAGACACATGCTGTATGTAATGTCATCTACTGTCAAATGAATTAATTTTATTTAAGGAATAACAATTTAGAATTTGTTTCATTATTTTCAGGGTTTCAGTCTGGTTTTTAAAATTTTGAATTTAACTTGTCTCCCATTCTGTTTCTATAATTTTCTGAACAGTTCTCTCACAATTATCTTCTCTCAGGTTGTTCAACAGAAGGGAGATCTCCATCACTGAACACTCTGGTCTAGATCTTAACAGCCAAAGTCTAACATCTCCTGAAGTAGCGTTCAATGTCCCGCACTGTTACAGTTAAGTTACATTTACAGTTTCTGTGTTTTCAGATTTGAAAAGAAAGTTTGTATAGATAGACAAGTAAATAAATATCTTTACTCCCACTTTTCTGAGTTATAATGCCCATGAAAAAAGAGGCTCATGGTGATTTAAGCCTGGACACATTCTTAATTCCTGAACTCATTTTGTGTCTTAATACTTTTAACAAAAATACTTCCTCTTCTCTTGTATGCCTTTAGAGTAAAATACAGCAGATGAATCCTTCTTACCAGTGGCCAGTGATGACAAGGCTATCCAAGCAGGCAAGCAAGCAAGCAAGCACGTAAGAGGATACTAGGACAGTTACTTCTAAAAACTCCTCAGTTTTAAGGATTCTAAAATTGTATTACTTGCTGGAGTTGCACTGCATGCACAAGTAGAGAATGAAGGAGAGAAGGAAGGACCTGTACTAACTGTTGTCCCAATTCTGATGGGCACTGATCTGTTCAGAAAACTGGCTCTGCACAGTGCTGTGTGAAGTGAAGTCAGAACCACTACAAGTTTACAGAGGCTCCAGAACAAAGACGACTGCAATTTTGGTGCTTCAGTGAAAAATGAAGGGCAGAATCGAGGAGATCAATCACTGAATATTCTTATTAGCAGGTAAGACAGTGACCTAACAGGCACACAATTGACTACAGCTGGCTTGGAGCTCAATATGGTGGAAAAAGTACCTATGTAGCTATGCTGAGGTATGATGGATACGCAAAACCATATAGTATATTCTTAACCAATTAAAATCTGACTTTTGTCAGTGTGTGAGCAGTAGGAGCAAAATCTATGCAAACTATCACTCAGTGAGGAGCGTATTTTTCATATATTGGAGGAGCAGAAAACACTGAAAGAGTCAACCCATTGTTGTAAAAAGTGCCTCTTTTCTTAAAATCTGGTAATAAGAGCTAACATAAAATGCATTGCTAATTATCATGAGAATAAAAGAAAAAAACAACCAATGCCTACAACTGAAAAAACCCCCACCAAAACTGATTTTGATTCTTGGCCTAACTGTTGGCATGGACTGACTGTCCTTCTAAGCTCATGTTCACCTAACCCAGTATGAGTTATTCGTGCAGGCTCTGTTTCTAGTCAGTGAGTAGAAATAGGCACATTGACTGCCTGATTCCTCTGAGCTGTTTTAGATGGGTGAGATAATGGATACCAAAGAAATATCTGCTTCTCCCACTAACTAAAGGAATCTAGAATGTCTAGATCAGATACAGACATTTATATTGTAAATATAGTTATATGAGAGAAACTCCACTAGTAAGCAGTGAGGAACCACAATTAAGCTAAGTAACCACAAAGCAGATTGAAGGCTGCTCTAGAGCTTCAGTGAACTACTTTTTTATCAGAGTGGCAGGATTACAAGCTTCTGTTTATGTGGGTGACGACTTACTTTTAGCTTAGTATCACAAATAAAATCATAAATATCAGAAGAGCAGAGGGTGTTCAAGCCTGGACACTAACTTCATGGGACTTCTTTTTGAAACTATGGTGAGAAATTTGACAACATTGGTTAAAGCTCCTGGCAGGTTTGAGCTAAGAAGAGAAGCAAATTATCCAGTCTTTAGAGCTTACTTTCACAGAGGTACACCTTTGTAGGGGGGGGTCCGTTCAGGTAACTGCATACAGTTAATATTTATATATAGTTATGCACGGAACTTTCTTATCACAGTTTGGGTTCAATGCTACCACAGCTAGCTTGCTACCAGTAGTTGCTAACTGTGACTTCAGCATAGGTATAACCTATGTATAGGAAAGTATGCTTAAAGATTCAGAAATAATTTTTCACATGCTTTAAAATTTTATCACACAGTTTCTGTTACTATTTGGTACATCAATAAACTATTTACATCTTGTGTCCAAGAAGAATGCAACTAATATTAGTGTTATGTTAAAAAAATTAAAATGAAAAGTTGATGCATACTAGGGAAAAGTTACCCAATCAGTTTTTAAACATGCTTTTTCAACTCTTGTTAAACATTAATTTCCTGAATCCTTCACACCCTGAAATACAAAGACTTGAAATATTCTTGCTAAATGAGTCTCGTTAGGAATATGATTAATATAGGAAAAAAGTTGCAGTACATCATAAGGTTAGTTTGATCAATTGGTAGAGCAAGCACGGTATCCTAGCCAATTTTATAGGCTGATGATAAAGAGAGAGACATTTTTCTTTTAAAATTACACAGTATAACCTCACTGGATATCAGCCACAAGAGGTAAGTCATGTGGGCACTCACAAAATGCCTCATCTTAATTAGTCATAAGGACACCAACACATATCACATATCTTCACTCTATGTTCACTTGGTTCTAACTTAAAAGCCATGCAAATCCAAAGTCTGTAAACACCTCTTATTTCATATGTAAACAAATTGAAAGCCAAATACTCACTTCTAGAAAGTTGGGAAAATGTGTTATCTGCTTAAAAACTATTATTCTCACATCCTGCCTGTTTTTTTAAAAAGATAAAGCTTCCTTCCTGTTGAGGGAAAACTGAATACATAATACTGTATATCAAATAAAAGTATAATTAAAAAGACAATGCCAGGAGTGAAAGTTGCTTAACTCGCCCCCAAGTTATACTTTACTATCTTCAAACTGCTGTAGTTACTAAATTGCTGGAAAAACTGTATTACTTTATCTAGCACTGAACAATGCTGCAATGGTTTAGTTCTATGCCCATCCATCTTTTTTTGCCTAGCACTTTGGTTAAAATAAAGCTCTCCTACCTAGTTTTCCAATGCGACTTTCCATTTTCACTAGTCTTTTATAAGGGCGTATTCTCTCAGGCAATGGATTTAAGTGATTTACACAGTGTTAGACCAAGGGGGAAGAAATGCCTGTGTCCCCCAGAGCAGCCACACTTTTAATCAAATATAGCTCATAAATCACATTTACAACTTTCAGAGCTCAATCAATAGGATACTTTATAGTCTGTAACAAAATTATCTGGAAAGAAGTAGAAGTCCAAGAAGGATGTTACTGAGGGACCACACACATCTAGGCTTTGCACCCTGTCTGCCTTTAGGGATTAAACTGACAATTTTAACAATGAATGATCTGTCCCAGAACTCTAATGCATTTATAAGAAATGCATAGTTAGCTGATAATGAAGCATTCTAGGAGGCCATAATCAATAGTACCAAAGCACAGCAAGTTTCCTGTTCCACTTTGCCCTAGTTTGGGGACAATTATTAATACTTTTCTTGTTAAACTTTAGCTACATACTTTTGTTCTCATGGGCAGAAGTTTTCATGACTTTGCTAACTCAACTCTATTAAATTTCTCTGAAGCTCTCTCCAAGTAAATCACAGAATACCAGGGACTAATTCAGTTACATGTCTTCCTTCAGTTCAATTTGCATATTTAATATAGCAAATTCTTCATCAAGTGATTAATTTGTATACATAATACTGAACAGTCTCCTTTATAAAATGTAGTAAAAATTACTTCATTATGTAATGCATAGAAGTTGCTATTTGTACAGTACTTCATCTACAACTGACATAGATAAGTCAACGCCAAGTTTATAAATTATTGCTAAAATACCTGCATAACTTCAATTATATATTAGATAACTTTCTCATAATTTCTGGAGTATGCAATAGAAAGTGAGAACTTAATCACCTCAGATTAGGTACTTCTTCAAACTGTGTTGCCTACTTGTATATTCCACTAATGACACAAACGCACTGTGTGTGTTTTGTGTTGAAGATTTATTTGAACTTTTTTTCCCTGCAAAAGGCACCATCAGAATTCTTATACTTTGTGCTATGAGCACAAATAACAAAAAGTACTGTCTCGACCTCTTGAAGATCTAATGACAGGAGCTTTCATGAAATTATAAATGGATGCCTGCAGCTGTTGTATCAGCATTCAAATTGCACACGTACTTCAGTGATACCAGGGAGTGCTGGCTAAGTGACTCCTAAGTGATAAACTATTCAACAGCAAGTCTTCATTCAGATGAAAATCATCTTAACAGACTGAATTCAGACAGCTTTGCCTTTCATTCCTTTTTGAGACATCTGCAGAAAGTACTGGAAAATATCTGCATGATTTCAGGTTTTGAAGACAGACGACTAGAACACTAAACACTGAAGATGTGAGAGCTGTTACCAGCTCTTACAGAATACAAAGGATAAAAATTAGGAAATAATATTGATACATTAAGATGTTGCATTAAAATGTATTATCATTATTACTTTCAGCAACTTAGATGGAAATTGCTTGTAAGGACAGAACACAAGGAAAGTGCCATCATAGCTCAGAAATCTATTCTCTTGCCAAACTACAAATGACTTTTAATTTTATGTCTATTAGGGATCATGTTGCCACTGAATTAAGACAGGTCTACAGGCTAAAAATGGTAAGCTAGGGTCCTAGATGTGACTAGGTCATGTATTGGGTTTGTGTGGCAAGGTTTTGGTTGTGGAGGGGCTACAGGGGTGGCTTCTGAGAGAAGCTGCTAGAAGCTTCCCCCATGTCCAATGCCAGCTGGCTCCAAGATTGACCTGCCGCTGGCCAAGGCTGAGCCCATCAGTGATGGTGGTAGCACCTCTGGGATAACATAGTTAAGAAAGGGAAAAAAAAAATCCTGTGTAACATCAGCCAGGAGAGAGGAGTCAGAATATGTGAGAGGAACAACTCTGCAGACACCAAGGTCAATGCAGAAGGAGGGGGAGGAGGTGCTCCAGGCACCGGAGCAGAGATTCCCCTGCAGCCTGTGGTGAAGACCATGGTGAGGCAGGCTGTCCCCCTGCAGCCTGTAGAAGATGATGGTGGAGCAGATATCCACCTGTAGCCCATGGAGGACCCCACGGTGGAGCAGGTGGATGCCTGAAGGAGGCTGTGACCCTGTGGGAAGCCCGTGCTGGAGCAGGCTCCTGGCAGGACCTGTGGACCCATGGAGAGAGGAGCCCACGCTGGCGCAGGTTTGCTGGCAGGACTTGTGACCCCGTTGGGGACCCACGCTGGAGCAGTCTGTTCCTGAAGGTCTGCACCCTGTGGAAGGGACCCACGCTGGAGCAGGGGAAGAGTGAGAGGAGTCCTCCCCCTGAGGAGGAAGGAGCGGCAGAGACAACGTGTGATGAACTGACCACAACCCCCATTCCCCGTCCTCCTGTGTTGCTGGGTGGAGAGGAGATAGAGAAAATCAGGAGTGAAGTTAAGCCTGGAAAGAAGCGAGGGGTGGAGGGAAGGTGTTTTAAGATTTATGTTTTATTTTCTCGTTATGCTACTCTGATTTTCAATTGTAGTAAATTAAATTAATTTTTCCTGAGTTGAGTCTGTTTTGCCCATTATGGTAATTGGTAAGCTCTCCCTGTCCTTACCTCAACCCACGAGTTTTTCATTATATTTTCTCTCCCCTGTCCAGCTGAGGAGGAGAGTGATAGAGCGGCTTTGGTGGGCACGTGGTGTACAGCCAGGGTCAGCCCACCACAGGTCTTTAATGGGTTTAAACACTTATCCTTTTCAATCAAAACCTTTAATAATTTTATTTTAAAGGAGGGTGGGAGAAAGTTGTTTGACACAAAAAATGAAATTGATAGTAGCCAAGTAATCTTTGACCCAATTTAATGCCAAATTGCCCTATTTCACTCTAGGATGAAAGGTATGAAGGTCTCACTGGTATAGTATACCTCCTGAGATATCTCCAGAAGTAACGTGAAAAGTATCCCTTATACTGCAGGTCCTATGGCTTTCTGATGAAGACAAGTGAATCTGTTTGTGAAGTCTGTAAAAGGTTGTTTATTTATAGAACTTCTTTGTTTTGTGACCAGAGATTCAGGTGGAATAGTAGGATACTGAGGAGGGAAGCTGAAAGCAGTTGAACTCTAGAAATCAACTGTTTGAATCCTGCTTGACATCCATATTTCAGGAACTAATCAAAGCCTAAATATATACACACCTAAAGCTAAGTTCAAATCTTTAAAAGATATTTTGATATCCCCTTTTGATTTCCCACTTACAGTATCATGAGAGTATGTCTGCTAAAATTTTCTGTTACAGTGTTCTGCGGACCTGACGGATGAGTCATGACAAATATGATCTTGTGTAGGGTCATCAGCTTCTAGACAAACCCTCTTCTTGTAGATGGAGAATATGGCATATAATAAAATTGCCATATTTATCTATTTTCTATCATAATCACAATCCTCTGACATATAGCTGTATACGAAAATGTTGGCAATAATACCTTTCCAGTATTCCAAGGACAGCAATTGGGTGGACATAGAGAGGCATGTCTGCATGATCTTGTGCAGAAAAATACTTACTAATTCAATTTCTATACAAAGTTGGCAGGGCATGAATCAGATCTGGTCTAAAAGGCATGATGCTGCACTAATGCACACAGATGGTAGTAATTTTCCCAAATGTGTGAATTCCCATGCTAATAAAATCACATTATTTATGATTTCTTCACACAGTGCTTCAAGACCAGTGATTTCTCAAACGAAGTTAGAGCATGACCATCTGTCACTGATCATGCGGACATGCGTAGAGTAGTACAATCACACAGCATCTGGTCAAAATATAATTCAAAAGACCAATAATGGGAGAATAATCTGGAATATTATATGATAAAAAATATCATATCATGAAACAGCTGTATATTCTAGCAAGTCAAGTAACACTTATACTGGATAAGTCTGGATAAGCCTGGATTTTGTTCTGATTGCAAGATTCAGAAATCTGTACCAAACCAGACAAACTATGTACTTAGATTTTTCTCAAGAGAAATCACATATCAGAGCTACATGTTGAATATATGCTGAGTATTCAATTTATAACAGGATGTTTTCTCTCATATCAGCCAATTACCAAAGAAAGGTGCACCAAGATAAAGTTTTTTAATTATATGTGCAACTGATTCCATTAAAACTGAGGAAAATTGCCTTTATGTAATTACTAGATTGACAGGCATATTTTTTATTAATAACAAATAGGATTTGTTGCCAAGAATGAATTACAGATAGTTGATGTATATTGATGGTTAATGATATACAGCTATAGATATTTTAAAATTGGTCAGTGCAAATGAATCCTCAAGGTACTCTTTGCACATTAATATATTGAGTTTTCAAATCCAAGCAAAGTTAAGCTTTCCCTTGAGCAAAGAAATTTACTTCTGGAATAAAAAAGAAGAAAAAAGATCACTGATAATGTACACGTCTGTTTCAGAGAAACAAAACTAAAGGTTAGAGTTCTGTGAAAACATACGATGAATAAGATCCTTGAAAACACATGGACTATCTGTGGTTGGTCTTAAAGTACTGGGCAGTGGAATTAAAATGGCTGATCAGAAATACCTACATCCACAGTATAAGGTTTTTACTCCCAAGGATTCTCATGAGAATGAATTTGTCTTTGCTGATTGCCCTGTATTGAGTTAAGGACAGTTGGTTCTGCCTATGAAAACACAGCCTCTCTGGGTGATCTGCTGATCCTTGGCAGAAAAAAATGTTTAGGAACTTACTTTTGTGGGATGTGATTGCTATCAGACATATTTCAGTATTTAATTTGTGAAACCTGACAGATTACAGTAGCTGGTAATTCATTGAGCCTCTTTAAGATACTGTATTAGCTTTCAAAGGTAGCTGATCTGAATTATCAGACATCCCATTATTAGAAAAGGATGTAAATAAAGACTTTCCTGAGGCAGTCCTGGAAATCTTAAAAAACATCTTCGTAAAGAATGGAAGAGTGAATTATCACTTGCCAGGCAGAATCACATCATTATGATCCCACAAAAACTACAGAAGAATGTGCAGCAAGACTTGCAGTGAGGGAACAGAAGTCCAAGGTCATACAGTGAGTCTGAGGCTAACTCAAGAATATAGTACAGCTTTAGTTTCACTCTCCTATGCTATTTAACAACAACAGTTTCTCTATCAAGCACTGAACTTGTCAGACTACAATAGAAAAAAATACATCAGTAACTGGAAAATCAGTTTCTTGCAGAGCATGCATGGAGCTGCTTCTAGTGTCCTGAAGCCCTCTCCCTAAGCTACTCCCAGGAACAGGCTTTTGCTCTACTACATTATTGTAGGTTTACTTGGGGGTGGATGCAGGGCTGCTCTTTTCACTTCCTTATCTGATTGTTCTTTCTTTCTTCAAATACACTCTGTGTTGACTGAGAAACAGTCACATTCTTTGATTTGTGACAGTCTATTTTACTTTTCTTTCAGTGTATTTGGCTTTGTTATTTCTTGCCTTACACTGAACATTGTCTGTGCAAGTACCTCTTCTACTGTTACCATGAAACAACTGAATAGTTGGCTCCAGGAAACTAATTCTGCAAAGCTACATGACATCACCTTTCTCCAAAACATATCTCTTTCAAGTCAAACTCTCTGGAAAATAATCTCTCTCTCTGCTCCAACTTGGTGAGGTTTTTTCCTTTGTTACCTTTAATTCAGCTTTATAATCCATCATGTATAGCCAAAGAAAACCATTTCTGTGGTCTCACTAGAGTGATTCAGGCAATCTCAGAATATATGTATTATTCTCCTCCCCTAAATCCTTTCCCCCTTTCCTTTATTCTTATTGTAGATCTGATGTGACATGTGCAGAGCACCAAGCTAAGTTGGGTGGTGGATTCTGTTCTCTGCTGTATCATATGTGTGATGGTCCAGTGGTCACAAAAGCAATGAAAATAAGCAGCAAGCTACTGCAGATTTCGAGAGAAGGGCTTATGGAACCAGCAAAAAAACACAAAAGGTTTTGTGGTCAAAGATAGGATGAGTAAAGCACAGTAATTACTAACATCAAATTGTAACATAAGTATTTGTATATATTTTCTGAAATAATTTCTGACTGACAGCAGTGAATTTTTTCAGCTTTTTATTAAAATTCTCCAATCATTTCCTAAAATAGTCTCTTTAGGTGACTAATATGTTAACAAAATTTCAACCCCAATTTTTCATTAAATTTTCCATTTCACCTTCACCATATTCTATTAATTTTGAAGATCACAATGGCTGCTAATTAATTGAGCTTCATGCTCTTTATGATAATATATTAGCTTCTGAAAGCAGCTGATTTGAATGATCAGACATCCCAGGATTAGAAAAGGAAGTAAATAAGGATCTCACAACACTACGTAGTGAAGTATTGATTGGAAAACTTACTGGTTTTATTCTACAGGCTGTTGTCTAAAAACATTAAAGGCAAAATAAACAATACTGATATTTATAAACATTGTGAAGATATTTGAAGGTTAACCTTTTTTCAGTTTTTGCTTTCATCATTATTCTTCTGTGTAGTTATTTAATAGTTATGCTGCCATACTTTCAGTCTACTACAAAGTTTTCCATTTTCTGTCAGAAAAAAACATAAATGAATTATAGCATAGAAAATATAAATGGAAGCAAAAAAAACCAAACTTTTTTTCCCCCCAAAAGGAAGAAACTTCATAGCTCAGTCTGATGACAACAGAGAAAAATTCATACTTTTTTAAGAAAAAAAGATTAAGTTGGACTTGATTGGACTAAATATGACTCATTTTAGAATTGCACCCAAATTTCTACCAAGAGATAATTGAATGCAGATTTTTTTTAGTAAGTATTATCTGATTTTCAAAGTTTTTGTCATCATAATTTATAAATTATGATGCACACTAAGTATGTGCAGATAGCATATAAAAGCAATGAGAAAACTGAACGAGTATTTTATGTAGAAATATTTTGGCACTAAGCATTTAGTGAAAACATCAGTAGTAAAGAAACACACTTTAACTTCTTGTTTCATCCCCATTCTCTATTAAATGGAAAGTGGTACACACTACCAACCTGACCTTCCCACCACAGGGGTCACCACAACCACCTTTAGCCACAACCACCGTGAACAGCTTTACCACAGAAAACATCTCCTGCTGCCTTGTGTGAAATGAGCGGATTAGTTCAAACAAACGTTTCTGTTCTAGGCGAGCAGGCTGAGCAGCAGCTACACGGCTCAGACTGCCTCACAGAGCTGTATTGTAGCTGATACCCAACATACTCACATATGCTTTGCTGTATCTGTAAAGTTAACTTTAGATTAAACTGGTTTGGACTGGAAATCAGAAATGTTTTCCATATAACTGGACTACAAAAAGAGTAATGCAAGTTTACAGTGGGCAGGCACCAGGCAGAAGACATCACCTTCCGTCTAAGCAAGGATTGAAAACCCTCAGACCAGGCTTCCCTTCTTATTGGCAGACTGTCACGCGTATAAGAGTGTCAAAGAAATTGTTACATACAAGGAGATGTTAAAAATGTCCCTATCTTTATACCGTGGCTCATAAAAAAGGTGCAGAGTCAGGTCTTTTTCTGTTCTCTGCACACTGCACTGGGTGGGTTTGACAAGTCACAAAGGATTGCAAAAGCTACCAAAAAAAAGGAGAATAAACAAATGAAAAGGGTGACAGGAAAAGAGATAAAACTATTACGAAGTTAAGATGTAGTATTTCTATTTTTTTGTGTGTATTATACACATATACACAACAGCATATAAGTTTATTATTATTTGGGTGAACAAAGCCAGAAAACAAATAAGGACATAACAGCAATATTGCATGGTCTATAACATAATGTTAAAAAAGAAAAGAAGAAACAGTGTTGGTCAGGTTCAGTGAGAACCATTTCTTTATTAGCAAAGACACTACTTTTCCATAGATGCCTTCAGCATTTTTCTCTCTCACCCTCCCCCCCCCTTTTTTTTTGTAGACAGACATCGTCTGATTATACCCTCTCTTAAAGACTCATGAATCAAATGTTAAGGGGGAAGGCACTTTTTTTTTTTTTTTTTTTTTTGTAAGGAGAGCACCTTTTAAAGCAGAAAATGAAAATAGCTGTGTTATGAGAAAAAATTATGGCACAGATAAATGAAGACATTGTAGAAACTTACAGAAATCCTAATGTCATGCACAGTGACTAAGCCTTATTGATTATTATAAGTAAGCTTCACCACTACTCATGGAGTTAGAGTCCTATATACTTTTGGCAGATTGTTTACGTGAAAAATAAGATACAGCAATACAATAGTATACTATTTATCTACTGCTTCTGAAACTGTAACAACTCAGCAGGATCGCAGTGTACCACTCCTGGAGCCAGAAGAAAGAATGAAGAATATCTCTGTTCTGGAAATGCAGAAAAAAGTGTGATGTATTTTCAGAGGTAGCAGAAAATGCAGACAAATGCAGGGGTTGGGAGGGTCCCTGCCAAAACTTCATTTTAACAAGAACAAAGTAGTAGGCTACCTCTGCACTGAGATAAGATGATAACACCACAAGCTGAAAGTGTTTGTGGCAAATGTCAAGTATAAAATATTTATTTCCTTCCTCAAATAGTTCTGAGTTTTTATTTGCATTCTCTGTGTCCGAGATTTTATTTCTTTATTCTTGTAAGATAACTTCAGCTGGATTAAGTACGATGCCTGTTAATACTTTTCTTTATAACTTCTCACTTCATTTTTATTTTGCTTTTCTAGACTAGTAGTTGAAGAATATTTTCGGTGTTGAGCTACCCTATTGCACAACCTCAGAAAGCTGTTCTGCCTGCCCTTAAGTGAACAGTAGTAGTTTCTTTAACCTGCTCCCTGCTCCTTTCCTTAAATGTCATCAACTTTTTAGCATGTCTAACAGGGACCAAAGGCTTAATCACCTTGTTAATGCACCTAAACCCCAGTGAAACTAACTCTTTGTTGTTTTACAAACAAAATGAACAAAAATAAAAAGCAAGGGTGACCCTTGATTCAAACACATTTTGAGCTAATATTTTGGATCACAATGTCCTGTTTTGGCAAAATTTATTGTTACTGTTCCTTTTAAATCTTCTGCCTCCCCAGCCTCTCTGGATAAATTTCAGGTCCTCAAGCATCAGCATCTGGATTATTCATGGCAATGTTCAGGCTTTAAATCTGGGTTGACATTCTTCCCTTTATTCTCAACTGCACCTAGGTTGGTCTCCAGAAATGTCAAAAAATGGGAGACTGGTTCTGATCATCTAGAACTGAATTTTTTCTTATAATTTCCTGTCTTGAGTCTGTCTGGATTCATCTTTAAAGGAAGAGATTTATGCAGTCTGCTGGATTTCAAAGAGCAATGAATGAAATGTGCCTTCTTAATTTGTTTTAATGCATAGAAATCCTTGATTCTCTGCACCTTTTCCATACATTAATATTTTTATGAATGATTTAAAATACTTTTATATCAAGAGCAGAATTAAAATAATAGGAATTCCTATAAAACTCCTATATAAGAATCTCCAGGAACAGAGAGGGTTACATACTGATTCTACTAATAATGAAGTACACAGGTATTTAGTAGGAACAGCCCCATTTCATTGGGGTTTTTTGCTATTAAAATAACAACTCCATAATATAAACCTCAGACAAACCTGCAGTGATGAACCTTTTCTGTTTTGCAACTGTATTGCAAAAAAAAAAAACCCCATCCAGTAGCATACTGCCTGTTATATGAGAAAATGTATGTGAAGAGACAGGTGTCCAACAGAGACTGGGCTTCTGCTGTTAAACTTCAAAAG
Source organism: Grus americana (assembly GCF_028858705.1). NCBI lineage: Eukaryota > Metazoa > Chordata > Aves > Gruiformes > Gruidae > Grus > Grus americana. The sequence goes on from NC_072854.1 coordinate 29,606,135, forward strand.
AAATTTTAAATGCTTTGCCACATCGTACATATTTTACTCATATAAATTTTTGGTTGCTTTATGGTCTTTATTTTGCTGAAGTTCACATGTTGCTGAAACAGACTGTTCATATGAATAAAAAGAAACAGTCACTACGGTGATGATTATTTCCATAAGATAGCTTTAAGAATAATGCCATGTGTTGGAAAACATCTTTGGAAGTCAGATGATTCTACAGCTATCCGTTATGATTGGTAGAGGGTAATAGGATGCTCGCCTTTATTTTCTTGGGTTTATTTCCCATATTTGCACATTTTCCATTGTATTCAATATGCATGAGTGTTTTATTATTTATTAATACAGTGTTTTTATTTTGTCTTTTATAGGGCTAAGAATTCATTAAGGAAAATTCTTGATACAGGGCAATACAATTCACATAGGAAAATTGTTTTCATTTATGCAATTTCCTGTCTTAAATATGAATCTAACAGTAAGTAGGAACCTGATAGTAATTTGAATTTCTGTTTGGGCAATGCCTCAACTCTCTGCTCTGTTTGGTGATGCAGTCGGTATTTTCACTAATTGCACTGAAACACAGGGGGACTCTACATGTTCCCAAGTTTTTGATCCTCCCACACATTCTGCACAGAACTGATCTATATACATGTAGAATATAAGTATGTTGTGCTGCTAGGAAATTCACCTTTCGAATCCTGAATTTCCTGGGTAGCTAAAATAGCTAAATAGCTAAAATAATTTTGCTCTCTAATTACTTGCATATTTTATCACCATGAAATGTTATTACAAAAATGTAAAGGAACTAAAATGGTGGGAAGAAAAACTGAGAAGCTGACTTCTTTGCCTTAAAGAGAGGTTTGCTGTCTTGAGGAGCCTCAAAGCAGTGACTTCCTAACATTTATATAGTAATTTTTTCTCCCCTTTAAGCAACAATAGTTTGAAATTTTATATAAACACAAGCCCAAGTGTTCTATGAAGATGCAAGAAAAGGCACATGGCAGGCACTCCTAATTAGAAATAATGTGGAGTTTCATGCTTAAGTCATCTTAGGCCGGGAAACTCCCCAGTGAGTGTCCACATGACCAATTTCTCTAGCACAGCCATTTCCTCTGTAACCACATCATGTAAGTAGCCAGTGTCACTTTGTGGGGGTGACACTAAAGGGCTGGAGCACCTCTCCTCTGAGGACAGGCTGTGAGAGTTGGGCTTGTTCAGCCTAGAGAAAATGCAGCTCCGGGGAGATCTAATTGCGGCTTACCAGTACCTGATGGGGGCCTACAAGAAAGATGGTCAGGGACTGTTTATCAGGGAGTGTAGTGACAGGACAAGGGGTAATGGGTTTAAGCTGAAGGAGGGTCGATTTAGATGAGATGTTAGAAAGAAATTCTTCACTGTGAGGGTGGTGAGGCCCTGGAACAGGTTGCCCAGAGAGGTTGTGGAGGCCCCATCCCTGGAAGTGTTTAAGGCCAGGTTGGATGGGGCTTTGGGCAATGTGGTCTAGTGGAGGGTGTCCTGCCCACAGCAGTGAGGTTGGAACTAGATGATCTTTGAGGTCCCTTCCAACCCAAACCATTCTATGATTCTATGATTCCAGTTGGTGTGTCCCTGAGCAGGATGCTTTAGTGAGGTCCCTAGAGAATCCTGCTGTTCACTTCACACTCTCAGCTAGCCAAAGCTCCCGAGAGTGCTCTAAGAGCAGAGCAACCGTTTCACACCTTTGTATCCAGGAATGAAACAGCCCCTCTGTTTTCAATCGCAGCATTCTTGAAATCAAAATGTCAAGGTAGCACAATATACTGCTATCCTAACTCAGTAACACAGGTGATTTCATTCATAAAAGGTCTAACTAACTACTGTTTATTCTGTGATATAAAAGCAAACCCAGTCTTCTACGTCTCTTTCGTACAGGCTACATAATAAAGCTCAAAGACATTATTCAATAGCTCACCTGCTTTATTACATGGTATTTCCTGTGGAAGAATGCAAATGAATCAAGCTCAGAAAATAAGCATTGTCCTACTGCCTGGGGAGACACATAACATTTCCACAGATGACTTGATTATCAGCAAATTAGCACCAACAGAACAAATGGCAGCAATTCAGGAGTTACTGAAAGAAGGTGTTTCCAGAAAATGCCATAAATGGAGAAGTAAAGGAAGGAAAAAAGCAAGTATTTGTCACCTATGCAACAATGGTTATCTTTGAATGAAAAATGACTGGAAGGAGCTGGGAGATTAGCAGCTGAATAGATTACAAGCTTTAGAAACAATCAATTTTTATACCAATTTTTTCAAGCAGAAAATGAAGGGAAGAAAGCTTGTTCCCCACAAATTCTACACTTACCATTATTTCATTTTCTGTTATCTGTTCTTGTCCAAAATAGTGTTTGTTATCAAATTGTTTCAATTCTCCTACAGATAAGTATGACAAGAAAACTTTCATCCACATTAAAGAAATAGTCATTCAGATGCCTAATGCTAGAAATGCTAAAATTTCACAGGTCTGATGTACATGAGGAGATAAAGAGGTTTCTACTGCTTTTATAAATTGTTTTTCCCAGAAATAAAAGGATAACTTCTTAAAAAGTGCTTATCCATGCAAGCCTTTATAACAAAATGCTACAGCTATCTCATTTTTAATAACATCCAAACAAAAAAAAAATCTTTAAACAATACTTAAAGCCAATAATTATTTTAAATAGCTCATGACTGGATGTGAATGGATGTGAATACAAAACAGAGAATGTATTAGCAAATTGACAACTTCTTAAAATGTTTCTATCACTATTAACTGTTTTCACAGTAATCTTTCAAAGCAACTAGTGCCCAATAGGCTCCATAATGTTATTTCCTAGAACAGACTTCTGAAATATTTATCAGCTCTTTGTTCACTAAGACAACCTTATAGCTCTATAGTATACCCTATAGCAATAGACTCTATAGCTATTCTGAAGATCATGGTTTTGGGGAGAAGTGGCAGTGCACTGGTAAGTAGCTTTACAGAGACTGGAACACTGGTTGTTAGAGTTGGTTGGTGCTTTGAAGAGCTCTTTCGTTAACTCAACAAGCTCGCTCTTTCTCATTATCTTCAGGTTGCACAGGATCACATCCTGGTGGGTTTTGAATATCTCCAGAGAAGGAGACTCCATAACCTCTCTGGGCAGCCTGTTCCAGTGCTCTGTCACCCTCAAAGTGAAGAAGTTTTTCCTCATATTGAGATGGAACTGCCTGTGTTCCATTTTGTGCCCGTTACCCTTGCCCTGTCGCTGGGCACCACTGAAAAGAGTTTGGCCCCATCCTCTTGACATCCACCCTTTAGATATTTATAAGTGTTGATCAGATCGCCTCAGTCTTCTCTTCTCCAGGCTAAACAGACCCAGTTATCTCAGCCTTTCCTCATATGAGAGATGCTCCTAGATGATCTCCAGAGTTCTCTTCCAACCCCTACCATTCTGTGATTCTCTAACTCCCTCTGGGTATAACTAAGGTGTATGTTAGGCTGTCGTTTAATGACATTTTTAATCTATTCTTAATAATCGTATAAAACTGCCACATTCCTTTACAGTTACATGAAGTCCCCTAGAAGGTTTTGAGGTTGTTTTTAACTGATAAGCTACATAAATGACCAAAATAGGAACAGAATGGATGGATCCCAATTCAGGATCTGATGTAGCAGAATACCTACATCCTCAACATTAAGGACATGAATCACACAGATTTCTTACACTCTTACGGTTAAATACATGTAAAGCTTACATGCTCCACTGTATCTGGGATATCATTTCTAAATTAGATGAAAATGGAATATTAAGTTGTATTAAAGCTCAGTTACGCTGGCACTTGTTTTTAAGGTGGTAAAATTCTATAAATCTGTTCAGGAGGGTAAGAAGGATTAGCTGAAAATTGCTTCACCACTTCCTTGTGAACCCAGTTGCTGTTCCCTCAAAATTCTTCAGTTTCAAAAAACACTTCATCAAATTAACCCACAATAAAATAAAAACCTGATATATAGTAACTGATAAAGCAAGATGGCATCAGATTGGAGATATTTTAGATATCTTCAAAAACTTATCCATAATTTTGTGAACTAAGAAGTAAAAAGTAGGGATCATATGCTAAGTCCAAGGTGACTGTGCAGCTAATGTGATTACTCACAGACACGGGTAACAAGTTACACTTCACAAGGTTTGCCCAGTCTCATATCAAAGTGCAAGATTATATCCATGAGTGAAAGTGCAGAGAAGAACATTTAAGTTAATTTAGATAATTTCTTTTTGCATTGCACACCAAAATAACACTTCTATTGAATTTTATTGTACTAAATAAACTGTATGAGAACGGCTAGTTATAGCCTACATGCAACTTTAAAATTGCTATAATGGCAACTAGTGTATATCAAAGCCAATATAAAAAAGTATTTAACTTCCAGCTAAATCCTTGTTTGTTCTTAACCACCCTACTGTGCTCTTAATTTTTAAAGTCATCCACTAAAAACACATTCTAAATTTGAAGGGAATACTTACTACTTTTTTCAATTGTAACCCAAAAGCTAGAGAATTCATGTGAAAGTTTTACATACACAAATTAATTTTGTGGGAAGTTAATAGATATCTCATGAGTTTAGACATTGGCTGTGGTTTATGACATCAAATTAGTTACTGAAGTTTATATATATCTCTAAACACATTATTTTTTTCTGCTCAGAGTCCTACGAGGTTATGAATCGTTTTGAAGGAGGACAAAATGGGTGAAAGAACACTTGAATTCTCGAAAAACAGAGGATATGGAGTAACAGTATCATAGAATCATAGAATGGTTTGGATTGGAAGGGACCTTAAAGATCATCTAGTTCCAACCCCGCTGCCATGGGCAGGGACACCCTCCACTAGACCAGGTTGCTCAACCTGTTCTTCTTTCTGGGTACCTCAAACTGACACTTGAATGTGGAGATGAACGCACAGTTGCCCTTCCTCACCCACACCTCTGTATGCAATTCCCAATTCCTCATCCTTCTTTTTGATGCAAACTGTCACAGACTTTTTTAAAAATCATACATACACAATATAAGCATTATTAAGGAGATAAATAGATGTATGACCTATTGGACAAATGAGATTGTATGCTTCTAAATATGGCTGAAATTACAGAAATTGGGCTAATTACATTCATTTTCAAACCCAAACAAATAAAGAAAAAAAAAAAAAAAGAATTGTCAGAGATGAATGATACTAGTCAATGACACAAGTTAGAAATGTTAAGTTAGGAACAATGTCTAGAAAAGCTGCTAGTAAAAGAAACTTCTAATGTTGGGGGTTATATTATCAGGTATTGCTGAACAAATCAGGAATTCAACAAGTGTATATCTCAGGCAACAAACTTACCAAAGTCTCCAGGTGGGACTGTTGCAAGATAAATGCCTGTAACAGACACCCATTTTACTCCTGGTTTTAAAGCTTTTTCAAAGGAGTTGACCTTTAAGTAATGTACAGAATATACACAGGCAACATATCAAATTAAACAGATTTCCTGGTTTTAACATATGATGTTTAAATGTTCTTTTTATTGAACACTTTATAAAACTTTTACAGAATGCTAAAAATTTCAGAGACTTCAAAAATGTTAATCTTATAATTAAGAGTCAGGGACATACTTTCTTTGCACATGCAAGACAGCGATATTCCAAACCTATCACTATGAACTTTACAGTAATAGACAACCATCTGCCTGCATGCTAAAGCAGAAGCATTAAGTTTTTTCCACTCGTGTGTAGGGTTTTCACAATGAAGCAGATAAAATAGCTAAGCTAATAAAGAATTGTTTCATGGAGGAAAGAACAACACATTTCATATTGAAGTTAAAAAGCTTATTTACCCAGAAAGGAAAAGAAAAAAAGGTAGCTCAGAGTACACGATCTACCCTTTACTGTATTCCCTATCTACACAATCCTTCCTTTCTATTGTTTGACCTAGCACTCACTGCTCAGTAATAAAGATTAAATTTATACTGGCAGCAAATTTTCTACACTGCATTTAAAGTTGGAGTTTTGAAAATAAAGCTTGTAGCAATTTCTCATTCCCAGATAACTTTGGTAATTTGTAGGAAAAAGAAAAAAAGGAAATACTGAAAGCAGTATTAAAGGTAACTGAGGCTTCAGATGGTTGCACATATATGCTTTAGACTAAATCCTCACTTTGTACACTTCAGCATATATCCAGTGTTCAAACCTTCAGTTTGACTTCAGCAAATATACTTGTTCATATCCATAGTTTTCTATATTTCCTTGGAAAAATGGAGATAGATTTCCACTTTTCAAAATTGTCATTTAAGGACATTTTGGATTTCAGAGGTATCTGATTGTTTAAGAGTAAATACACTATGTATTTAAATAAACTGGCTTGGCCCTAATATATCCATAATGACACGACTTGAACATATTTCTCGTAAGGGCAGAACAAGCTGCTGGAGTTTATCAGTTAAGATGCAATCTAGTATATATATATATAATAAGATGCTATCAAGTTGAACCACATAACTGAGATAATGACATTCACTTGCATTCACTCTATAAGATGGTCTTATATGTTGTCAGAAATATACACTAAGAAACTCAATGGTGTATCTTAACCTAGGTATGAAATAAGCAAATGCACACATTCTAATGAAGCCAAGATATCTACACAGGCTTTGTATGTCAGACCTCGTGGTATGCCATGTTGACTGTTACCATGCCAGTTGAATATATGATATATTTTCTTCCTGAAGTTTAGTTAATTGTAGGTACAAGGTAGGTCACTAAGATGATTAATAAGTATATATTACTGAAATGTACAGGTATACATTACAGTATGATTAAAAAAGATCACAGCTATCTTTAAGGAGTCAAGAGACAATTTCCATGACTGGAACAAACTTTCTGGATTGCATAAATGATAATTTACTTTCTCCTTTGCAAGGTCTATAGTAAATAATCATAAAATGATTACAGATGCCCTTACCTCCTTGTAAGTATGAGTTCTCCTCAGACTTCTTGAAGAACTGGTCCCCGAATAACAAATGTTTGTAATGACAGTTCAGTTGGGTAATTTCTGGTCCCATTACACTAAATTATCAATCTCGTTGAAACTTTGGGATTAAATAAAATCACTTTATGCTTCAGTTACTTTTCAGCCACTAAACGCAGGATACATCAAATCGGATCCTGATCTATATACACATGCAATGTGACAGCACGTGCCCTGGGTTGTAGCTGCCCCAGTGAGCTGCCGATGAGCCTGCCACATACCACAGCCCTGGCTGACCCAGGGGGTTTAAGCATGAAGGAGGAGGCTGTTCCCTGTATTGACGGTGGGGTTGTAGAGGGTAAATGCAGAGCCTGGTGAAAAGAGGAACTCTTCAATTCATCTTCTCCATACAAAGGGAGAAAAGAAGAGAAATGTTCTTCTTCCAGTGCCAGAACTATTAAAAGATATTCTATGCAGAAAAATGGATTCCTGTTAAAATCTCATCATCAAGCATGCCTGCAAGCTTCAACAAAGCAAATGGCATCTCTTCCAATTTTAGAAAAAAAGAAAAGATATCTCATAGAAACTAGACATTCAACCATTAAAAGGATGATATGATTATACAGCTGAGGTTATATTCTCAAAAGATGCTACTTGTTTCAGGTTTTTTTTTTAAGCTTGTATTCTGATTTTATTGAATGGAATAGTTACCAGTGTGTATAACATAGGATACTTCAGTCCAAATCATCAGAGATTTGGTTACAACTGCAACTTACTGTAATAGTCCCCTACTTTTAATTTGCTCTTCAGGTATTCAGGTAGTCATAATTCAGTCATACTTTCACACATGATTTTTGAAACAGTCACAGAAAGAGAGAGAAGTGGACCCCTTCATTTACACAGGTAAGATAAACATGTGACATTCCCTTGGAAAGGTAGTTGGAAGACAGTCAGCTCATGCCATTGTATGAACTCAGCACGTCTATACTGGTTAAGCTTCAAACAAGAGAGAATTATGTAAGATGATGTATTTTTGAATGAGCAACTCAAAAATAGTTGTTTCAGTCAATGGACCAAAAGGTACTTCTACCAAAGTCTGTGGCATGGGAGGTAAGTACTCAGTCCAGATAATATGATTCAAACATAGATTATGTCATTTTTCATTAAAAACACCAAGCTGTAGAAGACTTCTAGAGACTGACAGATGAACTGGAAGGTAAAACTAGGTCAGAAGAAGGCAACAGTCAGACACTGATAGAAGGCACCAGTGGAGTCCAGACAAGGTGTCACCCAACAGAGTGATCATGCGTATACACTGATATGGCCTATTACCACAGGATGTCTATCAAGCTCCCACTTAAATTTAACATTGCTTACTCCTGGCATAACCCTCGGGAAAAGCCCAAACCTGGTCCAATCCAAAATACTGCAGATGATGCTGATACAAAAGATGCCAACTACATTCTTTGAAACCCAGAAGGGAATTCTGGCACATAAAATATATGCAAATAAATAAAACACTTTTTACTGAAATACTGAAAATACTTCATTGAAAAACACACTAAATGGTAACTAAATCTGTTATCTTTGAAAGAAAGCTGCTTTTTTGGTTACACTATATTATGGATTATGGTGCAGTTTGCACAGCTGCCATGTATTGAAAGCAAGTGCAAGTAGTATGCTCAGATACCAAATATGTAGAAGATATTCACAGAATTCAATTTTAACACAGACAATATGAAAATATATTATTTAATTTATTATAAACTTGGGAAAAGCTGAAAGGTAAAATATTCTCTGATATCTAAGCAACACACAACTTTTTTTTTTTTTTTTTTTTTTTTTTTGTAGCTCACAGTCATTGATTGCTTTCACATATAGTGAGTGTAATGACCTACTTTCAGACAGTAATACAAGGTGATGTTAGCTCAGATATACCAGCAGTCTGGCAAGGACATCTTTAACTCTAGTTGCCTGTATTTCATACCATAGGAAGTTCATCAGGAGGATATTACAGTTATACAACCATAATCTAGATGATTATTTTGTTCTTTTCCTGTATACCAGTAATGCCCTTTAATACTATGAGAATTATCCACTGCCATTCCTAGCGCACTGTACCTTAAAAGCTAAACCAGTTTTTGAAGCCAGCTGTAAACTCTGTCATGATAAAGAACTTTCTGAAAGCAGTAATGAAAAATAATTACAATTACAAAACAGAAACCCCAGCAGTTATTGATCAGTTTGTCTGAGAGCCTTGATTCTTTTTACAAAGAAACCAAAATTGTTCAGAGAATTAATTTTTATGCAAATGCTAATTAAATTATGTTCATTTGACTAATTTGTGCATTACAAGCAACAGTAACACAATAGAAGTATAAATGAGCTACAGAGTGAAAAAAGCCTTTTTCAACAAAGGACCAGGCACAGTGGCAAAAAAGAACAGTATCTGTAGAAAAGGAAAACATATCATCTTTTCAGGAAACCTCCTTATTTTCCTAAGTCAGCTTTCTTCTTTCCCAGAAATACTAGGTTGCATACCACGCATTAACACTGTGCACAACGATTTGCACAAATAACACTTTTTTTTCATTAACTCAAGCCTGCAACGCTTACTGTTGTGCCTGACTGATACCACCCATCTAACCTTCCAATTATTCTAAATACTTCAATGAATCTACTCCTGAGTTACCAACAGTAACTGAAATGGAAAGCAGAGAAACATGGTGATCATCATTACCTCTTCCCCTTTTCCTGCTCCAAAGAAGCATAAGATTCGCATTTCCCAATTAATAGAGAAAGAATGAACCACGACTACCTTTTTCGCAGAACCGACCAGTGAAGTGTAGCGGGCAGTCGCACCGAAATGAGGTGGCCCCAGTAGGCAGAGAGAGAGGATGACAGGTCCCTCCGTTATGGCACATTCCTTCCTGGCATACAGATGGCGGTTCAGGGGAAATCCGAGAGGGCACAACAGGCTCAGGCAGCTCAGGCACATCAGAAGAAACCATAGGGAATGCTGTTGCCAGATGTGTGGGTACAGGAATCCTGAAAGGATAGAGACACCACGTCAGAACAAAAAACTGAGAGACCTAAATTTTTCCACTACGCTTCAGCTTCATTTAAAATCAGTAGGGTTGTTTGTTGTTTAGAAATTCACATTATATTTAAGAAAACTTGAGTACATTAATAATTCCCAAATTAAGTCTCCATCCTGAAGTCTAGCAAAAAGGTAATGAAGGTATTTTCTCTGTGAGGGAGCAAGAAATAACCTCCATGCATGTAGCACAGTTTGCACGTGCTCTCATAATTCCTTTTCGGTGGATGCCAACAATGGAGTGACAAATAAATACAGGCCTGTACTATTAAATATTTTATTGCTTGAAGTTACCAACTCTCATAAGGCTGTTCTAGGAAAATGCTGTAATACAGCAATACAGCATCTTTAAATTCATAGAAATAGCTATATGGGGGAGGAAGGGAGAAAGAGAGATGGAAGGTTTTTTTCATTTTTCCACATAAATTTTCTTGTTTAGAATGACATTATCTCTCTCTCCTAAATTTTTGAGCTCTCACAGTAATTATTAGACTGATATGTTAATAATTTTTCCCCTTTTAAATTATTTCCTATCTTAAAGTTGCTGGAAATTAACAATGTCCAGTTAGTAATACCACCTGTTTGTCCTAATTATCAAATCTGTTTATTAATGCTTTTTGTTTTATTCAGAGCCAAACTTGTGACTCACTAAAACCATACAAATTTAAGGCTACTGATCTGCTAACCAAAACAACCTACATGAATCACACAAATTATTATGATGAAGTCAAAGCAAAAGGAATCAAATGTCACAAGAAGATTTATGGCTATTTAATAAGCTTGCATAATTAAAAAAATAATTAGTTGTCACTAAATTTTGCATAAGATCCAGACATTCTTCTTTCATTTTATGATGTTCAAGAGGTTCTACTTTTTTTCAGAAAGCAACTTTTAATTCTGAAATTTGGCAACAGTCTAATTTTATCTAGTAAAATATCTTACTATTTTTACTTCATTAGTAATTTAGACTTTCTGAATATTTCTCTTATGTCTTAATGTTGTGCAAAAAAAAATATCGTATTGGAGAAAAGGAAACTAGGTTGAACTGAAATGTCACTAACATTTTGGTCAAAACAGAACATAGAAATTATATACTTCATACAATGGTTTGTGGGCATCACAGACAGTGAAAGTCAGCATTTCTGGCAATGTGTTAAACATCAACAACCAAATTCTTTTTTATTTTGGTAAAAACGGTGGTATAAACCCGCTTTACAAAGAATAAAAGCAGTGAAAGTGGTGTGATGGGACCCCTTCAGTGTGACTTTACGTTCTCCACTTTAGGCATCTGTCTTCTTAAATGTAGCTTCCAAATTTTTTACACAACCTGTTTAGTCATGACAACCCGAAAACTGATTTTAATAATTTACTTTTTTGAAACCATGTTTTATAAAGTACCAATAAGCTTCATAATATTGCGGGAAAAGAAAATAAATATAACACATCCCAGTTAAGTATGGCATGTGAAACTCTCACTAAATGAGAAAGTGAAAAATCAGTTCTCTGAATCAGCACTACAGCACGTGCAAAACCTGCGCGAAGACAATGATACATGCTGAGAGGCAGGTAGGAAGGAAAAGAAGTTGGTCAGAGGAAGGACTGAAATAATTCAGGATAAAGTAAATATCTAAGGGGACCCAGAGAAAGGCACAGAAATTGGGAAAGGAGCGGAGCCCTGGGAAAGAGCAAAAGGGACACAGGGCTTATGTGACAGCTAAGAGGAGAAGTGCAGAGCAATAATGGTAAGGGGACCATTAGAGGGGGATACTGAAGCAAGGATGCAGACTGCGACCAAGATATAAGATAGCCAAAACACTCACTATGGTGGTTAGAAATGGGGATACAGGGATTTCAAGGCAGTTAAAAGCCATCCACTTTCTATGAGAAAAGCATCCAGAAAGATGGCAGACAACAAGAAGGCTGAAAACAAATCCCTAAAAGATTTTGGAGGCTGAGGACTTGCTGATAAGAGGCTTTTTAAGATTTTTAAGAAAATAAGTAACTTCCTGTTTGTTTCCATTTACATGAACAGAAAAACAATATTTCCATTTCTATGAATAGAATTACAACAAAGAAATTACTAGGTTTATAACCATTCTTTTCTCATAAGAGAAATAACGAACATGATCTTCATATGGGCTATTCCGTCCAGAGCAGCATTAAGTGTGCACTAATGTGTGTGTTATCTTCTACCAGGCTAGCACAGCAAATTAAAAATGCTTAGTCACCTGCTGCTGATATTACAACCATGGGTTAAAAAAAAATTAAAATCTTCATTTTCTCCTCAAACAGAAACTAAATGTTTGAGAAACTCTGAACTAATATTAGGCTTATATAAAGAATCAGAATTTACAGGAGAAATTTATTGTGAGCTCTTACTGGGATTTGGGGTTGATTTTTCTGTTCCTCCTGAAAAAAAATCAACAACGAAAACTAAATAAAACTTGGGGAAGAATCAGGGCATAAACTAAGCTCTCACTACTAGCTATTAGCGACCATTTCTCTAGTGACAGATAATCCTATAGATGACCATTGCCAAATTTATTCTTCTGAATCTGGTCACAGAGACCGTCCGGGGTGAAATACTGAATGAGAAGGGTATCTGCCTGACTGGGAGGTTGTGCATTCTTGCATCCACTGGAAGCGCTGATTTCCAGCTGTGGAAGTTTCACATCCCCCTTCTGGCAGGAAGCTACTGTTTTTCTCTAAAATAGAATCACGGGAGTGTACTTCAAATGAAATTTTATGAGCGCAAGTAACGCATCCTCGCTTCATTTTTTGGTTGACATTCTAATCCGCGGAGAAGAAAGAAAGAAAAGCTCCTTGGCAGGTTGATTTCTCCCTGGTTCATTTGCCAGGCTTTCGTGGCGTGTCAGCCTTTGCAGTGTTGTTCTGGATGTTTTGCTTCTAGATGGAGCCTGACTGCCTACGTGCCAGCACCACTTCCAGGCGCCCTGCGGCTCGCTGCCTTGCTGCAAAAGCGGAGAAGAGTTTGCCTGGGCTGCTTGGTGGGGCAAACGTCTGCAGCTGCACTCACAAGCCTTTCAAGCTGCTGCTGTGAATAAGTAATGACCTCGGCTCAACGCAGTTTAACTAAAACATTTATTTGAATAAAGAGCCGGGAAGTGTTTGAAGTAATTTAGTAATTGGGGCGTTAGAAGTTTTGCGAACTGTAACAAAAATTAAATCAGGCAAAACCTGATTCTCTGATACTACACAACAAGGCCACAATTTTTCTGGGGTTTTTTCTTTTCAATTTCCCAGCCTGTCACTGCCTCTCAGGTCAATAACGTGCATGAAGATCTTCTAACTTGCCGCCAGCATCAACACATTGTTTTTAATCTTAAGATGAGCTCAAACAGCTGAGTTTTAGAGGCCTGTAACCTTGTGTTTCATAGCTGAGTGCATGTAAGTTTGAAATGTTTGTCTAAATATAGATGTTAGTGCAATTTGAAGTCTTGTTTATTTTATATTACATTCTTTACCACTCAGGAAGATGTATGATCAACTGAATGGCAGGAAGATAGTGCTTAGGGATCATATCCAATGTTGTGTTGTTAAACCAAAAGCACGCATACCCTAACCAACCGTGCTTCCCACTCCCCTGTGCTTCCATGTGAAAGGACATGGGGCAATGGACGTTTCTTGAAACACAAGAAATTCCATGTAAATATAAGAAAACAACTTTTTTTTTTTTTTTTTTTCTTTTCATAGGGGTGATCTATCTGTATAATGGACTTCAAACTGAGACTTGCCCCCAAAGTAATTCACTATCAGGCTGATGGCAGCCATGTCTGCAGAAGCACTCTGACATTTTTCCTGAAGCAGGTTGATGAGACATGCAATGGCATGGGAGTCCCAATGATATGATAACATCTCCACTGCCTATATCTTCTGGTACTTATGCACTTAACATTTTATTACTGAAGTAATGGATTTAGCCTTATCTGATATGAGTGAGATAAGGAAGTTTGTATTTTTAGCCTGTCAATAAAGTAATTTGTGCTGGGAAGCAACTGCTTTTATTTGCAATTTTCCTTGGTGGAAAAGTGTGTACATGCCATTTTTCTTGGGCTATGACAGGCTATTATTTTAAGCAAATGTTTTAGATTTTGAAGCTGAAAGAAAGATTTTTCAAGGGCATTAGCATGCATGGTAGAATATAATTTCAAAACTTTATGAAACTGAAAACCACTGCAGTTCATGGAAATGTTGGTTTAAACAGGAATAAAAACCTAGTACCTTGCATGTAATTTGGCAAGAGTGAACAAAGTTTTTTAGAGACTGTTTATTTCACTGTTCACAACCAAGTCAAGAAGAATACTTTAAATGGCATTTCACTGATTTCAATGTATCCACAGAAGAGTATACCTGCACACTTACCTGTGTTGGGTTTGCGTGGCAAGGTTTTGGTAGCGGGGGGGCTACAGGGGTGGCTTCTGTGAGAAGCTGCTAGAAGCTCCCCCTGTGTCTGATAGAGCCAATGCCAGCCGGCTCTAAGATGGGCCCGCCGCTGGCCAAGGCCAAGCCAATCAGCGCCTCTGTGATAACATATTTAAGAAGAAGAAAAACACTTAGAGAGAGAGAGCTTTAGCAGCCGGAGAGAGGAGTGAGAAGATGTAAGAAACTCTGCAGACACCAAGGTCAGTGCAGATGGAGGGGGAGGAGGAGCTCCAGGCGCCAGAGCAGAGATCCCCCTGCAGCCCGTGGTGAAGGCCATGGTGAAGCAGGCTGTCCCCCTGCAGCCCATGGAGGAAGGATGAGGGGGTGTAGAGATTCCACCTGCAGCCCGTGGAGGACCCCACGCCGGAGCAGGTGGAGGCACCTGAAGGAGGCTGTGGCCCGTGGGAAGCCCACGCTGGAGCAAGTTCCTGGCCGGACCGGTGGACCCATGAAGAGGGGAGCCCACGCCAGGGCAGGTCTGCTGGCAGGACTTGTGACCCCGTGGGGGACCCCACGCTGGAGCAGTTTGCTCCTGAAGGTCTGCACCCCGTGAGAGGGACTCCATGCTGGAGCAGGGGAACGATGAGAGGAGTCCTCCCCCTGAGGACGAAGAAGCGGCAGAAACACCGTGAGATGAACTGACCGTAACCCCCACTCCCCGTTCCCCCTGTGCCGCTGAGGGGGGGAAGGTTGAAGCCGGGAGTGAAGTTGAGCCTGGGAAGATGGGAGGGGTGGGCGGAAGTGTTTGAAGAGTTGATTTTATTTTCTCATTCCTCTACTTTGTTTTGCCTAGTAATAAATTAGATGAATTCCCTCTCTAAGTTCAGTCTGTTTTGCTCGTGACAACAATTAGTGAGTGATCTCTCCCTGTCCTTATCTCGACCTGCAAGCATTTCGTTATGCCTTTTCTCCCCTGTCTAGTGAATGAGGGCAGTGAGAGCGCGGCTCTGGTGGGCACCTGGCCTCCAGCCAGGGTCAACCCACCACATTACCCTACTGGAGAAACCACTTACATCACTTGACACGTAATTGAGAAAACAATTTAAAAGATTATCAGAGAGGGATTATTTTGGTTCAGCTGTTAATATCGAATCTTATTTCCTCACCCATTCCAGTCATTTGATTTGGAAGAATCAGGTGTCTGATTTTGTAATAGAGATGACTTATGATCAGGACTATCTCTTTAAAAAGCTAAATTCTCAATGTATGTTCCAGGCTATGAGCCCAGCTTCTCTCTTCTACTACGCACAACATTTGGTAGCAGAACTCAGTGATACTGTAGTTGCAGCTTTCCATTTAAAAATTTGCAGTTGGTATAACATCATTTGCAACTGCTTTTGCACACACAGCATCTCATTTAATGGTGCAAACTCTTAGCAATGCAAATAATATATTTGATATACAATGCAGCCAAGGATGTGAGAATGCAATTAACAGATATACTGAGGTTTAGGAAAGCTTTGTTTACAAATCCAAAGAAAAAAAAGAAAAAAATTATGAACTCCAGGATGCATAGCAGTGCCAGATATGGGAAGAAATGTCAGGTATGGAAAGAGAGGTGAAAGGGGAAAGAGGAAAAGAAAACACATGTGCTAAGAGACATTCCTGTTCTGTGTGCTTTAAAACGTGTAGATTCCATAGACTTTACAAAAGATAAATAAATTAATGTGACACAGAGTTTAGAGCAACAATTCTTTATGTCGAAAGTTTAATAGGAAAAGCCTTCCTAAACAAGACATTGAAGTGAGTTTTCCTTAGATGAAATTTGAAAAAAAAACCTAACCCCAAACCCTCTTAGTCCCCAAGTTTAGGATACAGCAGATAATAGTTTGGCTAGAACTGAATTTCTGTACCAAATCCAGTCCTCTTTCTACTTGGTTTGATTGCAGAAGCAAATGAGCATTGCATCTCTCAGGTGTTCACACTGATCTTTACTTGGCTTGATTTTGCTGTTTCATAGCCTTCCCCACCCTCCCTTTTAAGCCACTCTTGACTCTCTACCATCCAAACATTAAACTCAAAAAAGAACAGCAATCAAAACTACTGAGCACTGAGTGGACCAATGTGCAAATCTTAAACTTTCTGAAGTTTAAGCGAATCTCAAATCTGTCTGAACTTCAGCTCTCTATTTTACATTTAGTCAATAGTCACAGTTAGAAAACCTCTTCCCAGTTTCCTCTTAACTGTTGTTTAGATAAACAGCACTTGAAATGCCTGAGTACTGCATTTTTCTGATGATTTATGCAACTACTTTTGTTTCTTGAAACTAGTGCTTTTGAATGGGAAAAATACTTCCATTGCCTCCTTGAAAATTCTCTCAGGAGATCAGAAATGTTGGGGTTTTTTTTAAACATAGAACTGCAGTTTTCCTTCTGAAAAGCCTCTTTAGGATTAGAATATCACCGTTCTGTCCCAGTCCTAAATGGATGAGTAAATTGTACTGGGTAGATTGAGTTCCTGTTACAGAGATGCTTGGAGAGCTATCTAACATTTCACAATTCCAGAATAGAATCACTACTCTTTACCAAAGCTTTTCTCTACCTTCAAGAGCTATAGGCATTCTTCTACCTCAGTGATACCATCCACAATTTAGACTCCCAAGTGGAAGGTCTACCTATGGTATATTATTGTAGCACAATGCGTTTGTGAGGGATAAAGGAGAATCACTTCTAGATTTTGGATATAAAATTGATTTCCTATGTAATGATTCCTCTCAGGCAGGACTTCTGCATTGTAATTCTTGGGACTATAGTAGCCAAACCTTTGGTCTTCCCCCACAGTGAAGATTCTCCTGATGGCTAGGGCCCTGCCTTGCCAAGAAAGAAAATGAAGTACTTCAAGAGGTATGTTTAAAAAAAAAAAAAAAAAAAAAAAAAGATACACTAGAAAAATGGAAAGTCTGTACTCAGATGAATATTCTAACCCAAGGGATGGGGAACCACATGCAAACACTTTTCCTTTCTCCACTCCAACCAATGAATGCATGTTCCATGGAAGACCAAGGGACTGCATTTGGGGAGTTCTTACAGCACTCCTGGTAGCAGACTGGCAAGTTTATAAATCCATCAAGCTGAAGACACAACTGAAGTCAAGTATCTGATAAACCAGAACAGTGCTCTTACCATTGATCTGAAGAATAAAACGGGATAGCAGATATGTACCACCATTAACTGATTAGCATTCAAGGTTCACCTCCTCCAACCTCAGGAGCCATACATCCCAACAAAGAAAAAGTCAAGCAAAAGTGCCAGGAGGCCTGCATGGATGAACAAGGAGCTCCTAGGCAAACTCAAATGCAAAGAGGAAGCCTACAGAGTCTGGAAGTAAGGGAAGGTAGCCTGGGTGGAACACAGAAAAATTGTTCAAGCAGCCAGGGATCGGGTTAGGAAAGCTAAAGCCCTGATAGAATTACATCTGGTCAGGGATGTCAAGGGCAACAAGAAAAGCTTCTATGGGTACGTCAGCGACAAAAGGAAGACAAGGGAAAATGTGGGACTTCTCTGGAAGGAAATGAGAGACCTAGTTACCTGGGATATGGAGAAGGCTGAGGTACTCAATGACCTATTTGCCTTGGTCTTCCCTGGCAAGGGTTCTAGCCACACAGCCCAGGTCACAGAAGGCAAAGGCAGGGACTGGGGGAATGAAGAACCCCCCACTGTAGGAGAAGATCAGATTCAGGACCATCTGAGGAACCTGAAGGTGCACAAGTCTGTGGGACCTGATGAGATGCATCCGTGGGTCTTGAGGGAACTGGCAGATGAAGTTGCTAAGCCACTACCCATCATGTTTGAGAGTCCACGGCAGTCCAGTGAAGTTCTCGCTGACTGGAGGAGGGGGAACATAACCCTCATTTTTAAGAAGGGAAAAAAGGAAGACCCAGGGAACTACAGGCTGGTCAGTCTCACCTCCGTGCCTGGCAAGATCATGGAGCAGATCCTCCTGGAAACTATGCTCAGGCACATGGAAAATAAGGAGGTGATTGGTGACAGCCAACACGGCTTCACTAAGGGCAAATCATGCCTGACAAACTTGGTCGCCTTCTATGATGGGGTGACAGTGTTGGTGGATAAGGGAAGGGCAGCTGACCTCATCTACCTGGACTTGTGCAAGGCATTTGACACTGTCCCACACGACATCCTTGTCTCTAAATTGGAGAGACATGGATTCGATGGATGGACCACGCGGTGGATAAGGAATTGGCTGGATGGTCGCACTCAAAGAGTTGTGGTCAACGGCTCAATGTCCAAGTGGAGAATGGTGACAAGTGGCGTTCCTCAGGGGTTGGTACGGGGACCGCCACTGTTGTAACATCTTTGTCGGCGACATGGACAGTGGGATCGAGTGCACCCTCAGCAAGTTTGCCGACAACACCAAGCTGTGTGGTGTGGTCGACATGCTGGAGGGAAGGGATGCCATGCAGAGGGACCTTGACAGGCTGGAGAGGTGGGCCCATGCGAACCGCATGAAGTTCAACAAGGCCAAGTGCAAGGTCCTGCACGTGGGTCGGTGCAATCCCAAGCACATCTACAGTCTGGGTGAAGAACGGATTGAGAGAAGCCCTGAGGAGAAGGTCTTGGGGGTGTTGATTGATGAGAAGCTCAAAATGAGCCGGCAGTGTGCACCTGCAGTACAGAAAGCCAACCGTACTTGGCTGCATCAAAAGAGGTGTGACCAGCAGGTCGAGGGAGGTGATTCTACCCCTCTACTCTGCTCTTGTGAGACCCCACCTGGAGTACTGCATTCAGCTCTGGGGTCCCCAGTACAAGAGAGACATGGAGCTGTTGGAGCGAGTCCAGAGGAGCAAGGCCACGAAGCTGATTGGAGGGCTGGAGCACCTCTCCTGTGAGGACAGGCTGAGAGAATTGGGATTGTTCAGCCTAGAGAAGAGAAGGCTCCAAGGAGACCTTATAGCAACCTTCCAGTACCTGAAGAGGGCCTACAAGAAAGCTGGAGAGGGACTGCATACAAGGCATGTGCGAGGCGTGTAGTACAAGACTCTTTACAAGGGCATGTAGTGGTAGCACAAGGGGTAATGGTTTTAAACTGAAAGAGGGTAGATTTAGGTATTAGGAAGAAATTCTTTACTGTGAGGGTGGTGAGGCCCTGGAACAGGTTGCCCAGAGAAGCTGTGGATGCCCCCTCCCTGGAAGTGTTCAAGGCCAGGTGGGACATTGAGCAACCTGGGAGGGTGTCTTTGGCCATGGCAGGAGATTTGGAACTAGATGATCTTTAAGGTCCCTTCCAACCCAAACCATTCTATGATTTTGTGATTAGATATGTCTTGTATAGTCTCATAATTTCTTCTGGGCATACCTAGTAGATCTTGCCTTCTGTGAGACAAACTTTTGAAGGACGAGTAGAGTCACTCTCAGACCCTAAAAGGAGTGAGGGAGAGTCTCAATATAATTAAGATGCTTCCAGAAATGCATGGAAACACACACTTTGCAGGCTGGAAATTCATTGCACCCTGATTACCTTACAGATAAAATGCAGTTTTGAGAGTACATACTTTGCTTTTTGGTGCCTCATGTAAGAATAGTTTGGGTGCCTAAATAATTTTCACAGAGTCCTTAATCTTTTTCTGCATTTGTTTGCCCATGTGCTGAAAAAAGCTCTTGTCTACATAATAGAACTAGGGGAGGCCTACATTGCTTTATAAATGTTAATTAAGATTGCTGGATAGAAAGCATTTTGCTATTCAAAGACTGTGTGACTGGAGAGAGATGGGAATATAAAAAGGCCTTCTGTATCATACACTATTGAAATTACCATGAGAGCTGGCCTGCAAGCAAGATGAGACAGACATGTAGAAATTATTAGTACAGAAAGAGTTAAAAATGCAGAGCACTGTTATGTATTATCTAGTCTTTCTTCCAGACTTAATTTCTAATTATATCTTAATTCTGGAGAATGGCTGGCATGCATAAACACAAACATCATTTATTCATTAGTAATCTGGCATTTAATTAAAATATTACTGCATTCTCATTGAGCGGATAAGGAAGAACGTTGTAAATATGACAGGTCAAAAAATCCCCATGATATTAACAGATAGAGTTAAAAAATATACTACTGAAAACTTCCTAAATAGTATTTTACAAGGTAATCGATAAACAATTAAAATCATAGGCCTTTATGTATTTTTTTTCTATGAGGAATAAATGATTTTATAGTCAGTAAAGGACATGACACATACGAGGAAGTAAACAACAGCCCATCATGGATCTAGGTACTGTAGTTTACTTAAAAGCGATGATATTAGAGCTTTTACCCTGCTTGATTGTCTCACACTCTCCCTCATGCCCTCACTCGACCCCATGTCCTGTTGTGTTTACTAGGTCTCCACTTTCCTTCCCAGTAGGGAGGTTGTTGCTGCTCTGGGAAGCTCAGGTGGAAAGTCATGTTGACTTTTACCAGCCACAGTCCCTGTGCTTCCCCTGATATTCATCTTCAGGACCTTCCCCCACTTTCAGGATCTTTCCTCCAGTCAGGATGTTCACCTCCTTTGTTCCTGACCCCCTTCTTTTGTCCAAGACTACATCTACTACATTTTCAGGAGCTCTTATTTTTCAGCACTCACTTTTCTCTCCAGACCCCAGCACCCAGTTTTCCCTATCAAAACAGTCTCTCTGTGCAGAAGTGCAATGTGAGATCTGTCTCCTAAACAGTGCTTTTATCTCATGTCTCTTTATTCATTGGAGGTTTCAGGATGTGCTACTTTTGTTTGGTCCAAAAATTATCAAAATTTACAACCACCTCATACTGATTGCAGTTATCAAGTAGAAGGCTTCTGTTTGAGAATCCAAAAGTTCAATTTTGGATATTCGTGTGTGTGTGTGTGTGTGTGCAGTTATCTGCTGCATGCTATTGTTTAATTTTTAATCAATTTTTTTTCCCCTAAAGCAGTATCATATTTTAGACTGTTCTAGTGTAAGAGGCAATGCTGATAGATGTCTTTGCCTTCTTTCTTATATTAGCATGAAATGACTGTAAAGGTACACTGAACTAAGTTATGTTCTTACTAATGGGATTTTCCTAAAGGAAAGTTGTTAAATGCTAGAGTACGGAATATTTTTCTTTCATGCAGTTGGAAAACTATTTGAATTTTGGCTACAATGTGAACACTCTCACTTTACTTGAGAATAAACAAATAGTGTAACAATGACAATGACAGCAGTAACAAGAACAATCAATAACAAAGTAATTAACATGTTCGATACTTATGACCTCATGTTCAATCTCTTTTCAATTCCAAATTCTCCACGGCATCACAATGCCACCCAAAATAGCCTTTTCCCTCCTAAATATTTGAAGAAATTTCATCTGCCAATAAAACTCTTAGGATAGAATTTACTTCATCAAACATTGTCTGCTTAGAGTTTGGACGCCTGCCTGAGCTGATCACCTTGATTCTCCCTGTAGATGATCTATACGCAGAGAGAGAGTTCATCCCATGGTAAGGTAGGCGACCACCTCTCTCCATTGACTACAGATGGAACTGAACAAATTAACTCTGACGAGTGAGGACAAGTTCCTACTTCTACTCACTATGTCACACTGAAAAATCATGCATGTTTTGATTATATAACTGAAAAACATCCCGGACCACTTTTTATGTATTCAAAACATTTGCTAAAAGCATTCCCTATGAATCACATACCTTTAGAGCAAAGGATAGATCTTACTTTACCCTGTTGCAACCTAAAGTGATCTTTCTAAACCTTTAAGCAACTTAAGTTAGCAAAGAAGAGACCGACATGACTTTAACATCAGCAAGAGAATGTGACTGGTTTAGCAAAATCTTAAAACATGGAGAGAGAGAGTAACAGGCAGCATTATCAAGACGGCAGCTGAGAAGTTTTATTATTAGCGTGAACAACTGGAAGAAAAGCACAACAGTTCACGAACAAGAAATAAGGAGAGGAAACTCCAGATGCCTTGTCAGCAGATTTCTGTCTTTCCTTTCAACTTGCAGAACAGTACTCAAAACTGTCTGCACAGGAATCAAGATCAAATGCAGCAGAAGAACAACATGCCACTGCGCTGTGCTAAACTATTCAGTTTTGGTTAGGACTAGGAATAATTAAGGAGCTGCCTGTTCTTGACATGGATTACTTAACAGAAAAATGCTAAAAATGGATCATTCATATCCTCCCATCTTCTTACCAGCTCAAAGGTTGTGACATGGCAAGATCATAGGGAGGCAGAGAACATATTAAACTAAAAGTATGTTATATTGAAATTATCAGGTGGTCAATTTGTTTCAGGCTAACATTTAAATAAGTTGATATTTTGCATCTGTTGATCATGACAGCTTTTGGTTATCTTAAACACTACCTGAACCCAAATGCTATGTCATTGGAGGTTTAAGTACCTGGTTATGATTTGGGACTAGGCAATGCCAGTTGCCAAAAGTCATTGATCCTTCCAACTACAAAACAAGTTTCAATGCAAGAGAGAAAGAGATACCTGAGGCAAATCTGGGAGAATATTCTCAATGACAGATTGAATGAATACTTCTCATTGTTTCCTTCACACTGCGCTACATATTTCTGCCATTCTTTCTTCAGTAACTTTAAGTCATAAAGGGCACCTACATTTAAACCATCAGTACTGGAGATTTAACAGGGTCCTTATCTCAAAGCAGGTCAGATTTAAGAATATCAGCCAAATCCTCATCAGCTCGTCAACAAAGCAAGCTTTTTATGAAAGCTATCATCTGAACAAAATCAGGAGGTTAAAAGATATAAAAGATTACTTTGTTGTGTTTATGTTCTTTCTTTCTTTCTTTCTTTCTTTCTTTCTTTCTTTCTTTCTTTCTCAGGTAGGGCTTAGGAGGTACATATATACCTTTCTTAGGAAAAAATGTAAGTTCCTTCAAAAATATTAAGTTCCTTCACTTTCGATTTGATGAAAATCAAATTTGATGAAAACTGCACAAAGGTTTAATTATATGACAATATTCCCAAATTAGAGAACTTACCTTACTCTGTTTATATTAGAAATTTATTCTGAAGGGGAAAAAAAATTATTTCCTGTAAATAAAATTAATCTCATTTGCAACTAGAACCATCTTGCTGCTGAAGAGTTCTGAACTGTGGTGAATTTCTTTCATATACTTTAATTCCGTCAAGGATATTTTATATCTTCTGGTTTATGAAATGGATTTTATAATTGGTAAATGCTGGAAGCCAGTTATTGATGTCACTCTTCTGTTTATAGTGCCCAGAAACTGAAGAGGTCTAATCACTTCCCTTCATTTTCATACAATACTTAATTTTATAACATCAGTGAAATATGTTAGGCAGTTAATTCTAAGAAATTACTGCATTTTCAATTGGCTAATGTCATTTGGCCTTCAGCCTTGCTCCTTACAGATGTAAAAAATTCATATTACATCTTGTAATTTAAATGAGGAATTTTTTTTGACAGTTAAGACATGCCAGCTCACATTTTTATGCCAACTAGGACTTTGTATGAGTACTAGTAGTACTCATACTTCTATCTATCTATCTATCTATCTATCTATCTATCTATCTATCTATCTCTTAATGTTCGAGTGAGTGGAGAGAGGAAAAATGGGGAAATCTAGCTTCAGAGAGCTGGTCCAGAGCATGTACATCTCAACAAGTTATTGCACAGCATAGACACAGGTTTGGTGTTTTGGGGTTTTTTTTGTTTGTTTGTTTGTTTGTTTGTTTGTTTGTTTTAAATTCAATTAATTTACATGCATGTCTTCTTTTTGAAACTGCTTGCAATTTTAACAGCTCCGGGTTTTATGAGCTGAAATCCGTCCTTTTCCCCATACATAGATAAATTACTTAAGACTTCTACTACTGCTGTGACCAACCACTGCTTCCTGTTAACGTCAGAGCTTCGAAAGAAATTCTCAAACCCATAATTAATACTGTTTCTAGCCATTTACCAATGATTTGAGAAAGGTGTGAGTAGGAGCTGAAGGAGAGGATACAAATTTATCTATGTATTTTATGTGTGATTTTGAGTGAATTTTCAGAAATATACATGAATACCTACTACTGTTTTGCACAGACGAAGCAGTGATTTCTGTATACTCTGAACATTCTACACATTACAGAATTTGATCTTCCATGAGCCAGACTTTCATTTTGTAACTATTCACATATATTCTGAATTGCTTATGCTTCTGGTTTCTGCTTTTCATATGCCAGTTCTTTGGGAAAAAAAAAAAAAAAGAAAAATTCTCATGAATATATCTGATCAAGATCTGTCTTGATTTTTAGGTTAAATTTCTGAAGCATTTTGTCTTTACCCAAGAGCCGTAATTTGACTTTTAAAGAAAGAAGGAGAAAAAACCGGAAAAGATACAACAGGATTTAAAGCTGTTCTGTTTCTGAATAGTTACTTCAACAAAGATCAATAATGTATTTTTTTAAAATGTTATACTAGTATTTCAAGGCTGCAGGGGGCACTGATGCACTGTATATCTACAGTACTGCAGAGCAAGAGTCAGACAGGATATGATTAAACAGTCCTGCAGGTTACAGATACAGAAAAAACACATAAACTATTTATAATCAATTTAGGCTTTGAGAAATTAGGTAATTGTGAAATATTTATATGAATTTTGGAGGGGAATTAATGTTTCTGTTACTGGTAAATATATTTGTTTTTCTGCTGCAATCAAGTAGTTGTAGGGATAAGACTGTTTTCTTAACTTTATAACCAAGGTCCCTTGAAGGATGATATATCTTTCTAGTACTGCATTACTTAATATTACAGCTTTAAACAAACAATCCCCATTCCCTGTAGAAAATAAAATTTTGCTTAGCGGTTCCCCAGAGAAACCCATTAATTGGCTGTTGATAACAACTTGTCTATATATTAATCAGCCAATACAGATACTATCTGATTCACAGACTCATTTAAGTAAGAATGTATTACAGTAAGAAATAGTTATATATTTTAAGAAATAATTATGTATTTTTTCAGTTTATTCAATATTTTCTATTTTAGGACCTAAGAATGATGGCAGCTAAGATGTAGAGATTTCCTGATAATAAGAATGCATGACAATTTATCACTCTCAACATATGGTAAACAGGCAACCATGCCTGCATCATCTATTTTATATCAAGTACTACTTATTTATTCTTTAATTCTTTTATGCTCATAATTACTTTTTTTTTTTTTTAAATTTTAAACACAGCTTACATTGGAGTTTCATCTCTTCTGTTTATCTCAAATCTTAATATTTCCTGCAGTTACAACTGTACTAAGCCTAGTAAGTTATGGCTTTCTAGAGAATCCTTTCTAGGAAGACGCACAGTCTAATGTTAACACAGCAACACTTGAAGAAGTCACCACTTCAATTGGTGGTGGTATAATAACAATTATAATCATCATTACTGTTACAGCTTTTTTGGTTTATTACCAATTCAGATGTTCTGGTTACAGCTTTCAGCCATTGGTTCTAACATGCTGGTCTCTACTGAGATAAAGAAAACTCCTCCATGTCCAGTGCTTCTCCTCGTTAAACGCATGTGCTATCTTTATACACACTATAATCACCTCAGTCATATTTTAG